>NC_058132.1:358616048-358666403 GCF_016433145.1 Gracilinanus agilis
TTGGTAGGATGTCTCATCATTGTCATTCTCTTCAATGAAATTGTTGATTGTTTTTATGATTTCTTATTTAACTGACTGGTTTTGGAGAATCATATTATTTAATTTCCAATTAGGTTTTGATTTGCCTGTGAAGGTACAATTACTAATTATGATTTTTATTGCATTATGATCTGAAAAGGTTACATTTATTATTTCTGCTCTTTTGCATTTGTTTGCAATGTTTCTATGCCCTATTACATGGTCAATCTTTGTGAATGTAACATGTGCAGCTGAAATAATCGTGTATTCCTTTTTGTCCCAATTTATTTTTTTCCGCATATCCATTAAATCTAATTTTTCTAGGACTTCATTCACCTCTCTTACCTCTTTCTTATTTATTTTTTGGTTTTATTTATCTAGATTTGAAAGAGGAATATTTAGATCTCCCACTAGTATGGTTTTACTATCTATTTCCTTCTTAAGCTCTCCCAGTTTCTCCTTTAGGAATTTGGATGCTATGCCATTTGGTGCATACGTTTTGAGCACTGTTATTTCCTCATTGTCTATACTGCCTTTTATCAGGATGTAGTGACCTTCCCTGTGTTTTTTAATCATATCTATTTTTTTTTACTTTGGCTTTGTCAGAAATCATGATCTCTACTCCTGCCTTCTTTTTCTCATTTGAAGCCCAAAAGATTTTGAGCCAGCCCTTTACCTTAAATCTGTGTATGTCCACTTACCTCATATGTGTTTCTTGTAGACAACATATAGTAGGCTTTTGGTTTCTAATCCACTCTGCTATTTGCTTTTGTTTTATGGGCGAGTTCTTCCCATTCACTTTCAGAGTTATAATTATCAGTTGTGTATTCCCTGACATTTTGGTATCCTCTCCTAGTTCTACCCCTCCTTCTTAGGCCTTTTAAACCAGTGATTTATTTTAAACCAGTAACCCTAGTCCCCTCCCTTGATTTGCTACCCTTTCTACCCCCTCTCTTATTATTCCCCTCTTTTTATTTTTAAGGCCTAATGAATTCCCTCCCCCTTTTCCTCTCCTCCGTTTTTTGATCTACCCACTCCCCTGCTCCCTTTGGTTTATCCCTTCTGACTTTCTCAGTTGGGTTTGACAGAGTTCTATATCCCAATTGATATAACTACTCTTCCCTCTCAGGGTTAATTCCACTGAGGGTAAGGTTTAAATATTACCTCTTAATGCTCTCTTCTTCTCCTTCTTATTCTAGTATTCATCCCTTCCCCTTCCCAAGCCCTCTTTGTGTGGTATAGAATATCCTATTTTTCTTATTCATTCAAATTTCTCTTGGTGCCATCTACTATTTACCCCCCCCTTTCCCTCCCACCCCCATATCATCTTAGACCATTTAGTACTCCAACCTTTCTCTGTGAAAAGTTCTTCTAATTGCTATAATAGTGGGTACTATAATAGTGAATAGAGTTCACTACAGAGAATTACACATAACATTTCTCCATATAGGAATACCAATAATTAGATCATATTGAAGCCTGTAAAGAGGCAAATTTAAAAATAAGAATTTTCTTTCTTTCCCCTCTGTTTTTTATTTACCTTTTCATGTTTCTCTTGGTTTTTGTGGTTGGATATCAAACTTTTCATTTAGTCCTGGTCTTTTCTGTGCAAAGACTAGGAAATCTTCTATCTTGTTGAATGCCTATACTTTCCCCTGGAAGCATATAGTCAGTTTTGATGGGTAGGTGATCCTTGGATATAGACCCAATTCTCTTGCCCTTCTGACTATCATATTCCAAGCCTTGCAGACTTTTAGGGTAGAGACTCTCAGATCCTGTGTGATCCTGATTGGTGCTCCTTGATATCTGAATTGTCTCTTTCTGGCTTCTTGTAAATTTTTTTCATTTACTTGGAAGCTCTTGAATTTAGCTATTATATTCCTGGGGGTTGTCTTTTCAAGGTTAGTGTAAAGGGTGATCTATGTATCCTTTCAATGTCTATTTTACCCTCTTGTTGAAGAACATCAGGCCAGTTTACTTGGATACTTTCATGAAGTATGGAGTCCAAATTTCTATTAATTTCTGCTTTTTCAGGAAGACCAATGATTCTCAAATTGTCTCTTCTAGACCTGTTTTCTTGTTCTGTCAGTTTCTCAATGAGATATTTCATGTTTCCTTCTATTTTATCAGTCTTTTGATTTTGTTTTATTTGTTCTTGTTGTCTTGGGAGATCATTAGCTTCTACTTGCTGAGTTCTTGTCTTTAGAGACTGGTTTTCTGCTATAATCTTTTGATTTCCCTTTTTTATTTGGTCTATCCTGTTTTCCAGCTGTTTGATTTTGGTCTCCAATTTGCTTCTTAATTGTTTTGATTTGGAGGCATCTTTTTTTTAATTGCTCAATTCTAGTTTTTAGAGACTGGTTTTCGGTTATAATCTTTTGGTTTTCCTTTTCAATCTGGTCTGTTTTGTTCTTCAGGGCTTCCATCTAGTCATTTCTGGTCTTCTATTTGATTATCATTTCATTTGATTTCTGAACCTCACTTTCCAATTGCAAGATTCTGCTTTTTAAACTGTTATTTTCTTGCCAGATCTCTTCCATCTTTATCATAATCTCAGATTTGAACTCTTCAAGAGCTTGTAAAAAGTTTTCATTTTGGGGGGAAGATTTGGATATGGTTATTTGTTTGTTCTCCTCTGCTGTTTGCTCTGTTGTCTGGATTTTTTCTGTGTAAAAGTTGTCAAATGTTAAAGATTTTTTCCTGATCTTTCTCTTCTGGGGTTCCTGTGACTGGCTTGCCATTTTTAGCCCAGCTCCCTCTCAGCTTTATCCTCATGCCCAGGATCTGTCTGTGCTCTTTAGGCTCCTGAAGTCTCAGGTCTAGTTGTTCTCAGTGTCAAGCCTCCTGTAGGTCCCCTTGCTTGTTCTTCTGCCTGAAGCTCCTTTAACAGTCTCAGGGTGCTGCTTCCACAGTCATGCACCCCTCTGCACTGGGTCCCCACCCAAGGTCCTCCCCTTCTCTCAGGATCCATGGCTTCGCCTGAGCTCAAGGTCAGTGTTCAAAATCCGTGAGTTCTTTAGCCTCTTGTGGTCTTAAGTCTTGCTGCTCTCAGAAGCAGGCCCTGGTGATCCCAGGTAGCTGCCAAGAATTTAATGGTTGCCCCAGACTTGCCCTAACTCTTGTGTGCTGGCTTTGGCCCTGTAGGTGGTGTGTGTGGGGGGGGAGATGATTGCTCAGCTCACATTTTAGTGAGAGCTATTTTACCACCTCATAGCATGGAAATGCCCTGATCTCATGTACCTTCAATGCTGCACCCTATAGTGGGGTCCCTTTGTTCGTCTGGATTTGTTTTTATGTCCCCTTGAGGAGTCCTATATGTTTGGGTTAGGAGAGGTTAAGCAGCTGCTTTTTACTCTGCTACCATCTTAACCTGGAATCTGTATTAGTCTTGATTTGAGCTTTATCACTCTGTGAATGACCTTGGGCAGTTCTTTCACCCTGTGGGTCACAGTTTCTTCATTTGTAAAATGAGGATGTTGAATTAGATTATCTTTAAGGTCCCTTCATCTGGCTCTAATGATCTATGAGTCTTATAATCCAATCATTGTTCCTATTAAGTCAGGTTAAAACTGGGATTTTTGTCTTGAGTTCTTCAATAAATCTGTTCTTTCATAAGCATTGGTACTCCTTGCACTGGACCAAATAACAAGCTTTTAATGTTCTGCTTGATGTTCAGTCATTTCAGTCATGTCTGACTTTTCCTGACCCCATTTGGGGTTTTCTTGGCAAAGATATTGGAGTGATTTGCCATTTCTTTTTCCAGTTCATTTTATAGTGGAGGAAATTGAGGCAAATAGGGTGAAGTGACTCACCCAGGATTGTTTAACTAGGAAATGCCTAAAGCTTCTTTAAACTTGGGAAGTTCTTATATGGGCTGATGGGGATATTATTGGGGATGAAGACACTAAATGATAACTCTAGTCCAACTCTGAATAATATGGAATTAGGTCTTAATCAATGATACATGTAAAACCCAGTGGAATTGTGCGTTGGCTAAGGGGGGTTAGGGAGGGTTGGGGAGAGGGAAAGAACATCAAACATGTAACTATGGAAAAATATTCAAAATAAAAATAAAAATATAATTTAAAAAATAAAAAATAAAAATAAAAAAAAATAAACTTGGGAAGTTCTTGACTCCAAGTCTGATGCCCTTTCTACTCTGCCATTTAATGGCCTGGTTTGTCCAATTAACTACTGTGATGACCAAAACAAAGTAAAAAAATTGAAACAAAACAAAAAAAAAAAAAGGACAACAATCTTTATGGAGTAACCAGCTTACCAGTCATGATACTCTGGATTTGTGTAGGCTGGTTCTTGAATTGTATGTGGTTGGTTAACAAACCTAAACACAAAGCCTTCCCAGCTTGGTAGGTTAAGGAGAGCTTATCACTGGTATAGCCTTCAAGAAACCAAAATCATTTTCACTCTCATCAAAATAAGACCTTACATGAGGGTTTTTCTTCTATATTAAGAAAACATGAATCACATATTACATATCAGACTAAACATGGTTTAGCCTATTATATGTACATATTATATATGCATAACATATATAATAATGTATAATGTGTAAGAAATATGTATGTATGATAAAAAGCTAAGGAAATTGATAGTTCTATCTGTCTACTAGCCGAATATGGTAGTCCAGGCCTATAATCTCAGATACCTGTATTTGGTTGGCAGTTCAGTCCTGAATTTCAGTGGGCTAGAACAAGCAGCTGTTTGTGGTTAAGATCAGAATTAATATAGTCACCAGAAGTGGTGATTACCCAGTTGCCTGAGGAGAGTTGAACATGCCCAGGTTGGAAAAAAAGCTGGTCAGATTTTCTTGTCCTTATCAGTAGTTTGTCCATACTAGTTTGGGCAAGATAAGGAGACCCAAGCATTAAAAAATAAAATAAAATATGAGATAAAATTGAGGAGTGTAATCTAGGTCAGCAAATTTTGGTAAGACTAAATCTTAAGAAACAAAACAAAATAAGAAATTACTAATATGAAGAATTTAAAGAACCAAGGAAAAATTTGGAATAGGTGATTTCATAAAGAAAACAAAACCAAAGAATAATATACAAAATGATCAAAAAATGTAAATAGTCCAGTTAGAGAAGCAACCTTAGTCTGGTGGAATGCCAAGGTTAGTATACTATCTTGTCAAAATTAAAGGACATATCCCTCTTTTCTGCTAATAATTAATATTCTTGGTTATAGCTATACTATTGAAAGGCCAATAGTCAAAAGAGATTAAAGAAAGAGAAAAAGATCTTATATGCACAAAAATTATTTGTAGCAGTTCTTTTTATGGTGGGAAAAATTCCTGGAAAATAAAGGAATATCTATTCAGTTGAGGACTGGCTGATTAAATTTCACTATATGGATGTAATGGAGTATTGTCAGAAATAAGGAAATTAATGATATCAAGAACAAGGAGAGATTTCTATGAATTAAAGGGTGAAAATGAGCAGAATCAAAAGAACCATTTATATAATAATAACATTATAAAAACAAACAACTTTGAAAGCTGTAAGGCCTGTGATTGATACAGTAACCATCCATGATTCAAGAGATAAACTAAACAAAGATTGAGAAGAAATAGATTTAGAGTGCAGAATAAGACAGATATACTTATGTATATAGCTGTGGTGGGGATTTATTTTTCTTGACTATGCATATTTTCACAAGAAATTTACTTTACTTTACTTTTCTTTTTATTATTGAAATGAAGATTGTAAGAGAAAATAGATTCATTATTTCTTTTTCTTAAACCCTTAACTTCTGTTTTTGAATCAATACTAATATCAATCAATTCTAAAGCAGAAAATTAGTAAGAGGTAGTATAAGAAGGGGGGGTGATTAGGAGGATAGGGGTTTTGTTGGTAACCTCCTAGAAGATGTATAAGGGCCCTGCCTCCCTCTCAGCTACCCCTCCTTACTGGGAAACAAAATGGGGTTTCCAGAGGAAAACGGGGGACCCCTGCTAATTGTGCTGGGGTGTGGATGTTCAAGGGATGTTATCCCACAAAGTTGAAATGAGTGTGACCCCAATAAGATGTTGATGCTGATGCCAGGGCAAATAGAAGCCTCCCCATATTTCCCAGCTGGAGGTCAGGCTCAAAATGGTAGTCAGCCTGCCTTCCTTCCTTCACCTCCCTTCACTCTGCCTCCCACTGATGAAATACACACTGATCTGACAAATAAACTAAAGGGTTTATTTTAGGGAACAGATAACAAGAAAATAGAGATGGGGTTCACAGGAAATGGGGTATAAGGGTGATTCCCTAAGTCCTCTCAGTCCATGACTGTAAGGTACCCACAGAAATATTCGGTGTTCCCCTTTCACAGCTTCTCTGACCCAATCCCCAGATAGTTTTTTCCTATATCTAAAATTTATTATTAAAACTCAGATGGAATATGGTGGGGCAATGCCCAAGGCCAAATGGGGTCCAGAGGTCGGCTCCCCCACAGAAGTCCTGATACCCCCTGGCCAACATTGATAAATCTGGTGTTAGATATTCACGTACTTCAGGAACCAGTATGAATCAGGAGAAATAATAAATCTTCTTTGTAAGTCTGAGGAAAACCTCCCAAGTTCACTTTGTGGGTCACACAACCAAAAAAAAAAAAAAAAACAAAAACAAAAAAAAACCTCCTCCCACCTAAGCTAAAACTGCTTCAGTTGGCTCTTCACTCCCAGAAGTCCTTGCTCCTGTTAACTGTCACTGGATCCTCTTCTGTATTCTAACTCTCCAGGTTCCAAAAATGCCTGCCTTTGCCTTGTATTCTTACAGTAGGCAGTAAGGGTTAAGTAATTTGCCAGGGGTCATACAGTATCCGAGGTCATATTTGAACACAGGAACTTGTCTCCAGGCTGGCTTTCTACCCACTGAGCCATCTAGCTTGCCCTGTTATTTCTTTTTAATTGAGAGGCGGGGAATGTCACAAATGTGAAATGTTGCATGTATTTTCTATCTCCTTCCCTATTTTTTTATATGTACTCCCATTCTTGCCATTTAATTTTTTTTAATGTATTCATCAGAAAGCAGAGTGTGGTAAGGCCACAGTATCTATGGTGTTTCAGATCCACTCCAGCATCAATTCTTCCATTGAAGCTCTTCTTGATTCTTTGTCTCCTTGAAAGAAGTCTCTTAGTGGACCTTCTGTTGTTATTTTGTTTCAGCAGTAGCATAGGTAGTTATTTTTAGCCCTATACATATCTTTCTCTTCCTAGTTTTCCCTATCTTTTTAATGGGGCAATTGATTACCTTAATTATACCTTCCTTAAGATGCTGTATTTGTTTACCATTCTTGTACTTATGTTGTCTGATGTGTTGACAGAACAAATAATCTGATCACATCTGTTTTTTGTAGGAATGCTTCAAATGATTTTTTTATAAAATGTAATCTTTTTGCATTGATGAATAGAGGTTGTAGCACATCTCATCTTGAATTACACCTTGAGTTCCTTTGCTCCTCAAAGCAAATTGCTTCATTCCTGCCTGCAATTTCTGTTGGATGTGGAGTAGACCTGAATTCAAAAATCCTTTTCTTTATATTCGAAGGTCTTTCTAGTGGTCAGTCAATTGGAGGATTTGTTGTTCAATATTGGCATTGCTATGTGTCTTGATGTATAAAGCACACCTTTTTGTTTATTTGTTTCATGGAGGGAGATCTGTGGATTCTTCCAATTTTTCACAAGTTCAGAACAGTTTCCTTGTGTTATTTCTTAAATTATGGCACTGAAGATTTTGGACCTCTTGTGTTCTTCTTAAGAGGTCTCTGGTTCAATTAGGTGCCACTTTCAGTATTTGGGCAGCTAAGTGATGCAGTGGATAAAGCACTGGACGTGGAGTCAGGAAGACTTTAATTCAAATACAGCGTCAGACATACACTAGCTGTGTGACACTAGGCAAGTCACTAATCCTTAGTTGTTTCAGTTTCCTCATCAATCAAATGAGCTAAAGAAAAAAATGGCAAGCCACTCCAGTATCTTTGCAAAGAAAATCCCAAATGGGATCAGAAAGAGTAGGACACAACTGAAACTACTAAACAACATGTTCCTCTATGAGTGCTACAATTCTTAATTTGTCTCTACATATCCTATCTTCTGAGAGCAATATGTTTTGCTGGTATAAAGATTGTGTTATCTTTTAATGTTCTCTCTGTTTGCTTTTCTGTTCTAAATTTTCCTTCATTTCCATGTATTTGCATTCCCAATCAGGCATTATTATCTCTTTCATGAGATTTGCCATCTTGGAATCAGGCTTTTGTATTCTTATTATTATTTCTATTGTTTTAAGTCACCAATTCTGCTTTCATATTCCTTTTTTTCTTGAACATATGGAAATATATATTGGTGATTCCCATCTCCTTGAGAACCTACTGATTACAGGCTTATTGGATGTTGATTAATTCTTCTTAGTCTTCTGAGATTTATTCAGAAATTTTTATACTAATTTTGATCATCTGGAGTTTATACTCCCTTCTGTTATTAATACATTCCTTGTTGTTTTATTTTCTTGTGCTTGATGGTTCTAACTGTTTTATTCCTCCTGAGATATTTGGCAATTTCAGTCTTTTTTTTTTTTTTACCCCTCCTATATTCTCTTACCACTCACTTTCTGACTTTTTCTTCTTTGATGGCAGTTTTTTTAATGTCTTGGTCTCAGACTCATCCTACACTGGGGTTTTACTTTTCAATCTCTCACCCAAATCACTTCTGATGGGAAAGAGTTGTCCTTAGTTTTATGCTAGTACCTTTCCTTCAGGCCTAGTGAACCCTGGCCTCCCCCCTCAACACACACACACACACACACACATATACTATGGCACCCTGCCCCATTTCCCTCTATTCCTTTTGACTCTGATTCAATGTTATTGACCCAAGCAGAGCAAGGGTCCCATTTTTAAAATTTCTTCCTCTGCAACCCAAAATGAGGCAGGCTCATTGTCCCACAATGGTGATGACAAGGGCAGGGGTAGTAGGATTTGCTGGTATAGTTGCAACAGCAAGGGAATTCCTAAGTGGGACTCATGGGTTGTGCCATCTGGTCAGAGAGTGGGAGCTAAGTGGAGGTGCATTTCCTAAATGAACAATATAGAGATTAGGGATGGTCTTGATTTTTTCTCTTAGACTGTGAAGACATCTGAAATTAATTTTTTTCAGTATTTTTTTTGAGAAGCTCGAGAGTATGTGAGGATTTAAGAAAATATCCACCTTGCTGGACACATGACAGATCCTATGATTTTCCCCATAGGAAGAGGAATTTACATGAACTTTTCTATTTCAATGAAGAGGAAATTCAATTCTAGAAAGATTAGATGTGAATATAGTGAACAATATTTGCAATGGGAAATATTGTGGAAAGCATTTTGCACCGTGCAGAATTTTTTTTAAACTTGTGGTCGGTAAATAAGATTGATGAAGTACTTATTGCATACTAGACACTGTGGTATGTGCTAGGGATCTGACAAAAATAAAAACACTCTCTCTGTCCTCAAGGAGCTCACCTTCTGGTTGGAAAGATAATATACAAAATACTACAAACACACAAGATATCATACAGAAAGGATTGTTGCTGTTCATTCATTTTCAGTCATGCCTGACTCTCTGCGACCCCATGATCTTGGCAAAGATACTAAGAGTGGTTTGCCATTTCCTTACAGATGAGGAAAACTGAGGTAAACAGAGTTAAGAGACTTTCTCAGAGTCCTACATCTAGTAAAAATCTGAAGTTGGGTATCACCTCAGGTCTTCCTGACTCTATGCCTTGCACTCTATCCACTGAACTAGAAAATTGCACTTCTATTTATTGTCAATTTTCTACCATTTCATGACTGCGACCTGAAAAACTTTGGCCTCTTACAATAATGGATTATATGTATATAGTACTTTAATATTTGCAGTGTAGCTTCCTTCTATCATCTCTGGGAGGAAGGAAATACATTCTCATTTGAAACTTCAAGAAGTTATATAACTTAGCAAAGGTTGTACACCTGATAAGAAACTGAGGTAGGATTTGAACTAAGATCTCTCCATTGCTGGATGCAAAGTTTTTGCCCTACACCAAATCACCTTGCCATGACAATGGTTGGAAACTAATTGAGATATTCCTTTTCTTCCTTAGGATATACCAAACAATCATAGCATATCAGTTATAACCATTTTTTCACAGTTTCCTTTTACTATTAGATGTTTTGGAGCTCCTGATTCAGTCTCAGAGGCAATTTTCGCTATTTCTGTTTCTGTAGCTGTTCCAGAAGCCTGAGGGTTTTGGAAGACTTGTCTATAGTTTTCCAAAGCTTTACCATACTACAATTTTTAGATATTTAGACAGGATTTTAAAAGCTGATTTTGCTGAGCTCTGACCCTGGCAGCCACATTGGCTTCCTGTCTCCATTTGGATTGTGCATAATAGATGTGTCTGCTGCAAAAAAAAGACAATAAAAATGAGTAGATTTTCACTTCCCTTTGAGCAGCAAGCCAACTAAAATTTATTTCACTTTGCATCTTTTTCTTGAATAAACAGATATTTATATGAGTGAAAAAGTTTCCCATATTCATAATTTTCTAGAAGTTCCCAGTTTTGTATTTCTATCCTTTTTGACTACTGAAATAGACAGGCAGATCCCAAACATTGTGTTTTAGAATTCATGTTCTCTCACATGGTTAAATAATTCCTCCAGGACTGTTTTCACATAATAAAGATATTTCATATAAAACCTACCAACACAGAAATAGTCATACAGTAGAAAAGACTAAGATGGCTTCCAATTATGGAGTATTTTGAAATCTTCCAGGGCCTTGTCTTTAGTTATGGGGCTTTAAAGTATCTACAGTACAGAAATATAGACCATACTATTATCCTTTTGGTGGAATTGTGAATTGATCCAACCATTCTCGAAAAAATACAAATTATGCTTTAAAAGATGATATAACAATATGTATACTGTTATATATAGCATCTGACTCAAGGACTGAAATGCTTGCTATAAATCCCAAGGAAATAAAAAAGAGAAATAAAGGTCCCATGTATACCAAATATTCATAATCACTTTTTTTGTCATAGTAAAGAACTGGAAGTAAGTAGATGACAATTCACTGGAAAATGTCTAAACTAATTGTAGTACATGAACATAATGGAATATTAATATATGGTAAGAAACAATAAATATGAAGGTTTGAAACATGGAGTAACAGAGTCAGACAACTAAAAAGCAATTGTGTAACATTTGTTTGAAAAGGGTTGTATGTAAAAGATTCATTCATATTATTCATATATATGATGGTGTATTGCATTGTTAGGTGAGGTGAAGTTTTAAACTTAAATTCCTGATTTCTTGGCCCTTTTTTTCATTTCCTTGACTTCTAAAGGGATGTTACTTGGGCTTGCCTTGGTTTGAAGTATTAAGAATTGGACTTGATTTGGATTCCAATTCCTGAATTTATGATTAGGTCAAGATTTGTCTTAGTGTGCAGTTATTATGCAAGTTGCAAGTTGGCCAACAATTTGTGCTTTTGAAGTTCCATGAGCCTGAGGGCTGTTTTAGGATTGGGGGTATTTTTATGAATACATTTTGGAGACTATTAATGATACCTTCATTTTACCTTATAGATTGTTGCTTTGGGAGCCAAACAAAAGAAATGAGGATTCCCAGATGATAACCCTTTTTGAAATAAGACTAGGTTGTGTAATGATATCCTTCTTTTCAGAGTGAGGTAGAATTGTTTTAGGCTAAGAAAACTTCTACTGATATTTATTGAAACAGAATAGCTAAAATCAATATGGTTTTATGAGATAATGGGAAAAGAATTTGGTTAGAGTGAATAAGTGTTTGTTGTACTTAGGGGATATATCACCTGCAAGGAGATGATAGGAGATTTAGATGCCAGGGATCCTGGGGTCCTTTTTCCAGCTCTTTTCCTTTAACCCAAAGCAATTCCTTTCATCCTTACCCCTGCATTTTTCCTTCAAAATTCGGACAATGGATGCAGTTGTAAAAATTGTTACAAATTCTATAGTGCTCTATTTGAAAAGTTTTTCCCCCCCAATTTTCATTACAGAAAAACCAGCATGGTTTCAAATACAATTGAGAAAGATATATACTTTGAGAATACTGAGATCATTAGAAGTCTGGGAAGTTAGCTTCAAGTAGGTGGTATTCCTATGCCTTTGATTGAGAAACTACTTTGTTATAGCTGATAAGTGTAAGCATTCTAATATTGATCATAGAATCATAGATTTCAAAATCAGAAGGGAATATAGATATCATGTCCAACCTTCTGCTTATTATGGATGAGGAACTAAGCCTCAAAGGGGTCAGTCAGAAAGGTAGCAAGTTGTGGAGCTAGATTTTGAATACAGGTCATATGACTCCAAATCAATTATCTTCCCACTAAATCATGCCCTATCTCTATTAAGAGCATCACACTTTATTTCCTTTTGAATTCAAGAGGTGACCATATTGGAAGTTCAAAAGCACATGCTTTGTATGAGAAATGCCATGTCATGAGATTTCCCTTGGCACTGGAGACATATGGCAAATATTCCTACAGAAAATTCCAACACTAAGAATAAACCCAAATTCTTAATCCTACTATTTTTTTTTATATCAAGTGCTTTTGGAAATAGGTTATTTGATGAAACCTAGATAGCTTTTGTTTTTGTTTTACTACAGAGATTTTTGTTATAATAGTATTTATTGTAGTAACACTGGCATCACCAGAATTTTCAATCATAGTCTCTAAAAGGCAGTCTGAGTCTAGACACATTCATTATTAATCAATTTATGAATGGAATTATGTAAATTTCAGATAGAGTTAATTCATTCAACTACAGTGATAAGATGGATAGATGGAAGGAAGGAAGGAAGGAAGGAAGGGAAAGAGGGAAGGAAGGAAGGGAAAGAGGGAAGGAAGGAAGGAAAGAAGGAAAGAAGGAAGGAAGGAAAGAAGGAAAGAAGGAAGAAAGGAAAGAAACAAAATTTTATTAAATTCCTACTGTGTCTCAGATGCTCTGCTAAGCACTTTACAAATATTAACTCATTTGATCCTTATGACAACTCCCAGAGGTTAGTTGTTTTATCCCCATTTTACACTGAAGAAACTGAGGCAAATAGAAGTTGTAGTTTTCCTAGGCTCACACAGCTAGTAAGCATCCAAGGCTGGATTTGAACTCAGATCTTTCTGACTACAGGTACAATGATCTATCTACTATGCTATGTATCTGAAAGTATTATGCCATTCGGTTATCATTTTTTGCTTTTCCAGGACTACATGAAGAAAACAATTAAAAGGAACTTTTATTGATTTATAAAAGTCCAATAAATAACCCAAGAACTAACTAATTGAAAAATAATTCTCAAAATTTATTTAATTATTTATTCAGGAGATCATAGAATCATAGCGTTAAAGAGGCAGGTCATTAAGTTGAAAACATCATGTAATGAAAAGGAAACTGTGGCATATAACAGTTAAATTACTTGCTCGTTGAACACATAACAAGCAATAGTCTGCATGTCTTCTTGACTCCAAGTTTCATTAAAGTATCTATTCTGTACAAGTTATTGTGCAATATACTAGAGATATGACAAGCAAAATGATCCCTGCTTTCAAAGAGTTTATAGTTTTTTAATGAGATATAACTTGTACCCAAAATAATAATAATACAAAGTGAAAGAGGTAAAGAAAAGTTAAGGCAAATTGTTTTAGGAAACTTTGAGGATGGAAAGAACACTAACAGCTGGGGGCGGGGGAATCAGGGAAGACTTCTTGGAAGAGGTGACATCTAAAATAAACCTTAAAGCACATCAAGTTTTCTGAGCATTAGAAATGAGAAGGGGATGTTGAGGCCATGCTGTGGTAATAGGTATTCTCTCAGGCCATTGAACAATGGATAGATGTCCTTTGCTAAGATTCATGCTTCATTCCCCTGTAGATATGAGAAAATGGGAACAAATTATCTATTCATGTTGGAGAATCACAAGTCATTGAATAGGTATTTACTAAACACCAACATGTCAGATATATTGCTAAGAGTTAAACCTCTTATGAAGAAAGGTAAAAATACAAACATCATCAAGGAGAAGTAGAACATAACAAGATTTTATAGAGAGAGGAACTGAGATGGATCACATAATTTACTAATCAGGTTAGTAAACATTGAAAAAAAGAAAAATGAACTATGGCTCAAGCTGTACATGTTAAGATTAAGCTGACTAAATCCTTTTCATGAATAGATATTAATTGGGAATGTGTTTTTCCAGCCTCAGAAGTGGTTCTTAGAAATACTCTTAGAACTGGAGTGATGGTCTCTTTAAATAGAGAAACGTCTAAAGAAGATTCTTAGAGTGAAGCACCAAAGTGATTGCACCTGTTAGATGATCCTTGATGGCATTTTAGAGTCTAAAAGACACAGTCAATAATTAACCAGATCCCACCAATAGAATCCTTTCTCTTGAAATGATAGTTGATTCGTGGCCATGTGTTTATTGCACAATGCAAGGAACAGACATTTGATAGATATTTATTGAATGAATGATCAAATGAATGAATCACATTTTTATTCCATATGTTAGACACTGGGGTCAAATATCAAGCTATTGGTTTCATTAGGTTGTTTGTTTGGTGTTTTTTTTTCCTTATTCACAGAATATATCACAGTGGAACAATCCCCTAAAGCCTAGACAACGTTCAAAAGCCTCTCAATTCATCCATCTACTTCTGGGCTTTCTTTACTCTAATCCATTACATACGACTGCCAAAATAATTTCCCTAAGGAATAAATCTGTCCACGTCAAATGCTTACTTAAGTTTTAGTGGCTTATTCCAGGACAGAGATTCTTTTTTTTTTTTTTAGAGGTTTTTTTTTTTTTTTAACCCTTGTACTGTATTGTACTTGTATTGTCTCATAGGTGGAAGATTGGTAAGGGTGGGCAATGGGGGTCAAGTGACTTGCCCAGGGTCACACAGCTGGGAAGTGGCTGAGGCCGGGTTTGAACCTAGGACCTCCTGTCTCTAGGTCTGACTCTCACTCCACTGAGCTACCCAGCTGCCCCCAGAGAGATTCTTATATAATGGGCCCATTTGGCAGTCTGAAGAAAGCTATGAACCCATTCTCAGAATATTTTGAATTTATTGTAGTAAATTCTAAATTTCAGGTAGAGGTTAATGAAAATAAAAATTTCTATTTTTCTCCATCCAACTTTTGAATTCTACATACATGGTAATTTTATGCATGTGGAGTTTATGAATGATAAGAATCCCTGTTTAGAATGAGATATAAACTCTTCAGTTTGACACTAATAGCCTTCATAGTTTATCTTTAGCCTACATTATTCCCATTCATGGAGTCTACTTTCCAGCCAAAATAACTAATCCTGAATTTAATCTTTTTTCCTTATCTGGCTAGCTATTCACAAAGTCTGAAATGCATTGCCTCCTAGAATCCTCAATTCAGGTCCCTTTCTGGTTAGTTCTCACTCCTTAAATTATCTAGCACTTAACTTATCAGAATAATATAAAATCCCTGAGAGGTAGGACTATTTTTGGTATATTTTTGTATCCCTGGCACCCAGTTAAATGTCCAACTTAGTAGGTGCTTAGTAATCCTTCTCAAGTTGAATTAATTATATCCTTTTTAACTGAGCTGACAAGAAAGCCATGGGCATATTGATCTTGTGATTCTTATATAATATATTGAATTTTGTTTGTTTTAATTGACTATTTGTCAGCCAGTCAACAAGTATTTGTTTATGTGCCAGAAAAAGGCAAAAATGTTTCTGTCCTCAAAAAATACATATTTCAGTGGGAGAGAAAACATGTAAACAACTCAGGATATACAAACTCTATAGAGGAAGTGGAAAATAAATTCAGAAGGAAAGGGATTAGTAGCTTGAGGTAGGGGTTGGGACTAGAGCCAGAGGGGACAGACAGAAAGGCATCTAAAGAAGGTTCAATTTGTATTGTATCAAAAGAAGTCAAAGAATCTAAGAGAAGTGAATAACCCAAGCAAGTGCATCTGTGTCTTCTCCTAGGGTCCTACTTCTGACTTTACTGGACAGTAATCTGCATTGTGGCTAATTTTTTTTTCCTGACAAGTTAGAAAGACAATTCAAAGTCATTGAGATGGAGAATGGAAGGTTATACATGAAGAATAGTAAGGAGGCCTGTGTATGAGAGATACAATGGTGGAAATGACAAAATTTGGTAGTGTATGTTGTGAATGAGAGTAAGGAACTAAAGCTGACATAAACTGGTGACTGAGAAGATTATGGCACCACCCTCAATGATTAAAGGAAAATTGAGGAGGAAAAATATTTGGAGAAAATATAATGTTTTACTTTTAATTTGTTGATTTTTTTGATGCCTATAGGACATCTGTTTTGATACTCTTATAAGTCATTTGTTGACACAGGACTATAGCTCAGGAGAGAAAGCTGAGATGAATATATAAATCAAAAACACACATACGCAAGCACACATGCATAGTTCAACACATGACAGATTACCAAAAGAGCATAGAACAGAGCCCAGGAGAATACCCACATTTAGTGGGTATGATATGGATGAAGAACCAGCAAATGAGACTGAAAAAGAGTGACCATACAGATAAGAAAAATGGACTGTTGAAAATTAGAGAGGAGAAAGAATCAAGGAGGAGAAATTCATTCACAGTTTCAAGTACTAAGGAGAGTTAAAGAAGAATGAAGACTGAGGAAGCATCACAAAAACTGACAATTAAGAAATCATTGACAGCGTTGGAGAGAAAATTTAGCTGGAGGTTAAGATCAGGAATGAGATTAAAGAAGGTTTAGAAGAGAAAGAAAGGAAATGGGAGCTAATGACAGTAAGCTTTCTCAAGGAGTTTAGTCAAGACAAAGGAGACATAGCATGATGATCATTAAGTGAGATGGTAGGAACAAGCAATGCTATTTTTAAAGCTGTAAAAGACATGGCCGTATGTTTAGACAATGAGGAAAGAGTTGATAGAAAGGAAGAGAAATAAGACAGAAACTGGGGATGATAATGGAGATAATTGGTGGACAGATATTGTATTTAATGTATAATGACTTGAATTAGAATCCTAAGAAAGTAGTAAAAATGTATTTGTTATAAGCAAATCAGAGCAAAGAAGGTAGATAACCTATATGAGAGTTCAGCATCCATTAACGGAATAAAATGTGTTTCTGTTTTATTACAGCATTTAACAGTGTCATCTGCTTTTTCTCCTCCCATTTTTATTCCCCCTGCAAAGGAGAACATTATAGCTAGGGCAAAAGGAGTAAAACTAATGAGATCTTTTGTTTTGGTAGAATAAGTTGAATCATTAATTTTCCTCTTTCTTTTCTTTGTCAACTATCAAGGAAACATAAGTAGGAAATGGTAGCAAAAGGCATTGATACTAAGCAGATCACTACCACATTAATCAAACATGACCAATGGCAATCTGTATTATACCTGTACATAAGTCTAAGCAATATAAAGCATGAATCCCAATGGGTAAAATATTGGGTATTTGGTGGGAGTTTGGGGGCATCTTGTCTGATATGTGGTGAATGGGAATAGTATCTGTGACATATGCATGCAACAACATCCCAATCCTGCTGAAAACAAACTATTTTTACAAAGCAAGAAATAATTTTTAAGAGAGACCTGTCTAAATTCAGAAGTTGGCAAATTGTAATCTAGAGTAATGTTAGTCAACAAATATTTATTAATCAGTTAGTCAGTCAAAAATTTAAGTGCTCATCATGTCCCAAGCACTGTGCTAAGCTCTGGAGATACAAAGAAAGGTAAAAGATTGTCTCTGCTCTCAAGCAGTTCATTATCTAATTTTAGTGGAGGAGACAATAAGCAACAGGTAAGTAGCAACAAGATATATAAAATATAAGCTGGAAATAATCAATAGAGGGAAGACACAAGAATTAAGAGGGATCAAAAAAAGCTTCTTGAAAAAGAGAAAATTTTAGCTGGGACTTGAAAGAAGTCAGGAAATCCAGAAGGGGGAGTTAAGAAAGAGACATGGAGGAAGGTCAGGGAAAATGCCTAGTTAGTTTTGTTCAAAGAATGGCAATGATGGTGTTGCTGGATAGAGGAGAATATGAGGTATGGAAAGATTGGAAAGGAACCAGGATTTGAAGGTCTTTGAATGCCAACCAGAGGATTTTATATTTGATCCAGGAGATGACAAGGAGTTAGTGGAACATTATTGTGAGGACTAAATAAGGTAATATTTATAATAAGCATTTAGCACAGTGCCTAGAATGTAGTAGATACATAATTAATCTTTGTTCCTTCTCTATTTACACTAGACATAATCATGGACATTATAAAATACACATAAAATGCATTTTTTAAAATGAAATAATATTTTACTTATTATGGCATAAAATATTTTATTCTTACTATAAAATGATTATTAATAATTATATTTTAGTGAAAACAACATAATTGATTATTCATCATTATTTTTGAAATCTTGGCTCAATATATGATAATACAGTGATTTCAACGTCTAATTCTATGTTCAGTTTATTTCAACACTTGGTTTTAATGGCTGTCATAACTGAAAAGATAACTCACAAAGATATATAGATCCAAGTAGAAGAAGTACATAATTGACTATGCTTTTTAGTCCCATCTATCAATTATGAAAAGGGATTTTTTGTTAAAATTCAGCTAATAAATTTCTCTTTCTTTATGTCAAGCAGCTGTTCTTAAAAAATTACATTAAAAATAAAAAATTACATTAAAAATTTTTTAACAAATCAATTAAAAATCCTTCGACATTTCATCTGAAAGATTTTTACACAGGTTAGAAATCTGTTTTTATTTCTTTAACTGAAGAGATACAAGATTTGTAACCATTGTTTTTAGCAACCCAGAAAAGAGAGAGTAACACTTTTCCATTAAGATACTGTGATCATCAATGTTGCAATTCATTAATGCCTACTCATCCTGTGCTACTTTTTTTCCCTAAGAAAAAGCGAGGGGTTAGCATAACTTCTACTCATAGGGTGAAGAGTTAGGAAGGGGAAGGAAGATTTTGCCTAGGCAACTACTCTGGGTAACTAGATCTTGCTCAGGTTATAAGAGCTCAGAGGGACTGATGCCCTAAGTAGAAGAAAAAAGGATAGGAGTTTGTACCACTGGGGAAGGTCAGCTATTGAAGATGGAAAGTAGGACAATGTTTCATGAAAATGGGTGAAGAGAAAGATATAATCAAGTTGTAGAAAAACTCCAGGTTTGGGAATAGTAGAGAAGGTAAGATATGACCTATTTTCCCACCTTTCAATTATTTACCCCTTGGGATCATGCCATAGCGATTTGAGAGGCAGGGCTCACACTTTGGATATGCCTGATCCAGGAAGCATGTGTGCTCAAAAGATTATTCCTTAGGTAGAGAAGCTAATATCCTATCATTTTCAGAACTTTGAAGTGATATCTCAATGAGAGAAGACAGAAGAGCAGAAAACACTATTGTCTTTGATATCCTTTCTCCTCCACTCTCCTAACCTTAGTCATAACTTCAAAATCCTGAGTCGAACCTCCTAGCTGGTATCCCACAAATTATACCTTTCTTAAAAGCCAATTTGGCATTCAAGATAGGTCAGACTGGTCCTGACTTCTGCTTTCTAATCCTACTTGCTTCTATCCTTCAAGACCCTTCATGTAAATGTAATAAGCTTATTCTGGAAGGTATGAATGATCCTAAAAAGAAAAGCAATACAAAGCTATAAAAGATAGCAAGGTTATACAGAGCTCCTCAGGAGGATTTAAAATGTGATTTAGCTTGGAAAATTGAAAATTAATACATTGAAAAGAAAAGAGAGCAAAATACTAATCTCCAAATGTCAGGAAAAGCCAGGAGAACCATGTTATTAGTGGGAAATAGTCATGAAGAAGATGAGAGACAGCAGTAGAAATTAGCTTACACTGTGTTATTAAAATTCCCTTCCAAGGGTACTTTGACCTCTGCAAAAGGACTCATAAAATAAGAATGTTTCATTTGGGGTATGCATAAGACTAGCATGGAGAGAAAAAGCTTACAAGCAGGCTTGCCAGTAACAAAAGACATGAGTCTAGCTCAGAAAAAAGGAGTTGGTGAGAGTGTATGTTTTAATCAGAACATGTGGTTGCAAAAATATAAGGAACTCCCAGTGTAAAAGATCCTTGTACTGATATAGATCAGAAACTTATTTGTCATCTAATCATAGGAGCACAGATTTAGAGATGAAAGTAATCGTAGGGGTCATCTATTTACCAAGTTCTTAGTAGGTGCCAGTTATTGTACTAAATGCTGGGGATTAAAATATAAATAAGGTAGCAAATAACTAGAAACTGAGGAATGCCTTTCAGGTGGGAAATAATGAAAGTTTATAGAATATAATAATGATAGAATGCTATTTTACTAATAACAAATTATGAAGAGGGTAGTTTTAGAGAAACATGCAAATATTTGTATGTATGAACTGATGCAAAGTGGAGTATACAGAATAAGAAGACCAATTTATACATTGAAAATGATGTAAAAATGAAGGCTTAGGAAGTCTTAGCAGTATTAATAACTAGCTTCAATTCCACAGGACTTGTAATGAAAAATGCTATCCACTTTCTGATAGAGATAAAGTAATTTATGTGTTTCTAGGTGTGGATGTATAGCAAAATGTATATATATATTTGTGTGTGCATTGGACATGACCAGTTTATTTTCCTTGACTATATATGTTTGTAACTTTTTCTTTTTTTCAATTTAGAGGTGGATAGGAGAAAGAAAAGGTAATTTTCTGCTAATTGAAAAAAATAATTTAAAAATAAAAATAAATAAATACATGTAAGCAAGATAATTCTTGGTCATAGAAAAGTTTATATTCTAATGGATTAAGAAAACACAACAAGGGAAACTGATGGAGAGATATTGTTGTGCACATGACAGCTTGCTTTGGTTATAAAACAGAGGACAGTTCTGAGGAGAGCAAGATGAGCAGAGTGTAGGCAGCATAGTATAAGGACATCCAGGCAATGAGATTGGGGCTTAGTTCTAGGCAAAAAACATGTGAAAGTTTTTCTATCAGAATCTAATTTCCCTGGGACAGAGACTAAACTTCCTGACTGAGGGAGATATGGACAATGACTTGAGTACAAGGTTAAATGATTTGTCCAAGACCACAAAGGTAGTGAAAAATAAAAAAGAATAGAGCTGGGATCTGAACCTAAGTTTTGACACCAAATCCAGTTGTCTGTCCAACAAAACATGCTGTCACCTTATGGGACATTGAACTTCTTCAGTCAATCATGCTATATCTCTCCTTTTCACAGCTGAACTATGAAAAGCTGACTATAATTGTTGCTTCTATTTCTTCACCTCCCACTCACTTCTCACCCACAGGCAATCTGGCTTCTGTACCCACCACTCAACAGAAACTGCTCTTTCCCCCATTCCAACTTAAATAGTAAATACTAGCCCATGGTGTGAGGGGAAAGGAATAAGCACTTATTAAGAGCCTATTATATCCTAGGCACTATGCTAAATGCTTTATATAATCACACAACCTTGTAAGATAGCTGTTATTATTATTCACATTTTATAGATGATAAAACTGAGGTAGGCAGTAGTTAAATGACTTACCTAGAGTCACACTGTATTTGTGCCTGGATTTGAACTTATGTCTTCTAGACTCAAGCCCAATGATCAATCAGTCATTGAAAAGGTATTTTATTGAGAAATAGAATGTCCTACTCAAGGAACAGTGACATCAGTGTAGTATCTATTATAGGGTATGCTGGCCAGAGTAAAAAAGAAAGAAGATAGGAAAGAGAAGTGGTCAGCTCTAAGGGCCATAAAATGCTAAATGTGATTTTATATTTCATCTTGGAGATAAGAAGCTACTAGAAATTATTGGCTGGGAGGGTGGCAGCAGACAAGACAGGTAATAAAATGACTTTATGAAATTCATTTTGACTTTTGAGTGGAGGATAACCTGGAGTGGAGAGAAAGGTTTGAGGCAGAAAACCAAACATTAAACAAGCTATTGCAGCCATCCATTCATGAGGTGATGAGGTCCTGAACCAGAATGGTGGCCAGGTGACTAGAAAAAGGGACATATTTAAGAAATGTATTGGAAGAAATGACAGGTCTTGGCAATGGACTGGATTTGTGGAATGACTATAAGAAGTAACTTCTTTTGTCTCAGTGTCCTAATTTAATAATAGTATAGTTCATGGCTACAGAAGTCTAAAGTAGACAAATTACTTTCTCCACAGAAGCTCCATGAAATAAGTAGAATAAATATCATTACCTCCATTCTAGAGATGAATAAGATCCAAAGAATTGAAAGGGCACATTCTTATGATTTAACCCAATGGAGTCAGTTTCAGTCTGCACGGGAAAATTTCATTTTATTTTTTGAAAAACATAATATTGTTTGAATTCAGATTTGTGTGGCTAGCTATTGTTAAACCATGATACAAAGGACAGTAGATCTTTCTGACTCCAAAGACCCTTTAGAGAAGTAAGATTATTTCAAGAAATGTTTGGACCTTTTTTTTTTTTTTTTTTTTTTTTTTTTTTTTTTTTTATCCTGGGACTGCATAGGGCCACAACCAGTAGGCAATGGGTCGCTCAGGGTCACCCAGCTGGGAAGTGTCTGAGCCCGGATTTGAACCTAGGACCTTTCGTCTCTAGGCCTGGCTCCCAATCCACTGAGCTAGCCCAGCTGCCCCTACTTTAGGTTGCAGTTTCTTTAGCAGATGTAGTTTTTACAGGGTGGGGTTGCTAGCCCCACGCCTAACCCTCCTCCTTTTTCATCCGGGCTAGGGACCGTCCTTAGCCCAGAAGTGGTAAGGGTGGGCAATAGGGGTCAAGTGACTTGCCCAAGGTCACACAGCTGGAAGTGTCCGAGGCCAGACTTGAACCTAGGACCTCCAGTCTCTAGGCCTGGCTCTCAATCCACTGAGCCACCCAGCTGCCCGTTTGGGCCTTACCCAGGTCTTATTTGTGTGGTTCACACAATAATATATATTTGGGCTTTGCCAAATCAATATTGAATGTTTTTACTTACCTGATGATAGAACTCTCCACCAACCTATTTAACTTATCTGAAAACTGCCTGTGTGAAAACCATTCAGTAGCTCAAGATGGAGTTGTCCACACTTTTTCTATCTCTTCCCTCTGACAGGTCATAATAAAATTCTTTCTAAAAATCTTTTTAAGTATGGAGTTTGTTCTTGATTGAACATCATCTAGAACTGAAATTCAAGTCTTTTGTCTTTGAGTCTAAGTTGTTTCTCATTATATCATGTTGCTTTCCTGACAACAGGAAGCATATCAAGCCTGTCCTACATTTCTTCCAAAAGAATTGTCATGAAGGCCAAATGAAAGTGGGTGTAAAACCTTTTTGAAAAGTACAAGCATTGTCCACATCTATCATTATCATCACCATTATCATATCATCATCATCATCAATTATCATCCTTGTTTTTAATCAATGACTCAGAAAAGTTAATTCTCTATAACCTTCACTTTGGTTTTATATTGCCTCATTCATCATTTGCAATCAGCACCCTTTAACATATTTATTTTCTTCTCTGCCCTAATGCCTTATTTATTCTCATATGTTAATAATAATAATAATAGCTAACACTTGTAGAGTGCTTACCATGAGCCATACACTATGTAAGTGCCTTACAATTATTGCCTCATTTGATACAACAACTTTACAACAATCCTGGGAAGAGGTTATTATTATTATTATTATCCTCCTTCTTTGGATGAGAAAATTGAAGCCGTAAGAAGTTCAGTGATTTGCCTGTGGTCATGCACATACACTAATAAGAAGCTGAGCTGGATTTGAACTCAAATCTTCCTGACTCCCGGTGCAGCACTCTATCACTGCACTACCTAGCTTCACATCAAGAGATGCTGATTATTGTTTTTCCCTACAGTAGTTTTATTCAAGAGAAGCCTCTCTCTGACATCTTTTCAGTTTCTGCTTTGCCTTTCCATTTTGTCATCTTTTTTGACCTATAGAAACAAGGATGATTTAACCACATAGTGTTATATCAGCTTCACCTGAGAATTTTAAGAATCTCCCTTGACATAAAACTTGTTGATGCCTGTCTTCTTTTCAGGAAAGAAACACATTATTTTCTTTCATGCCTTCCTTAAACTCTTTAACTCTATTTGCTTGGTCTTCATTATTAATCTTCATTATTAATCTACTCAAGGTGATAAAGATCCTTAGACAAATAGAACTGAGTACAATAGTAGAAAAAAAACTTGTCCAAACTTGAAATCCCAAATTAGAGTAACTTTTATTCTTTATTACTTAAACTATCATCAGAAATTGAGCCAAATTCTCTAAAACTAGAAGCTTCAAGACTCCTTTTTAAAGTTGACATAAAATAATCATGTAGATGTTTGCCAAGTTTATCTGAAAATTATGTAATTATTTTATTTACTTCAAAGGTTTTAAAAAAGGGTTTTAGAGAAATTTTTACCATATATAATTATTTATGTATGTATAGACATGTAATATAGCAAAATAAAGATATATAATTATATATATACACACACATATATGTTTGTGTGTATATGTTTGCTTTTTCCAAGTTCCCATTGCCTAAGTATATTTATGTATATATGTGTACATGTATATATACACACACAAATGCATGTTTGCTTTTTCTTATTTCTTTGTTTTATAGTCAAGCTGTCATTGTTCCCATTTTGCCATTTTCATCAAGGACTTTCTTTCTTTTCCCATAAAGAGTAACAGTTGATTATTCTGTTCTTTCAGTAGCAATGCTCGTCGAGGAGAAGAAAAACCTTGAAAATAAGGTATTTAGTAGAAGGTTATATGCCTTCATTTTCTGAAGCCTCTGTTGGGTCTCTTTGAAAAGTTGCATTTAAATGTCTAGAGTAATGATGTTGGTGTGTGGGCAGCATTTTAAAATTCAGGGTGGCAAGCATGGCTTTTTCAAAGGTTCTACATTTCAAATGCAATTGAGTTAAGGACACTGATTAAGTGTAGTCTGAATAGTGTTTATGAGAAAAAGTTTGCAGTCATCTCAGAAGGACATGAAGAATACAGCTATATTGAAGGCAAGGCCATTTTGCTCATGTGAACATACATGTTTCCTGACAAATATAAAATGAGCCCCAAATGTCTATGCATCTTTGCTGAAAATGGCTAACTAAATTTGAACATCTTTATGAATATGTGATTTAAATATCTTTTAACAGTCACAGAGAGAATAGAGTCACATTATAAATATAAAATTTGCAATTAGAAACCTAGGTTCCAGTATCAGCTCTGTTATCTACTACCTGGGTGACTTTTTGAATAAAATCACCTAACTTCTTGTGTTTCCTTCATATAAGAGATTGGATTAGGTGACTTCTATATCTACTTCTACTTCTCCAGTGAGATAGGTTTAAAACTTGGCCTTTCTACTTAATACTTTTGTGAACATAAGCAAGTCACTTATCTCTGGGACTCAGGAAACCCTTAAGGGACTGGATAAAATAATCACTAAGATTCTTTTGTTCTTAGATCTTAGATCCTTATTGTCCATAACAGATGAATGAGAAATAGCAAAGGTATATGTATTTAGAACTGTCCTTAGAAATGGGAAGATCTGGGTCTAAATCTCACCTCTGATACATCCTGACTAATGGACCCTGGGCAAAATGATTTTATTTCTTATTGTCCATAGCTACTAGCTCTTGTGATATTGGAAATTTGGGGTTCATTTGAGCCTTAAATATTTAGATATATGACATAAACTCCCTGTGGAAGTTTAGGGGACTTTGAAACTACATTTCCCATGATTCAATGGGTTTCCTGTCTTAGGTTGTGACATGAGCCAACGTAAAGCATAGCTTAAATAGAGAGAACTTGTTTGGGAAGCTCTCTTTGGTACCAGGCAGCCAGGAGGGAGAAGGTAATAGCAGGCAATTTGAATTAAATCTTAGCAGGCACGTGGTCTTCTTTATTTTACCAACATGGCTTTAAATAAAATATTAATACTTTTGAATATATCTATCTATATCTATTTTAATTGTAAAACTCTCTATATCTATGATAAGTAGAGAAGGTGTTAACATGCATCAATAAAGGAATATTTTCACCTAGTAGTTCCCCATACCAATGTAATTACAAGTCCAGTCCCTAGAGCAATAGATAAACATGGAAATCTTACTCATTCTATGTAAGTTGAAATTTAATTTTGACATATTTTTGTTTAGTTGTTTTTTAATCAGGTCCAACTCGTCATGACTCCCTTCAAGGTTTTCTTAGCAAAAGACTGAAATGGTTTGCCATTTCCTTCTCCAGTTCATTTTATATATGAGGAAAGTAAGGCAGACAGGATTAAGTGACTTGCCCAGGGTCACACAACTAGTAAATGTTTGACACTGAATTTGAACTCAATAATTTCTGACTCCAGGCCCAACACTCTATCCACTGTGTCATCTAGTTGCTCTAATTTTTGGACATCCTAATGGATAATTTGTATGTATGCCATTATACAAACATATAATATCTATAGTTTTTTGTGATTATTTCATCTCCACAATAAACCATGATCTCTTTGAAGACAGAGGGTCTTATCTCATTTGTCATTGTATTCCATCTCTATGTTATCCATCACAGCCCCTCATATTCGATCAGGTACTGTCACTATATATATATATATATATATATACATATATATATATATATATATATAGTACAGATCACTAGGGATTTGATGAATGACTATATCTATGAATAAATAAATATACAATAACATAGTTTTTAGATGGGCTTCTTTGTAGTGAGAATAAGTTTTTGTACCTTAAGAAGATAGTAGGAATTAATTGGTCAATTTAGAAAGCTGATTCCATTTTGTTTTAATTCTTCATTTTGTGATGGAGTTGTTTTAGTCTTTCTGAAGCCAGATCCCACACATGATCCACTCTGCCAAATAGCTGCCAAATCAAAGAGGTATTTTAATTATATCAGTATAATAAATGCAGAATTTTTAAAGACCAGAAAACCAGTTTGAAGAAAAATAATATGTTTAAAATCCCAAGATATTAACATTTTCTATATATTTAAATCAAAGTCAATTTTAAAGGAGGCATGGGAACCTATTGAAAATACCCTGTCTACTCATATAGATAATGGGACAAAACAAAGGCCTGGTTAGTCAGAGCTATCATTTGTTTCTATATAGCACACATTGTAAACTTTTTTTAATAGTATGAACCATGGTCCAATATATGTAACAAACTGGGGTTAAAGATTATAACATGTAAAAGAGAATTAAATTTTATTAGATTCCTTAACAGATTGTAAAGCACTTGGCCGACCTTTGTATGTTATATAAATGCTAGCAGTGAAGTTTTAGAGCACTGGGTCTGGATTTCAAATTTCAAATCCAGCCTCAAATACTTCTTAGCTGTGTGACCCTGAGCAAGTCATTTAAACTCTCATTGGCTAACAAAAGGATCCACTGAAGAAAGAAGTAGCCAACCATTCCAATACCTTTGCCAAGAAAACCCTATGGATAACTATGGTACATGAGGTCATAAAGAGTCAGACATACTTCCTGCCTCCAAGTCTAGTGCTGTATCCACTGTACCACTAACTACATTATTATATTATTGTTTTTCCCTTTCAAATAATGTAATAATATTAGTTAAGATTTAGAAATCATTTAAAGATTTATGAAATTTTACATATTATTTTTTACTTGATCCTCATAACAACACTAGGAGGGAGGTCTATTATTATCTTCATTATTATTAAGTATTACTAAACTATTAAATAAATAAAAATAAAAATTATTAAATTTAAAAAAGAGTCAGACACAGCTGAAGGGCTGAACAACATAAATACCAGCAATTGTTGTTATTATTGTTGTTACAAGAATAGGAATCTCCTAGAACATTTTAAATATAGCCATTAACCTAACATCCTTGCTCACCATGTTGTTCTGCAGCCACTCTGGCTGATGACCTTGTATCAGTCAATCATTAGCCATTTATTGAATGCCAGTTATTAGCCAAGCATGGCAAAGAGAATTCAAGCCAATAATGAAATAGTCCTTGCATTCTCAGGCAAGATATCTTACCTAATTTATTAATTTTTTAGTGATAATTCCATATTTTTTCAAGTGTTGATGTAAAGGAGCCAAATAACTGACCTTTTCATCTATTGTACACATGGCATATTTCAATTTGAAAGGATGATATTCCTTTTCAAATTATAGTCCAGGAGACCTAGTATGGAAAGTAGAGAGAGTGCCAGTAGTAAGAGGGTCAGGAGAGATTTGTTGTATGATCTTAGGCAAAGCACTCAACATTTTAGTGCCCCGGGCAACTCTCTAAAATTCTAAGTTTCAAAAGAGTCGCAGAAATGCATTTGTAGAAGGAATTTTCTCAGTTTTTCACTGATAAAATCACAGATTCCTATCCAACAAAAGGGACAAATAACCTGCATCAACAAAGCATAAATCTTAAAGTGTTTTCCTGCCAAAAGCTTAATGAAAGAGGAAATATAATTATTATTGTGCCCATTTTACAGGTAAGGAATCTGACCCCACTTCTGGAATCAAGAAATGCTGGAGATGGGAGTAGGGAAAAAAGGTCTTCTGACCACTTTTCTTCCCATGTCACCCTACTCCTTGGAAAAGTATGCAAACACACACCTTCTACTAAACTATCTCTTGCTAATTAGTAAGATTAGAAAACAAGTGTAATGAAACTAAAGTCAGACATTTGATTTTTTTGTGCACCAGGAAGCTAATAATGAAACTAAGGGCATGAGTTCATTTTTGATACACAGTCAAAACTGTATCTCTTAACATAATCACCCAATAATAATCACTTTACTAATAAATATATATTTTTATAAACAAGAGGACCAAATAAGGGAGTATTACCAGGCCATTTAAAAACTACTGCCTATAGATGAATCCCCCTTCTAAAGACCCTCTCCATCTTGAATTTTTGTGACCTTGCCTTCTTTTTCTTTTATTACTAATTTTGTTTTGTTTTCCCATGCTTATGGTACCTACTCTGTCTTCTCTGCTATTTCATCTTCTATTCACTGTTCCTTGTTTAAATGGATTCTATGGTTCATTTCTGGCCCTAATTCTGTTTTCTTTTTACACACTATTAGTTACTGCCTTGTTAATGAGGTCAATCAATCCATTAACAAGAATTTTATTACACAGTTGTTATGTACCAGGTATCATGCTAAATTGAAGAGGTTAAAAAGAAAGGTAAAAAAAGCTGTCTTTAACTTTGAGGAGCTCAAAATTTAATGGAGCTTACATGAAGACAACTTTCTATGTGTGAGTATATGTAATATATATTTACATATGTATGATATAAACAGTGTGAATGGGGGGAAATTTTAGAGGGGTGTTTACTAGAGTTACTAGCAATGGTATAGATCTCTTGAAGAAGATGGCCTTTGATCTGAGTCATGAAAGAATCAGGGAAATCAGGAGGTGAGAGTGAAGAGAGAGAGAGCATTCTTGCAAGGAAGGCGAGCCAGTACAGAAGAATGGAGCTGGAAGATGGAGTAACTTGTGCAAAAACAGAAAGAGGGCCAGTGTTGCTCGATCATAGGGTCAAATAAATGGAAATAAAAGATATGAAGACTAGAATTAGGAAGGGATAGGGCTGTCAAAGAGTTTTCATACCCCCAAAATAGGATTTTATATTTGACCCTGTAGTCACTGGAGTTTATTGGGGGGGGGGGGTAGTCATGCCTGCACTTTAAGAAGATAATTTTGGCAACTGAGTAGATGATAGCCTGAAGTGAGGTTCATCTATTATTTCCGTATAGGTGACTTTCAGATCTATATACCCAATCTTCATCTTTCCCCTGAGTTCTAATACTAGTTAGTCAACTGTTTCCTGGAAGCCTCTGTCATAGATATTTCAAATTGAAAATGGGCAAAATAGACTCAAATTCTTTTTCTGACTTCTCTATTTCTGTTGTGGGCACCACTTTTCTTCCATTCAACCAAGTTTGCAATTTTAGGGTCAGAATTGATCTTCTTTCTTTTTTTCCCCCCAAAAACCCACTTTCTGTCATAGAATCAATACTGTATAGGGATTCTAAGGCAGAAGAATGATAAGGGCTAGAAAATGGAAATTAAGTGACTTGCCCAAGGTTACACAGGTAGGAAGTGTCTCCAGCCAGATTTGAATCTAAGACATTCCATATCTGGGCCTGGGTCTCTCTCCACTGAGCTGCCTCCTCAGTCTTGCCATATTCTCTCTCATCATTCATAATCAGTCAGTTGCCAAATATTGCCTTTTTTTTTCTTCAAAAACATCTTTTGCACCCCTCCCTTTTTTTCCCCTCACATGGCTATCTCCCTCGTTCAGGTCATGATCTGCTCTGATACGAACTATTACAACAGGCTCCTAATTAATCTTTTTGCTTTTAGATTCTCTCTCTCTCTCTCTCTCTCTCTCTCTCTCTCTCTCTCTCTCTCTCATCCTACACAATATTGGCCAAGTTAATATTCTTGAAGCATGTATGATGACATCATTCGCCTTTCCAAAAAGCTGCCTTGCCTTCCAAGTTCCCTTAGGACAAAATGTAAACTCCTTTATCACTTAAAACTTTCCACAATAGAATTTTAAGCTAAAATTTCAGATTGACCACTTTAATACCCCTCATGTACTCCATGTTCCAACAAAAAGTATTTTTGTTAGAACGTGGAGTACATGAGAAAATCTGAAAGCAAGAAGATTAACAACCTATCTTCTATCTTAGAATTGATACTAAGGGTTGGTTTCAAAGCAGAAGAGCAGTATTGGCTAGATAAATGGAGTTAAGTGACTTGTCTAGGATCACACAACTAGGAAGTTTTTGAGGCTAGTTTTATACTCTAGGCCTGGTTCTCTATCCACTGAACCATCTAAGTGCCCTACTTTAGCATTTAAATTTAGAACTTTAAATTCTGCTTGAATTTAACTTTGACATTAGATAACTTCTAGCACCATTCACATAATATATTTTCATAGCCCTCTCAAAATATGGGAGTTCTTGTGTATATACGTATATATATATATATATATACATTTAAAATATTGTAATTACATTTCTATTTCCTCCAAAAGAATATGAGATCCTTGAGGGCAGGGACTAATTTTTTTCTAGCACAGATTTTTTTGCATGTGGTGGGAGCTTAATAACTACATTTTGAAATTAATAAAATCTTATACCTTAAAAAAACAAAGCATACAGTAGGTTAATAGTTATCTTCTGATCTATGGAAAAGAATGCTACCCACATCCAGAGGAAGAACTGCAGAAGTGGAAACACGGAAGAAAAACAACCACTTAAACACATGGGTTGATGAGGATGTGGATGGGGATGTAGACTCGAAATGACCACACCCATGCAACTATCAATAATATGTAAATAAGTCTTGATTGAAGACACATGTTGAAACCAGTGGAAATGTGTATTGGATATGGGGGAAATGAAGGGGGGGTGAAGGGGAAAATAAAAACATGAATCATGGAACCATGGAAAATTTTTCTAAAAAAATAAAATATTTAAATCTTAAAAAAAAAGTTATCTTCCATTATGAAGGACAACACACTATACTCTTCTAGTTCACAACTTTCAAAATCCACTACTATAAAAATAAATGGAAACTTCTGTGTCTAGATAGTAAAACTACATCAAGAACTTTGGGAAATCTAAGTATTTTATTTGACATTTTATCTCTCTAGCTTCATCCCATTTACATTGATGATGTTAGTTTAACATATATATTGTTGGAATCATTAAAATTCCATAATGTTTGCTGTATCAGGAATGTTCATTATTTATGTGGTAGCTACCTTTTTTTCTTTTTTCTTGGATTTTTATTCCTTGGGCTTATCATTGTGTTTGACACCTATTTCTTTTTTTCACTCTTTTTTTAATTAGTAGAATTTATCCGCAGTTGTCCAAGTTCCCCTGCCCTCTCAACATCCTCCATCCAGAAGACAGGCATCTTTATACAATTTATGTTTTCCATGTTTCTACCTTTTAATTCACTCTCTGAAGGAAACATTCACCATTTATTTAAGTATTAAATCTTTAGCTGTGTGTGATGTTCTTTTGGTTATACTCATTTTGCTGTTCATTATCCTATGTAGTTCTTTCCAAGTTTTCTTTTTTAATTAGCCTGCTCATTGTTTCTCACCACACAGTAGTATCCCATCATGATCATATACCACAATCTGTTTAGCCATGCCCCAATTGATGGGCATCCCCTCAGTTTCCAGTTCTTTGTCACTACAAAGAGAGCTACTATAAATATTTTGTAACATATAGATTCTTCTTCCCCTTTCCCTGATCTCCTTCAGAAATAGAACCAGCAATGGCATAGCTGGGGCTTAGAGTATACACAGTTTTATAATTCTCTGTTTGTACATGCAAATTGCTCTCCAAAACTGTTGGATCAGTTTACAGCTCCACCAACACTGTCAGTGTTCCCACCTTTCCATATTCCCTCCAACATTTGTCATTTTGCTCTGTTGACATTATACTCAATCTGATGGGTATGAGATAATATCCCAGAATTGCTTTGGTCCTCACCTCTACAATCAGTAGTGATTCAGAGCATCTTTTCCTATACTCATACATGGTCTTGATTTCTTCATTTGAAAACTCTTTGTCCATATCCCCTTGACCATTCATCAGTTGTGGGATGGCTTTCATTCTCATAAACTTCACACAGTTCTCTAGGCATTTTAGATATAAGACCTCTATCCAAGAGGCTGGCTATAAATATTTTTCCCAATTTTCTTCTTTCCCTCCAATCATGACTTATTTACCTTCTCTGTAAAAAAACCAATCTACTCAAAATCATCTGTTTTACATTTCACAGTGCTCTCCAGCTCCTGTCGACTCACAAATTCTTCTTCCATCCATAAATCTGACAGGTAATATGTTTCCTGTTCTAATTTACTTATAATACGTCTCTCTATGTCCAAATCACGGATTCAATTTGATCTTTTCTTAGTGAATGATTGGACATAGAGAGACGTATTATAAGTAAATTAGAACAGGAAACATATTACCTGTCAGATTGGTCTATACCTAGTCTTTGCCAAACTACTCTCTGATAACTACCTTTTTGATAATGAAAAGAACTTTTGAACCAATAAATAAACCAACTCTTGTTTTATGTCAAGCATAATTTTTAAAATAGAATTTAAACTACTCTCTATTTTTTATGCTTATTAATCCTGATAATAAATACTGAATATACTCTCAATTCCTTCTCCATTTTGAGAATTATTTTGTCTCCTCCTCCCCATCATCCCAATTGGCTACTAATTCAGCTTGGGAAATTAATTTTGTCTAGCTCTGACTTTACTGAATTGAGGAAGTATTTAATTTCCAAGAGACAACTTGGTATAAAGGAGAGAAATCTCAGAGTTAAGAAGACCTCCATTCAAGTTTCACCTCTGACACCTCCTGGCTCTATGACTTTGGTAAAGTCACTTAACTCCTCAGTATCCATAAGCTCTTCTCTGGCTTCAATTCAAGGTAAAAGAAATGTATAGTTATCTTAAAATAAATAAAAACTTCACTTTTGATTTTCCTGAAAAAGCAATACAGGTAAGATAAAAGGACATATAAAAACTATTAAGGCTTTCAGAATAGAAGTTATGTGAAGAAGTTTCACAAGATAAATAACAAAAAACCTTATTTATTTTTATACTACTGCTTATTCAATTAAAGGGAAATAAATGAAAGTAAAACAAGAAATCTAGTTGCTTAAAAAAAGTTTTTTTGTTATTTATCTTGTGAAACTTCTTCATATAACTTCTATTCTGAAAGCCTTAATAGTTTTTATATGTCCTTTTATCTTACCTGTATTGTTTTTTCATAAATTTTAAGTCTGTCCTTTCATTCGTCTAATTTTTTTAAAGATATATTAAATCAATCATCTTCACCATATGGGATTTTCACCTTATATTTTTGTCCCTTGCCCTTTATTCATTAATTTCTACTATTATAATATCTTTACAATAATAACACTTCCCATTGGGCCCTATTATTTTTCATGGTATTGATCTGATATATCAATGAGAAATTTAATCAGCATTAAATAAAATATTTACTAGGAATAAGAGACAGTTCTATTATTTATCTTGAACAAAAGACTAAATGAGGATGGCAAGAAATATGTTCTTTTGATTGTAATGAAGTACAAAACATTGTCTATTTAAAATGGAAATGGTGGTCCTAGAATAGTGATGGGCAAACTACGGTCCATGAGCCAGATGCAGCCCCCTGAAATGTTCTATGGAGCCACTCGACATTATTCCTAATCTGATGAAGACAACGAGTAGGATACAATACAATGAAACTTCAAAAGAGTTGCCTTAGAAACAGACTGATAAATGAGCATTTCCTTTCATTTGGCTCCTTCTTTAAAAAGTTTGCCCATCACTGTCTTAGAAGATTTCAAAGCTATCTGGCATTCCTAATCTCACATGAGCTGAAATATAATTAACTATGATGTTTATGTAGACAAGCAAAAACTAACTGGGGTATCTGAGGATAGCAATGTAGAAATGAAGAGGAGTCAGCCTAAATAAAATCTTAGAAAAATCACAAACATCCATCATCAACTTTATATTACTGTAGCTAACATAGTGATTAGCTAGATTTTTATTTTAGATTTAGATCTTAAATTTTAGCTTGTACAGGGGGGCAGCTAGGCGGGTCAGTAGACTGATAGCCATACCTAGAGATGGGAGGCCCTGTGTTCAAATCTGACCTCAGATACTTCCCTGCTTTGTGACCCTGGTTAAATCACTTAATCCTAAGGATTACCTCTTACCACTCTTCTGCTTTGGAAGCAATACATAGATTTGATTCTAAGATGGAAGGTAAGGGTTTAGGAAAAAAAGGCTTTAGCCAGTATGGTCCTTGGAGAATAGTCACATAGTTTCTCACAGGGCCCACACTCAAAGGTCTTTCCAGCTGATATGGCATAAAAGATCTTGTAATCCATCATAGCTTTGGAAAACTTGTCCTGTCTCACTGTGTACATTGATTAGCAAAGAACTTTAGAAGAATGAGAAGCAGATATACTTGTTTTCTCCTTTATGCCTAAAAATTGTCACTTTCAAATTTGCATCATATATTTCCCTATAAATAAACATAATGTTTATGTGTTAGTTCTTGAGTTGGTACTAAAGAAGGAAGACTTCTTTAAGGGAAGAAAGAAAAAAAATTATCTAACGGTGGAATGTGAATTTTTAGAGTGGAGAGGGGAAGGCATTTCAAATAGAGGAAAAGCATGAGTAAAGGTTAAGATATAAAAGTAAGTAAAACATCATTGTAGGACCCATTTAATGCAGTTGTAGACAGAACTGTTGAAATTAAAAGTTGCAAATGGACTTTTTCATTTGATACTTTAGGAAGCTGTTTTGAGTGCTGACAAATATCTATCGCCAATAAAATCTTGATTTCCTTATTCTATTTTGCATTAAAATCACAGTGCCTTGAATTACATAGTGGTTTTTGATGATGTTTTTGTTGTTATCCCATCTCTTTTCTTACCCCATTTCTTTGTTTTTTTTGTTACTTTCTTTTAAAAAATAATTGTTTCAATTACATGTAAAATAATTTTAACATTCATTTCTTTTTAAATCTTGTATTATTCCTTTTCATTAAGCTCATTTTACGTGTTTTTATGTTTAGCCTCCGTTTACTTTCTCATCTGAATCCAGACTCCAATTTAATGTCACTTTAGTCAGCTTGACAACTGTTCCATTGATCAAAAGACAGCAGCAAAACAATTTCGAAGACTCTTTTTCAATGAACAGCAATATCAGGACTATTAAACTGCTCCTTATGGCTCAGACTAACTTAGACTATTCTGTAGGGACATTTTTTTAAAATGTTTTTCTTCCTGGAACTTCCATCAGCACACACTGTCTCCCAACTCTAATTTTTAATTATTTACAAAGATGAGTGTTTTAAAGTAGGATTAATGTACCACAACTCCCAGCCAATTCCCTTGATCTCCAAGGAAAGGGTTTTCCTACACCAATTTCCCTTCTGTCCCAAGCCTTTTAAAGATTTCAATATCCTCTAAGGTTAATTATTTTGGATGTCCTTACTCTTCTCCGTCCTTTTTTCCTGTCTATCTTGTACAATGAGGATATGAGTTTTCTGATGTTTACCTATGAAATGCTGTATTGATAGCTTGATAGACCTCCTGGAAGAGCTTCTGAAAGAGAATTCGTTTCTGCCTATTGCTCCACTTGAATAGCTGGTTTGCTCAAAAGTGAATTCAACTTTAAAGTTAAATATATTTTTGCAGTCTCTCTACTCTTTATAAAGTAGTCAAATATTTTACATGGCATATGGAAAAGCTTCCTTAATTGCATTTTGCATTTCTTTAAAAAAGATGCTCAGATATCTACAGGCTTAACAATTTTCAAATGTTAAAGACTTAGTCATATTCCTCAGTCTGATACTGGTCCTTGACATTCAACTCCTGACACTCTGGGCTCTGATTGGTGAACTTTCAACTTATATCCAATCGTGTTTTCATCAAGCCATTCCCTGGCCATCTCCAATCCTTAATGCCCTGTACTAAGTGGCCCCTAATTCTCTTTTCCCATTGTTGTCATATATTGGATTTTACTCTATTAGACTATAAGTTCTCTGTGGGCAGAAATAATATTATTTACTGTATTTGTATCTCTATTGTTTAGGAAATTAATAGGCAATTAGTGAATACCATTATTTGTTTTACAAATCTTGCTTTTTATTATTCATTCATTTCATTTATTTATACCTTATTTTCTTCCTACTTTTTTCAATTACTATTAGAAGGATCAGGAGCACCAATTATTTCAAAAATGTGCTTGGTTATTTGGGATATTCTTTTTTTTTTAAAACCCTTACCTTCTGCCTTGGAGCCAATAAATACTGTGTATTGGCTCCAAGGCAGAAGAGTGGTAAGGGTAGGCAATGGGGGTCAAGTGACTTGCCTAGGGTCACACAGCTGGGAAGTGTCTGAGGTCAAATTTGAACCTAGGACTTCCCGTCTCTAGGCCTGGCTCTCAATCCACTAAGCTACCCAGCGGCCCTCTCTTTGGGATATTCTTAAATTGCACTCATTCCTTAAAGAACATTTTTTCCCCTTTCTCCTATCATTTTTCCTCTGGAAAAAATAGAAAGAAATAACAAAACTCTTGTGACAAATATGTTCAGTCAAGCAAAACAACTTCCCACATTGGCCATGTCCAAAATTAATATATTTAATCTGCATGTCTAGTTTATTATTTTTTTGCCAGTGAATGATATTCTTTATGATTTCTTTGATCATATCAGTCCTTTGGAATCATGGTTGATCATTGCGTTGATCAGAAGTAAAGATTTACAGGATCTCATTGTTACTTTGCATCAGTGAAATGACAGATCCTGTAAGTATTTCTTCTATTTTTTTATACCTGATCCCAGAGGGCTTAGTATAAATCTCAATACTGGGCATACAGAATATCAAAAGAAACCCAGCATGACTTAATGGACAAAGCACTGCATGTGGATTTGATGAGTTCTACCTCAGTTCTTGCCTCAGATACTTATCAATTAATGTGAATTAACAAGAGACAAACTTGTCTTTAAAATTGTGATAAAAAATATGACATGAGGAGAACATTTGGTTAACCTTAAATTTCCAACTGATTGAAACAGATACATTGCTCCGAAAGGAAGCAGACAGTCACCTCATTTTTAAGATCTCTTCATTCACTTCGCATTCCCCTTCTTCAAACAAAAGCCTTGAATAAAAACACAAAGTCTTTGGTGAGAGTGTATAGGCTTATGGGGCATAGTTTGCATTATTTCTATAGTGCAAAGTGTAATAAAGAGCACTAGATTTGGGGTCCAAGCACCTGGGTTCGATTGCCATCTTTGTCACTTGCTACCCATATGATCTCTGGTAAATCACTTCATTTCTCTGGATTTTTTTTCATCTTTAAAATTAGGGGGATGATAGAACTGTAATATTCCTTCTAACTTTTTTTAACTCTTAGCTTCTGTCTTAAGATCAATACTAAGTTTTGATTCTAAGGCAGAAGAGTAGTAAGGACTAGACAACTGGGGTTAAATGATCTGCTCAAAATAGCACAGCTAGGAAGTGCATAAGATCAAATTTCAAACCAGGACCTTTCTTTTCTCAGTTCTGGCTCTCTCTGTTGAGCCCTAGTTTCACTTTAAATAAATAATCCTTTTTTTCTTTCATTTTTTATTGTTGTGCAAAATACACTTCCATATTGGTCATTATTGTAAGAGCACACTCATAAATAACCAGACCCCAAATTAAGACAGAACATGACACTGATGTGAAAAACAGCACTAACAGTTCTTCCTCTGGAGGTGGATAGTATTCTTCATCATGTCATTCAGGATTGATCCAGATCATTGCATTGCTGAAAGCAGCCAAGTTTTCACAGATAATCATCATCCAAAGTTACTGTTACTGTGTAGAGTGCTCTCCCAATTCTGCTTGTTTCACTCTGCATCAGTTCCTGTAGATCTTTCTAGCTTTTTCTGAAATTATCTTTTTGTAACATTTATTAATATTTATTTTTTAGAAAAGTAAACATGGTTACATGTTTCATGCTCTTACTTTCTCCTTCACCCCCTGAGCTCCCCACCATGGGCTGATGTGTATTTCCCCTGGTTTTAACATGTGTCATTGATTAAGACCTATTTCCAAACTGTTGATAGTTGCATTGGTGTGGTAGTTTCAAGTCTACATCCCCAATCATGTCTGCCTCAACCCATGAGTTCAAGCAATTGTTTTTCTTCTGATTCCAATCCTGTAGTTCTTCCTCTGAATGTAGGAAGCGTTCTTTTCCATAAATCCCTCAGAATTGTCCTGGGTCATTGTCTTGCTGCTAGTACAGAAGTCCATTACATTCTATTTTACCACAGTGTATTGGTCTCTGTGTACAATGTTCTTCTGACTCTGCGCCTTTCACTCTGCATCAATTCCTGGAGGTCTTTCCAGTTCACATGGAATTACTCCAGTTTATTATTCCTTTGAGCACAATAGTATTCCATCACCAGCATATACCTATATGCTATAAATATTTTCATACAAGTCTGTTTATCTATGATATCTTTGCGGTACACACCTAACAATGGTATGGCTGGATCAAAAGGCAGGCATTCTTTTATAGCCCTTTGAGCATAGTTCCAAATTGCCAGAATGGTTGGATCAGTTCACAACTCCATCAGCAATGCATTAATGTCCCAGTTTTGCCACATCCCCACCAGCATTCATTACTCTGCCCTTCTTTCATTTTAGCCAATCTGCTAGGTGTGAGGTGATACCTCAGAGTTGTTTTGATTTGCATTTCTCTGATTACTAGAGATTTAGAACACTTTCTCATGTGCTTATTGATACTTTTGATTTCTTTACCTGAAAATTGCCTACTCAATTCTCTTGCCCATTTATTAATTGGTGAATGGCTTGATTTTTTATACAATTGGTTTAACTCCTTGTATATTTGAGCAATTAGACCCTTGTCAGAGTTTTTTGTTATAAAGATTTTTTCCCAATTTGCTGTTTCCCTTCTGATTTTGGCTACATTGTTTTTGTTTGTGCAAAAGCTTTTTAGTTTGATATAATCAAAATCATTTATTTTACATTTTGTAATTTTCTTTAACTCTTCCTTGGTTTTAAAATCTTTCCTTTCCCAGAGATCTGACAAGTAAACTATTCTATGTTCACTTAACTTATTTATAGTTTCCCTCTTTATATTCAAGTCATTCACCCATTCTGAATTTATCTTGGTGTAGGGTGTGAGATGTTGATCTAAACCTAATCTCTCCCATATTGTTTTCCAAATTTCCCAACAGTTTTTGTCAAATAGTGGATTTTTGTCCCAAAAGTTGGGCTCTTTGGGTTTATCATACACGGTCTTACTGATGTCATTTATCCCCAGTCTATTCCATTGATCCTCCTCTCTATCTCTTAGCCAGTACCATATTGTTTTGATGACTGCTGCTTTATAGTATAGTTTAATATCTGGTACTGCTAGGCCCCCTTCCTTCACATTTTTTTTTCATTATTTCCCTTGACATTCTTGATCTTTTGTTATTCCAAATGAACTTTGTTTTAGTTTTTCCTAATTCAGTGAAAAAGATTTTTGGTAGTTTGATAGGTATGGCACTAAAGAGGTAAATTAATTTGGGTAGAATGGTCATTTTTATTATGTTAGCTCGTCCTACCCATGAGCAATCAATGTTTTTCCACTTCTTTAGATCTAGTTTTAATTGTTTGGAAAGTGTTTTATAGTTGTGTTCATATAATTCCTGTGTTTGTTTTGGTAGATATATTCCTCAGTATTTTATAATGTCTAGGGTGATTTTAAATGGTCTTTCTCTTTCTACCTCTTGCTTCTGTGATGTATTGGAAATATATAGAAATCCTGATGATTTATGTGCATTTATTTGTACCCTGCAACTTTGCTAAAGTTGTTGATTATTTCTACAAGCTTCTTAGTTGATTCTCTAAGATTTTTAAGTAGACCATCATATCATCTGCAAAGAGTGATAACTTAGTCTCCTCCTTGCCTATTTTGATACCTTCAATTTCTTTTTCTTCTCTACAGTTCTATCATCCCCCTAATTTTAAAGATGAAAAAAAATCCAGAGAAATGAAGTGATTTACCAGAGATCATATGGGTAGCAAGTGACAAAGATGGCAATCGAACCCAGGTGCTTGGACCCCAAATCTAGTGCTCTTTATTACACTTTGCACTATAGAAATAATGCAAACTATGCCCCATAAGCCTATACACTCTCACCAAAGACTTTGTGTTTTTATTCAAGGCTTTTGTTTGAAGAAGGGGAATGCGAAGTGAATGAAGAGATCTTAAAAATGAGGTGACTGTCTGCTTCCTTTCGGAGCAATGTATCTGTTTCAATCAGTTGGAAATTTAAGGTTAACCAAATGTTCTCCTCATGTCATATTTTTTATCACAATTTTAAAGACAAGTTTGTCTCTTGTTAATTCACATTAATTGATAAGTATCTGAGGCAAGAACTGAGGTAGAACTCATCAAATCCACATGCAGTGCTTTGTCCATTAAGTCATGCTGGGTTTCTTTGTGATGTACAGCTGAAAAAAAAAGGTGTATTCCTTTTTGTTCCTATTTATGTTTCTCCACATATCTATTAAATCTAATTTTTCTAGGACTTCATTCATCTCTCTTACCTCTTTCTTATTTATTTTTTGTTTGATTTAACCAGATCTGAAAGAGGAATATTTAGCTCTCCCACTAGTATGGTTTTAGTATCTATTTCCTTCTTGAGATCTGCCAGTTTCTCATTTAAGAATCTAGTTGCTATGCCATTTGGTGCACACATATTGAGCAATGTTATTTCCTCATTGTTTATACTGCCTTTAATCAGGATGTAATGACCTTCCCTGTCTTTTTTAATCATATCTATTTTTACTTTGGTTTTGTCAGAAATCATAATAGCCACTCCTGCCTTCTTTTTCTCATTTGAGGCCCAAAAGGTTTTGCTCAAGCCCTTAACCTTAAACTTGTGTATGTCCACCAGCCTCATATGTGTTTCTTATATACAACAAATGGTAGGATTTTGGCTTCTAATCCACTCTGCTATTTGCTTCCTTTTTATGGGCAAGTTCATCCCATTCACATTCAGAGTTATTATTACCAGTTGTGTATTCTCCAACATTTTAGTATCCTCTCCTAGTTCTACCTCTTCTTCTTACACCTTTTCCCTTTAAAGGAGTGGTTTGCTTTATGCCAGTAACCCTTGTCCCCTCCCTCTATTTACTTCCCTTTCTACCCCGGCCCTTGTTATTCCCCTCTTTTTTGTTTTTAAGGTCTAATGAATTCCCTCCCCATTTTTCTTCCCTCCCTTTTTTTGACCTCCCCACTCCCCTGCTCCCCTTGGTTTATCCCCTCTTACTTTCTCAGTAGGGTTAGATAGCGTTTTATATATCCCAATGGATAAAGCTACTCTTCCCTCTCAGGGTTAATTCCACTGAGAGTAAGGATTAAATATTACCTCTTAATGTTCTCTTCCTCTTGTTCTTATAATAGTATTAATCCCCTTTCCTTCCCAAGCACTCTTTGTGTGGTATAGAATATCCTATTTTTCTTATTCATTCAAGTTTCTCTTGGTGTCCCCTACTATTCACCACCCTCTTTCCCACCCCTATATTGTCTTAGACCATTTAGTATTCCAACCTCTCCCTATGAATAATTCTTCTAATTACTATGATAGTGTATACTATAATAGTGAATAGAGTTCCTTACAGAGAAGTATACATAACATTTCTCCACATAGTAATACAAATAATTAGATCATATTGAAGCCCTTAAAGAGGAGGATTTTAAAAGTATCAGTTTTCTTTCATTCCCCTCTGTTTCTTATTTACCTTTTCATGTTTCTCTTGATTTTTCTGGTTGGATATTGAACTTTCCATTTAGTCCTGGTCTTTACGTGGAAATCTTCTATCTTGTTGAATGCTCAAACTTTCCCTTGGAAGTATATAGTTAGTATTGATGGGTAGGTGATCCTTGGTTGTAGACCCAGTTCTCTTGCCTTTCAGAATATCATATTCCATGTCTTGAGGTCTTAGTGAGAGCTGTTTCATCCCTTTATAGCATGGAAATGCCCGGATTCCACGTACCTCCAATGCTGCACCCTCTTGGGGGGGTCCCTTCTTTCCTCTGGATTTGTTTTTATGTCTTCTTGAGGAGTCCCATATGTTTCGGTTAGGAGAGATTAAGCATCTGCTTTTTACTCTGCCACCATCTTAACCAGGAAGTTGAAAATTACAATCAATAAATAATTCTTGAAAAGCTGTCATTTCTCAAGTTATAAATCAAATAAATCAGGAGATAAAGATCCCATGTATTTGTATCCTTAATTTCAAATAAATACTGACTAGTCCTGAATTCATCCTAGTACTTCACCTCAGGACTAAGGAATGAACAAATGAAAAATGAAAAAATATTTTCCTTAACTAATTAATAATTTAAGAAAATGTTTCCCTACATTTTTAGACAGAAAGATTGATTACTGGACAATGATTTTAAATTATTTTCCTTTGGTTAATTGAGAATTCAAGAAAATGTTTAGGGGGCAGCTGGGTAGCTCAGTGGAGTGAGAGTCAGGCCTAGAGATGGGAGGTCCTAGGTTCAAACCTGGCCTCAGCCACTTCCCAGCTGTGTGACCCTGGGCAAGTCACTTGACCCCCATTGCCCACCCTTACCAATCTTCCACCTATGAGACAATACACCAAAGTACAAGGGTTTATTAAAAAAATAAATAAATAAATAAAAAGAAAATGTTTACCTACATTTCAGATATGTTCTTAGCTTCTATTTTCTTTTCTAGCTACCTGTCTTCCTTCTCAATATCCCATTTCAATCTCTTATTTAAGCAATGGTCATGATTACATCAATCACCCTTTTGTATGTCCAGGGAGGAATCAGTATCATTTCCAAGTAAATCTGATCCCTAGAAAATCAATCACATTATCCTTCAAGTGCTAAACATGAGCCTGACTTTTATAAAGTCAATGACTCTGTAGTAATTCTGTACTCAGAGATACAAGGAAGAACCAGGATGAAAGATTCTTTGCAAATATTTTGGATCTTTAAGAAATGTATAATTTATAAATGAAGGCTCTAAAAATAATGCCCCAGGAAAGAAAGTATTTTTTTTCCAAATCCTTCCCAGGAATCAAAATGATAAAAACAAAAGATCTATACATACTTTTCATTTGAAGAATCATGGAGGGAAAGTGACTAAAAAAACAAACTATTTTTAAAAATGAGCAGAAATCTATATGACTTCTAAAATTGATGTACCTGGCATATTCCTTGTCAGAGATTCAAGACATCACATAATCTCCACAGTAAACAAAAGCAGAGCCCAGGAATTTAAATAATCAGATGATGAATGTACTATCCTATCTTGTCAGGCAACTGTAATCTCTTCTTTCCACAGTATTATAAAATTACATCATAAGTATAGAAGATGGTACATATTTGAAACTTGGGAAAACATAGATGCCTACCTAAATATTTCAGGAGAATATTAGCAGAATTATGGATTTTGTAGAAGTATTTGAAGCACTTAAGAATAAATACAAATTAATATTATTATTACTTAGTGTGGTAGTGTGGTGTCATAGTTAAACTTCTAGATCCACAGTCAGGAAGATTCAGGATCAAATCCTTCATCTAACACTTAGAATGATAGTATATTTGATTATTTTTTTGTTTTATAACCTGGAAGACACCTTAATGATCATCTAGTCCAAACTGTTTATTTTAAAAATGAGTTAACTTAAGTCCACAGAAGTTCAGTAATTTGCAGAAGATCATATATCCAGTCAGTTGCAGGGCCAAATTTGAATCGAAGTTCTGTGATTCCAAATCAAGCACTCTTTTCACTATACCCAGTGGTCTCCACATTTATCACCAGTTTACATGAGAAAGCCATTTAACCTCTCGGACAGAACCTGAGACAATTCTCAAAGATTTAACTGGGTTTCAGTGACACAGATAATGGCAGGAGATGATAGGAAGCGTTGATTAGTTTATATATTATTATAGGAACAGGAAATGAGTCCTGTGAAAAGGGAAATTTTGGCAATCAGAATGGTATAGATATCTAAGGGGAATATTTCACCACTCAAAAAGACAAAGACTCATGAATACATGTGCCATGAGATCTTTAAGTAACACAAGGAATGGGAGCCTAGGGCACCATTTGCCTTCTCATTTCATATATGTCATGGTACACATATAAGTGGTTTTATTTCCTCTCTGGGGAAATATTCTTCTCTGTATTACTATTGAATGCTTTTCACGCAGATGGGGCTCTTTGGAGCTGGAATTTCATTGCTCTCAGTACTTTTCTGTTTCCACCACCAGTAACTACTATTCTACACAAAATTCTCTAGGGGCAGTAAACACTAGAACTAACAAAGAAAACCATGATGCAATTATAATAAATAAGGGTGTTGTTTTTTTTTTTAAAACAGGAGAAAAAATCAACCCTAAGTCTTCACTGATGAGTGTGAAATTAATCAATTTCCCCTACCATATCTTCCCCCATATTGTATCCAGTCAGGACAAATATTTCTCCATGATGAACTCACCAGTTTAAAAATCAAGCTTTCACTGGCAAATGAGTCACAGGGAAATTAGCAGTCAGCCTTGGCTCTGGCCTTTAATGGAAATGTAATCAGCAGTCCATCTTTATGAGATGTGTGCTGCCATCATCAAATATCCACTGAGGGGAGCGGGCCAGTGCTGCAGGCAGGAGTCCAAAAGCATTAACATCCCCCAGGTGATAATAATAGTATGAAAAAATGCTCATAGGGAGAGGATTCATTTCACATTTCAAATACTTTTGAAAGTAAAACAGAGAGTTGGTCACTTTATATCAATTTACTTAGCCCAGGTTTTTTGTTCTTTTGTTTTTTTTTTCATTTGCCAACATCCTTGCCATCCATCCAATATATACTCAAGCTCCATTCCCACTATACTCTCATCAGGGCTACAACTGAGTCCCACTAACTACTATCCTGGAAGAAGTTCATTTTTTTGTGCTAATGACCAAGATGCATTTGGCTTCAAAGTAGCTGTGGAAGTGTCAGGGTGAAAGGTTTCATTTCTTTTTTTTTTTTTAAACCCTTGTACTTCGGTGTATTATCTCATAGGTGGAAGATTGGTAAGGGTGGACAATGGGGGTCAAGTGACTTGCCCAGGGTCACACAGCTGGGAAGTGGCTGAGGCCGGGTTTGAACCTAGGACCTCCTGTCTCTAGGCCTGACTCTCACTCCACTGAGCTACCCAGATGCTCCCGAAAGGTTTCATTTCTGATCAAGCCAAAGACTCCAAAAGCATAATCATTCTCAGAGTTGGTTCGAATGGGACCTGATCAAGTACTATCCAGTTTTTCTTTTAATTTCTTATGCCAAATTTTGATATTTTGATAGCAAAAAAATCTGTTTTGGATTATCATTTGCAGCACCAAAGGAAAGTGTGGTACATTGAAAGGAACATGGAACCTAGAAATAAGTTTGAATACAAGACAATATTTATTTTAAGGAGATCTTCAGTCTCTCTAGGCCTCAATTTCTGCATTTCTAAAAGAAAGAGGTTGTATTAAATACTACCTAATATATTTTTCAATCCTTACAACTACTCTGAAAAATAGCTGGAATAAGGCTCATGAAGAAAAAAAGTAGTTGTCTGACTTTGATAAAGGAATAAGCAAAAAAAAAAAAATTAAGAAGGAAGGACAGAAAGAAAGGCAAAAATGTTGAAGCAGGCTGTTAAAGATAATTCTGAGTCACAAAAAGCAGAGACTGTTAAGACCATTTAGGAAAGGAGGACTTCCCCCTAGCTTCCATCAGTTACTGAGTCTGCTATACATCCTAATCTACTCAAGACTTTTGTGATGTTTTGATTTTGGTCTTAGGATGCTTATAAACTTAAAAGAAATGATAGGGGTGGGGGGGAGTAGAAATGAAGATTGTCTAGTAGTTCTAGATATTAAACTATGTTATAAGTAAGGAATCATTAAAATATCATCTGACCTTAGTTAATAAAAAAGAAGTTAATGAATCAGAAAGATGAGGTATATAATATATAGAAGCAAATGAACATAATAGTATAATATTAAATTAATCCAACACAATTCCTGAGGTAAGGATGAACAATCATACAAGAAATAGTAGGAAAACTGGAAATCAGTCTGTCAGAAATTAGATATAGATCAACATCTTGCCCAGTATACAAAGAGGAGCTCAGAAATTGGGTATGTCTTTAATATAAAGCATTTCATTGAGGGAGAAAGAAGAAAGGAAGACAATATCTCTGATAACTATGGATAGAAGCAAGTTCATAACCAAAAAAATTAATAGTGAGGATCATAGAAAATAAAATGGATAATTTTGATTTAGATAAAATATAAAAGCTTTTGGACAAATAAATTCGATGGATAAACTGGGAAATATGCATCATAGTATAATATATGTGCAACCTATATCATTTACCTGCCTTCTTGGGAAGAGGGAGGGAGAGAACATGGATTGCAAAAAGTCAGAAAACAAATGTTAATAATTGTTATTTAATTAATTGACATGCAACCTGGAGCAATTAATTAATTAATTAATTAATTAATAGGAGCGGTTACTGGAGAGCAAATATTTGCAGCAAATCTCTGCACTAAAAATCTTCTGTTTAAGTTGGGAATGGACTCACATTTATAAGAACAAGAGTGATACTCCACCAGAGAAATACTGAACGAATTTGAATTAGTAGTTCATAGAATAATCCCAGCTGTCAACAGTCATTGGAAAAGAAATGCTATGAATGAATAAATAGTTATTAGAAAAATATCTCTGAACTCCCATCTCAATCTCCCCAGGTCTGACAAAGATGAAAAAAATTGCAACTATTGGGTGGACTTTAGGGTTCATATGAACTTCTCAAATTCTTTTTCTATGACTGGGAATGGGAACAAGTTGGAAAGAATGGAAAAAAATGCACTAGACAGAGCTGGATATACAGAGACAAAGCCAGAGATAAAGGGCAAAGAAATAGGTAGTAATAACTGAGGAAAAGATAAAGAAAAAAGAAGGATCCCTAAGATTTTTTAAACAGATATCAGTGATACCAGAGCCTCTCCCTTTAAAAAAATCTGTTAAACATTTGTTAATGATGCTAGGAAACTAACGCTTTAGTTGATAGTTTCCTTTCATCATAAGCTTAGTTAAGCAATCACCAATCAGAACTAATATGGAATTTGTAAACACTCAAAACTCTAAAAACACCTCAGAGACCTCTTTCTGGATCATTTCTAGGACAGACTCCCAAATTCTCCATCCCTGGAAATGTAAGCATCCTGTATTTACTTGAGAGCACTGGCTATATCACAGAGATGCTTGCCAGAATGTCACCAGTGAAGCAGAAAAGGACTCTCGTTAGGGATATGAGTACTTGACATGTTTGCCAGGACTTAAAAAAATTATGTTAGTAGGTTGTTTCTAAAAGGTTTAATTTTTGTATTATTAAGTAGAGAATAAAGTTTCATTACATGTAAGTTATTAGTGTAGCCATAAAAACATATATAAACCTAAATCAGTTTTATGCATATACTTCGTCTTATACTTGGCAACAAGGATGGGATGTGCCAGTAGGGACCCTGAAAAGGGAATTTAGAACCATATTAAAAAATTAGTGCTCTAAGAATTTAGGAGTGAAAGAAGAGTGTTTTGTTTGTGCATTTACTTGTTTTTAAGGTTATATAGAGAATATGCTTTCAGTTCTGTCTGTATTCTATATTCTGGTAAATCTTACTGTCTTTTTTTCTATTACCTTATTAGTCAAAAGAAAAAGGGTGAAAAGAGTGAAATTTGTTCTGCTGTAAGTTTCAAAGCTTTTAAAGGAATTAGACTTTTCTCTGTATTCTTAGTTCTAACCAAATTGGAAGAGATGGAGACAATGAAAAATGAAAGACAGAGATAGAGAAAGTGATTCAGAGACAGTAAAAATGAGGGAAAGAGAAAAAGAGGGAGGGGGGGAAAAATAAAGGGAGGGAGGAAAGAGAGAGGAGGAGGATAATTCTTTCCTCATTTGAAGAAATTTATGGTACTAGAAAGAAAAGATTACACCAAATATGCAAATGAAGCTAATTTAATGGGTATTTCCAAATTACGACAGGAATGTAGTGTGTGTGTATGTTGTGTGTGTGTGTGTGTGTGTGTGTGCGTGCATGCACATACACACATGCACCCAAAGCTTCTATCATTCTCTTCCTTCACTGGAGAGTGAAATATTTTATTGCTTTAGTGTAGAGAAAGAAGGTGATATCACTAACTGGTCTTTAAACAGAATTGAAACAAAATCAAACATTTTGTCTCCAATAATTCTGAAATGAAAAAGGAAAAAATGGAAGAAAAACAAGCAATTTTGCAGTTTGGATTTCACTATATCTGGGACTTGAGAACTAGCTAATGCAGTTATTAATCCTCTTTAGCTTGGAAAGAAAAAACATTAATATTAAAAATTAAGAATTATTATTTGTTAAAAAGACAGTGTTTTATTTTAGGAAATTGATTTACTTGATGACCATGGTGGATTTACATAGTTTGGTTTAATATGAAGGATTTAGCAGAATTTAGTGACTTAAAAAAGATCCTGAATTATCAAGTTCTTAAGAAACCAAATAGCAAACTTTTTCTATTTGACAACAGTGAAAAACTGTAAATGTTGAAGTTTTTATATCTAATTAGGGAAAAGGAATGCTTTGCAATGAACATGAAATGTCAAAACAATGTGAAATTGTAAAGGAGAAATTCAATGAAGTAAAAGGAAATTTATCCTGGAGATGGAATGGAACAGAATTTGGAACCAAAGGTGTTTGAGATTGAAAAAGGGGCAATGTGGGAAAGAAAGTGGAATGTGGAATGATTGTGTGAAGGATGCAGCCATTCTGAGATTTGCAATACTCAGTGTGGACTGATCAGATTCAGGAAAAAAAAGAATGAAAAGAAATTATTACATTTTTCTTGAATACCTGATAGACTCAAAAATCAATTTAAAAAGCAATGAAAGTGCATAAAGGAAGATACCTATAAAATTTAAAAACAAAAACAAAAATTAAAATGCAACTAAATTTGGATTCCTCAATAATAGGAATCCAATAGAAATAGTGATTTTTTAAAAATAACCCTTACCCTCTGGTTTAGAATCAATACTAAGTATGGTTTCTGAAGCAAAAGAATGGAAAGAGCTAGACAATTAAGGTTAAGTGACTTGCTCAGGGTCACACAGCTAGGAAGTGGCTGAGGCAAGATTTGAACTCAGGATCTTCCATCTCAACTCCTAGTTATCTATCCACTGAGCCACCTAGCTGCCATAGAACTAGTGATTTTTCAAGAACCTCTAACCTGTACAAAAGAAAAACCAAGAGGTTAAAAAAGTATTGCAGAAAGTTTAAGAAAAATGTATATCTCCAGTCCCTGAGCTCTGAGAAATTGGGAACTAATTTCATTATAGGGATTTCATGATCTCCTTGTTAAATTCCAACAGAGGACAATCCCAGTTCATTTTGAGAATATAATTGCAGACACGGGAAAATAAAACTAAGAAAAGAAAAGTAGAGGTGAGGTGAGGAAGAGAAGGGAGGAGGGAGGGAAGGAAAGGAAAGGAAAGGAAAGGAAAGGAAAGGAAAGGAAAGGAAAGGAAAGGAAAGGAAAGCAAAGGAAAGGAAAGGAAA
>NC_058132.1:358709862-358838396 GCF_016433145.1 Gracilinanus agilis
AAAGATAAATACACGGCTCTGTATTGATCTTTTGAGGGGGTCCAGATAAAAATATCTACTTGAGATTCTAATTTCTCTTAATAGCTCCCGACAACATATCACATATCAACATATGTGAGAAAACATGGGCAAAAACAAACATTGTATTTAATATATGTATATATTAATTATACATGTATAATTAATATATGTACACAATGATATAGTCATGTTAATATAATTTTTTATTTCAAAAATTAAAATAAATCCAATTTCTTGAATGGATGAAGTTTGTGGATTTTTATTGAAAAATTATATATTCTTATAAATGTTTCCCCCAAAGTGAGTGCTAAGAGAATATCCCAGAGTCATAGTTCCATGTATACAGAAAGTGCTTCATAAATGTTTGTTGAATTTAACTAAAAGATCCTAAATTAGCTGGGAATTAATTATTTGGCTAAAAGGAGAGTAGACTAGCAAAAGAATTTAGGACTTGGTTTAGAATCCTGGCTTTGTCACTTGCTATCTCTAGGACCTTTGGTGAGTTAGATTGCTTTTGCCAAGCCTCAGTTTCCTCATTTACAAAATGAGGGGTCCAATTATCATGTCAAGTTAAAAACACACACACACACACATACACACACATATATATGTATATATATACATATATATATATATATACACATCCCTGTAGGTCATATATTAACTTGGAAATCCATATATTAAACATTAAGTTATTTTTATTTTTTTCATTAAGTATTTCTCAGTTACATTTTAATCTGACTAGACCAGGAAACCTCTGGGCTACATGTTTGACACCTCTGAACTAGACCCATGTGACACTTTCCACCTCTAAATCAGGGACCTCTTTCCCAGATTATAAAATTATGGCATTATAAATTTCAAGCTAGAAAGGACCTTAGAAGCCGTTTGTTTTGATCTCTTCATTTTACAGGGAAGATCCAGGAAGAGTAAATGATTCTACCAAGAGCACACACTTATATAAGTGACAGAGAGAGGTTTTGAACCTAAGTCCTATGACTCCTAATCCCATGCTCTTACCATTGCTCCCCACTACCTTTGCACTACTTTAATGATCTACTACAGTAACTAATATCGCTGGCCATCCTCTCACTTATTTTCTTTCAGGAAACTAAGAGGCAACCATTGAAAAACACACTTTCCTCCAGCATTGTGACAGTGTTAGCATGCAAACATCTCTCAAAGGTCCTGTTTTTCTCTATGTGTGATATGTATATACACACAGATATATTTAGAAGTTATTTGTGTAATTGGAATCGTGCCTTTGAACTACATTACCCAGGAGCCCACTGACTTCCTGTCATTACATGATGATGTAGACAGGAGATAAATTTGGTGTATTTCCTTGTCTAGTCCTCTTTCCTTCCTATGAAGGCAGCTATGAATGTGAGACCTTTTGTACAAGTAGATTAGCTTGGGCACATGGTTTTATGTTGTTATCTTCTTATTCCTTTACTTCTAGTGATTATTAAAAAATCTTATAAAATCTTATATTATAAATAATATATACTATGTATATATAAACATATAATTTATAACATATAAATATATCACAAAAACATTATATTTAAAGTTATATATTCATTTTAATTTTTACATTGAATATACCCATGTGTATATATGTATGTGTAAAAAGCATGCACACAGATACATCTGTACATATATATGTATGCAAACTATGACTTGCATGTATGTGTGTATGTTATTTTAAAATTTTATTATATCATATAAATTATAATTTATTTTTATTATATACACATATATGATGTATGCATATATAATTTCATTATATATGCACATATAATTTCATTATATATACAGAATTTATTACATATGTATACTTTTTACCTTACATGTATAATTTTACTCTAAGTATATTGGGTGAAATTAATATAAATTGCACTTCTCTTTCCTTTTTTGAGGGTAAAATTTTGAATACCCATATTTTGGTTGGCATGGGCCCCATTCTTTGATCGAATGTGCATGAGTGCTATGGGAGAGCACCTGAGGCCAGTGGCTTCCTGGTATCTTGGAAGATGCTTGCCTCTGGTCCCCAATGACTCCTGTTGTCTGGAAGACTGGCCTCTGATCTGAATTGAGGTCAAGTCTGTCTGAGTCAGGAGACCCAAAAGGAGTGAAATCAGTGGCTTTAGAAAAAAATGGACTGAGGAAGTGAAAAGGGCTCTTTTGGGCTTTGGGGCTCTTAGTGCTCTTGGTCTGGAGACTTTTCCTGGCGCCACAGCTTTTGGCCAGCTAAGGGAGACAAGTGGAGACAAGCAATCTCAGATAAGTAAGGCATGGCCAGGTGATTATGTGACTAGCTCTCTCTCTTACTCCAACTTTCACTATCTAATAAATAATTATAAATTAATATGCACTCTCCAGAGAATTGTAATCATATATAATTTTATTTCATATGAACATATATAATTTTATTATATACACATATACCTGCTTTTTATAACACAGGCATATATATAATTTTACTATATACACATATTTTATTATACACATACATATAATTGCATTGAATATACATATACATTTTATGTGTATATAGATTATTTTATTAAATATACAATTTTAATTATGTATACACAAATACAATTATTATATACACACATAATTTTACTATACACATAAGTAATTTTATTACATATGCACATATATAATTTTATATATGCACACATATATTCATATTCATACACATATATCTTTAAGTACAGTTATTTGCTTATTGCCTCCTCAATTAGAATGTGAGCTCCTTTGGGGTAGTAAATATGTTTTTGCCTTTTTTTTAATCCCTAGAACTTAGTACATAATAATGAACCTTTAAAGATGCTTCTAGACTGAATTCTCAGCAAATACGTTGTCCTCTTAGAGCTTCAATTTCCTCATCTATAAAATGGGGACATTTAGCTAGTTGGCCTCTAAGATTTCTTCCAAATCAAGATTAGATGTTTTAAATACTTATATATCATAGACCATTTTACTACTCTGGGGAAACCAATGAAATCATTCTCAGAATAATATTTTAACGAAATAAAATAAAATACATAGGATCATAAAGGAAATTATTACATTAAAATACAGTTATCAAGATCCTATATTAACAACCCTTGCTTTAGATGTATGAGAACCTAGACTCCATATCTCATTATCAAATGGAAGCAGTAGAGTAAAAGAGAAATGACTTTTTTTTTTGCCCCAAAAAGTCTTTTGGTTATGGCATACAAACAAAACAAATATATCAAAACAGAGAATTCTGCACCAGAAGGGCAATTCTCTCAGCTTTTAAAAATCCTTTCCTAGACATTCTGTTGAAGTTTATAATTCAAGGTCATTATTACAATGATTTTTCAAAATCTAAATAAATTCACCCACTAGGAAGAAAAAAAATTTATGGTTATTCACCTCTGATTCAAGGCAATCTTTGCCAGATGACAAACATGCATCATCAACAAAGAAACATCCTTCACTTAGTCTTTTTCCTGTATACTAATTCCATAATTATAATAGCTAAAATTGTGATTTGTTTGGCATTTGATATAACTACTGATTATTTTTGTGTTTGTACTTAAGTCTTAAAGGTTGCAGGTAATTAACTTCCTCTGTGTATGTGATTTTTAGTAATTTGGAAGGCCCATTATACACATCCTCCTCATCGAAGCTTTGGTTTGCTTCAACTTTTCTTTAGCCCTCTTTAAATAGGGTTTTTCTTCCTTTGAAGAGCACTTCAATGTGATTAGATGAGTGTAAACATTTTACTGTTAATAAACTCTAAATTAAATGTTTCCATTGCAGTGTGGTCATCACAAAATTTAAAGGCATATCATGAAAGGATCACTGCATTTGGAATAGTAAAACCTGGCCCAGCTTTGATACTTATTAATATAAGACCTTGTATTAGTTCCTTCACTGGGAACCTCATTTTCCTCATCCATCAAATGAGAGAAATGGTACTTCTGCTGCCTATTTCTTTAAAATACTTTATAAACTTGGGGGCACAATATTCACAGGAGTTTTATTATTTCCCATATAATACCCCCAGTTACCTCCAGTTTTTAAAACCTATTTGTGTTTGTTGAATATTACAATCATGGCTGTGAACATATTTTTTACCCTGAATATCTTCTCCATGACCGATCAATATTTATCACATCATATACATCATAGTGCTAACAGAGGAAAAAATAAGAGAGTGATGTAGGGTAAAGGGTAGGAAAACATATCGAACAGCAGACATTTTATCACCTATAGCCCAAGCTAATTCTCTGTGGGGATGAAAATCTTTGAGTTTTAGGTTCATTTTACATAGAGGTGATCCTTTTGGCCCTACTCTAGGAAGGTAGGAAATAGCGTATTAATCACCTGACTGAATGACTGCTACATCTAATTGTTTGGGTCATCATTGTCTCCTGCTCCTAGACTGGAAAGACTCGGGTTTTAATTATTCTCTTCCTGGCACCGAAGGCTGCTCAAGGATGCCTTCATTAAAGATCCAATTCCAATATTGTCAGCATCATGGAAATTTTAACCAGCTTTTGTGATGTTATTTCATCAGTGCCCAGAAGTCTAGCATTGGCAAAAGGGGAGGAAAAAATCTCAGTATTATAAACCCTTGGAAGAAGCGATACTGGAAGAAGCCCTTGTTCTCCTCCATCTTCCTTCTTCCTTTGTCCTTGAACCATTCCTACCTTTCATTCTTTTGTCTTCTCATGTATGCTTGCACAGGAAGCACATCTCCCCAGCTAATATTCTATCTAGGAACCCCTGGATGACTGACTGCAAGTTTCCAGTCCCCAAGGAATTACTGACCAGGCAGTTTCCAGATGGAGACTCGAGGGGGTGGAAAGAGAGAGGTGCAGCATCCACAGAAGCTATAGCCTGAAAGAAATAAAGAAATCTCTGGGACATAATTGTGAGCTGAAAACTGACTTTATTACTGGATAAATAGAGTCAGGAGTCCCATCATTCCATAGGCTATGATGAAAGATATCTTGTGGATGTTCACAATTGTTTTAATAGACTTTTTACAGTTGGTACAAATTTTTGATTAACAAAACCCACACCCTCAAAATATGTTAGTTAATAGAGGATAAATTCTAGAACAAGATTCAAGCACTTTATTGATCTTATAACTAGCGCCCTCAGACAATAACTCTTAAGAAGAGAAGATCTTATAACTAGCACCCTCAGACAATAACTCTTAAGAGAAGATCCTATAACACCCTCAGACAATAACTCTTAAGAAGAGAAGATCTAGGGGGCAGCTGGCTAGCTCAGTGGATTGAGAGCCAGACTTAGAGATGGGAAGTCCCAGGTTCAAATCTGGCCTCAGACACTTCCCAATTGTGTGACCCTGGGCAAGTCACTTTAGCCCCATCACCTAGCCCTTATCACTCTTCTGCCTTGGAGTCAATACAAAGTATTGACTCCAAGATGGAAGGTAATGGTTTTTATTTTTTAAAATTTTTTAAATAAAAAAGAAGAGATCTTATAACTAACACCCTCAGACAATAACTCTTAAGGAGAGAAGATCTTATAACCAACACCCTCAGACAATAACTCTTAAGGAGAGAAGATCTTATAACTAACACTCTCAGACAATAACTCTTAAGAAAAGACACAAGGGTAAACAGAGTCATTTCTCTGATTCATAAAATCTGAGGACCCTGTTATTGACATAATTTCCTAGAAAATCAAAAGCTATTCCTACTTTTACAACTGACTCTATGATTGCTTCTGTTACCTTTATTCAGAATCAGGAGACAGTAAAAATGTGTACTTAATATAAAATATTTACGTCAATAGCTCTTAAGCTAACTCTCTCCTTATCTATGATTGCTTATACACAGTTAACTGGGATGACCAGCCTTTCTAACATTCTAGTTACATAATTTAGAGGATTATATAAGATGAATTCATTTTATATTAAATGATACATATGAAACAAAATGAAATAAATGCCATTTAAATGCTTCAATGCCATTCTACCTTCATAGCATTATTTTACTATGTTGGGACAAAGTAAATCTCTTTTCTTTTGTTAAATGTTCAGTGACTTTAGGAGTGCCTCTTTTCATCCCAGACATATTTTCAGGTGTCTCAAATGAAATAAAAATGACCCATTCTACCTTTATTGTCTTAGTGTTGAGTTCAGTCGACTCAACTTTGGTATGGCTACAGAGACCTATTCATATGACATTTCTGTCTTTTTACCTCATCTCCTCCCCTGCCCCGGAATGTCCTCTTTCATCACTTCATGCCTCTTCAAGTCTTGGGTCTTCCTCAGTAGCATCTTATTCTGCAAAAGGCAGATCTCTAAAGCCCTTAGTGCCCTCTCTCTTAGATTATTTTCTCTGGACTTTGTGACTTATGTAGACATAAAGTAGAGATTGTCTTTATTTTTTGAATGTAAGTTTCTTAAAAAAAACAACTCCTTTAGCTTATTTCTTAGAATCACTACTATGTATTAATTCAAAGGCAGAAGAGTGGTAAGGGCCAGCATTAGGGGTTAAATGTCTTGCCCAGGGTCACACAGCTAGGAAGTGTCTGAAACCTGATTTGAACCCAGGACCTCCAATATCCAAGCCTAGTTCTCTATCTACTAGATGCTCCAGAATGTGTTTCTTAGGACAAGGAATATCTTGCTTTTTGTGTGTCCACACCCCATTGTCAGGCACATAGCAGATAGATATTTAATAAAAGCTTATTGATTGGTTGATAAGCAATAAGGAAAGAGGGAAACTTTAAATGTTCTTTCTGAAAGTTAGTTATTATAGCAGCAGCAGCAGCAGCAGCAGCAGTAGTAGTAGTGGTGGTGGTGGTGGTAGCATACATATAATTACCATAAATATCATTAGCACTTTAATTTAATGGTAGAAACTTCTGTGCCAGAAAATAGGAGACTCCTGTAAAAGCAGATTGAAGATCATCAGAGGCTCAGAGCTCTAGAATTGAAATCTGAGATCTTTTACTTTGTTTCTACTATTGACTCAGAAGAACTCACTCATTTTCTCACTTATGGGAATGAGTCACAGGAACTTTCCATGGATCAAATGCTTTAGCTTTGCTCTCTGTAGATAAAAGTCTTAGTTTAAACACTATGTATCCTTATTACACAGTCAAATACATTTGAAAAGATTATCTTAAAATGTATAAACAAATAGAATAATTTAAATAATTAAATTATTTTTTTGACATAAGATAACAGAGGACATTGTATATCATGTTTCAAAATGCAAGGTTTAAAACTAATTATATATTAAATATTAACTCTGGTTTAAAATATAATAGATGTATTTTTACTTTTTTTAATCTGTAGATTTTTATAAGACTAATCTTTTCCCCTTCCTTTTAAAAAAAAGGCATGTTATGTCCCACATTACTGCAATTATTTTTCATTCATGTCTAGGGTAGCTCTAACTGCTCATACATTCTGTAATACCAAGCTTTATGAAAAGTTGCCCATACCTCTCCTATCAATCATTTTATTTTATGTAGCACTCTTACTATGAGTACCCTGAAGCAATTTAAATATTTATGTGGACATGTTAAGATGCCTCCAAGAGTTGAGGTAAGTAGATTATCTACATAACCTCAAGGAATTATTCCAATTCTACAAAGAAAAACAAATCACTAAACAAATCATAAATCTTTTCTTCATAATGTTCTCCCGTTCTACAATAGAGCAATATTGTATTTTTCACTCCTAATGTGAGAACATCATCATAATAGCATAATGCCTTGCGCTTATACAGTGCCTTTCTGCTTGTTCTTAGCTCATTCATCTTTCTGACATCCTTAAGCTTGATATCATTCCTATTTTACAGTGTAGCAAGTAAGACAGAGAACTTAACTGCCAAAGTGCAATTAATCAAGAGTTAAGCCAATGAGAGAGACAGAAGAATTCTCCTTCAAAGGTAGTGATAAGCTTTTTTTTTTCTATTTAAAAAAGAACCAAGGACTGAGTGAGGAGCTAGAGAAAGTTGGGAATTGGCTAAGATTGAAACATAATAATTCAGTATTGGAAAAGGACTAAATTCAGATTCCTTTCATTACTGCAAAACTGCAACAAATATATCAAATAAAGTAAAAACGAAAACAAAAGTAGGGTTCATTAAGGTCCTCACAAGGAAAATTAAACCATCAAAAATAGTTGCTTTTTGTACCTGAAAAACAAATTAAGCATAAAAAAACTCCCAAATGATGATTATTTTGAGTTACAAGAAACAGAAATAACTTTAGGGTATACAATTATGAGACTATTAGAAGCCAAATAATAAATAATTATATTTTTAAAGGTATACTGCTAGAACTTTAGAACATCAATACAAAATATATATAAAATTAATATGGGGAAAAACAGCAAGATGGATAGATAAACTTAATAATGTGGAATAGTTTCAGAATCAGAAGATCCTCTGGTAAAGAGAAGGATAAATGGTAGGTAAAAAAAATAGAGAGGTGGCAAAACAATATGATTTTTCAAGTTTAAAGTAAAACTGGTAGATTTTAAATTCTTTCAAATGCAAAATAAAACTCAAGAACAGTAAAAAAGGATACAACTTGGCAACTATAGACTAAAAAAATAGTGTCTACAGATTCCTGTAAACCCTACTTCTGATCATAAAACATTTTAAAATAGCTCATAAAGAAATTATGAATAAATTTAGGTGAAAAAAATAAAGCTTTCAACACACAAAACAGAATACTCAACTTGAATATAATTAGAATATAAAAAAAAATATAAATCCTTAATGAAAATCTCTCTAAAGAAAGAGAAACTAATGGATCTGGAAAACAAAAGTAAATTCAAAGGAAAATTGGCAACATAAAAAAGCAACATTGTTAAAGAACATGTGACTTCTATTTAGGCAAATCAACTCATCTTGAAGAAAAGATTGTAAAGATAATTTAAGTTTCTTGGTTCTCCCAGAAGACCTGGACAAATAGCAAATAAACAAACCTGAATGCCAAAATGCAGAAAACAATATAAGAAAACTGTTCTGAATTTGGGCAACAAAGCAGCAATCAAGAGATAATTACCAGGAAAAAAAATCTGTGATTCAAACAGTCATTAAATTTAACTATTTCAGTGACAAACTACAATTGTTAGAAACTGATTACATTTTCAAATGTAAAGGAAAAGCATTTCACATTGTATGTTGTAAATATATATTCCTTTCAGATTTTGGCAAATTTTCAGGATGTAGATGGCAAGTAATAGAGATAAGGATAAGTAAGAATGCAGGTTTCATTTGTATTTTGAAATGGTTGAATCCTTATAGATTTAGTATACATTAGCAGAATTTTTGCATTTTGTGAAGGTTGGGAGGATTTGAATAGCTCATTTGCATCTGAAAAGACCAGAAAAGCATATAGACAGTCAAAAGTGACCTTATACCCAGGATACATTTTGCCTCTATCCCTTTTCCCTACCCAAATATCTTCATGGACCAGCAGGAGAGACTGAGATGTTTTTTAAAAAATTTTAATCTGGAGAACTACAAAATCAAGAACTATGTGGTAATCATTTTTCAGATCGTCATTAATTAGACATGACCAATCCCACTTAGATGATGATTTGGGAAATGTACTGAATATTCACTTGCTATCTGTCAATGTAGGGACCCAATTTGTATGAGGAAGAGATGTCAAAAGAAGCTAGAGGCTAATGAACAGTGGTTATGAGGTACAGCCCTGTTCTGCCAGGGATGGGACAAGCATCAGAGCTAATACCACTGAGGAAAAGACCTGGGATGGCTTATATCAGACCTAGAATAAAGGTCTTTGTTTTTATTTCAAGGGTTAAGTAGAGTTCCACCTACAAAAATGTAGCTGAATGCATAGCTGCCTAAAGAGACCTGTTTAAGTAAGTACAGGTATAAACCAAATCAAAGAAAAATCCAGCACCTAATGAGATATATGGAAAACTATAAAAGCTGGAGAAGGAAAGACCAAAAGAAATAAGTAGCATGGAATTGGATGAATAGAAGTATGACCAGAAGCAGTCACTATGAGGATGACAACCAGAATTCCATGAGAGAAGCTATTTGAGACATTTGAGCATGAGTAGTGTTAAGATGCAAGGTTTGTATTATAGCTCCATGAACTAAACACACCCTAAACTGTAGTCATGTATTTCCTTTCTCTCCCCAGTCCATTTCATGGAAGACTGAAGCCTTTCCCCTGTAGGAAAATGGAAAAGTCTGTTTAACTTTCTTTCCTTTAAATTTTACTTCACATTTATAAATAGTGTTAGGGGCTTGGAGTTTCTTTTGATATGACTTTTCAGAAGGGAAAAAATAGAGTTTTTATACCAGAAAACCCATCAAGGCAGGTAATAATATGGTGGTGGTGGAAGAATAGAGGTGACTGAACAATGAATTTATTACATTATTCTACCTCTGCTATAATGGGATTATTTTGTAATTAGAAAAAAATCAGAGAAGAGGAAAATAATAATAATCATATTTTTAAATCCATGGAATTTAAGCTGCAACTTAAATTAAAATATCTTATTAGCTAAAGCTTAATCATCAATGAAAATGAAAGCATTAATTGTCTCCCCAAAAAAAGACATTTTGAGGCATCTCTTGGCAAAGAGAATGAAAGAGAAAAATGTGCATATTGATTTACAAGCATCACAAGGAAGTAAATAATATAAAGTGATTAAAATGATTCTCGTGTTTATAAGTTATTGTTCACATTAACAGAAAGAAACAGAAAAAGATTCATCTATGTAGTAAAAGGAAAAAATAAAGAGACCACTGAGAAGCTAAGGGGCCAAGTATTTCAAGGGTACTCAAAGACTCTGATGAAGCAAAGTTGAAAGAGTTGAACTGAGGGACCATTTCTTAAACTCTTGCATGTGAAGAAATAAATGTCTTTGTGGGATGGAATAGGAATAGGAAGGTAAGAGATAAGTCCTGGATCTACACTCCATTGTATAGATAGCAGAATTGCCTATCAGCACCAGTTGTACCCAGTGCCAGCAAAGGGTACCATGTAGTATCTTTCTTACCAGTTGTTTGTCCCCCTTACAGTCTCTGGACTGAGACCTCCTAAAGCTGCTGCTGCTAAAGCTGCTCTTCCTATTTCTACATATGTGGGCTCCAGAAAGGCTTTCACCCCCAATGTCAGACTTCTCCTGCCAACCCCTTAAGTTTTCTTGGGCCAGGCAGAAAAATGTCTCACCATGACCTTTAATTAATTCTGCCATTCCAAAATTTGATTTGCAGCATTATTTTAAGTTGGATGGAAAAGAATATTGGGAGAGTTCAGCTAAGGTAATATCTCTATTCTGCTGTGGCCCTTCCCTCTCCTTTTCTGTTAGGGAGTTATTTAAGATTTCTATGTGCTCTATTATGAGTTTGGGTCCTTTGTATTTTTGAGGGTATTCTTCTATCTCTTTTATGAATCCAGTTTGGTTAGAGTATAACTATTAATAATAGATTCTTATTATTCTTTTTATTTTTTTGGGGGGGTTGTGATTTCATTCTTGCTCATTTGCTATTTGGTTGATTTGATTTTCTGTTTTCTTGTTAATCAGATTGACTTAAGATTTGTACATTTTGTTAGTTTTGTTAATAAAAGAGCCTGTTTTTTAGTTTTATTTGTCATTTCTATATATTCTGTTTCTTATTTTTCCTATTTCTCTGATTTTTAAAAAGCATATTTGAAATCTAACCATAGACATTAGGAATGTGAACATGGACAAGTCTCTTAAGCTCTGTCTCCTTCAGTTTCCTCAAATACAAAATGAGGATGATAATAGCACCTATCTCCCAGAGCTACTGTGAGGATAAAATGAGATATTTTTTAAAGTACTTGGGTCAGGACCTGACACATATTAGGCACTATATAAATGCTAGCTATCGCAGTTAAAATACTGGACCTGCAGTCAGGGAGACGTAATATCAAATCCATCCTAAGAGACTTTGTACGAATATGAGACCAGACAAATCACTTAACTCTGTTTGCCTCAGTTTCCTCAACTGTAACATGTAGATAATGATAGCATCTACTTACCAGGGTTATTCTGATCATTAAATCACATCATATTTTTAAAATTCTTAACACAGCACCTGTCACATAGTAGATGCTACATAAGCATTTATTCCCCCAGAAATGTTGGTATATTAGTTCATCATTATCATTTTTCATTCACATGAATGTTGTGTTTTTTAAAACATTCTTTGATGCACTTATTAAGCATTTCATTAAGTCTTCATCTGAGTCTGTGTCTTTTGTTTTTGTGAAACTAATTACTATTTTTGTTACATTTTATTTTCTATAATGTATGTATTTATTATTTCTAACTCTTTATTTTTGTTTATCTCTGAGCCTTGGTGTATGGTTGGTCATTTTTTGTAAAAGTTCTTTATAGTATAGAGAAATATGTATTTTTTTAGGAATTCTATAAAACTTTTAGCACTAGTTTATTCACTTCTATATATTCTCTTTTGTTTATTTTTCTTCTAGATTTATTGAAAACTGAAAGAAAGATATTGAAATCTTTGCAACTGTCTTTGTCTTCTGATAGCTCAGTTGATGATTTTTATGAATTTAAATATTCAATTTGGAGCATATAAACTTAATATTGATATTGCTTTATTACCTATAGTTTTCTTTCAGCAATATGTAATTGCTTTATCCCTCCCTTTCTAAAATTTTGAATGTATGCTTTTGCTTTTTTGATTGCATGACAACTCTCACTTTTATATATTCAATTGATGCATAGTAAAATTTTCCCACTCATTTATATTCTGTTTATATCTTTATTTAGTGTAAGTAAGCAACAGATTGTAAAGTTTTCTTTTCTTTTTTTTTAATTTTAAACCCTTAACTTCTGTGTATTGGCTCATAGGTGGAAGAGTGGTAAGGGTGGACAATGGGGGTCAAGTGACTTGCCCAGGGTCACACAGCTGGGAAGTGGCTGAGGCCGGCTTTGAACCTAGGACCTCTTGTCTCTAGGCCTGACTCTCAATCCACTGAGCTACCCAGCTGCCCCTAAAGTTTTATTTTCTTATCCAATCTGTTATTCTTTTTCATTTTATTGAATTGTTTAATCCACTCACATTTAAAGTTATGAGAGTTCAGTTTATGATTTTCTCCATTTGTATGTAATTTTGTTTTTTCTCCAAAATGGGAATTTTTTTTTCCTTTCCCTTTTTATCTTCAGTTATTTTATCTTAATCTATTTTAAGGAAATGCTCTTCCCACTGCTTTCTTCTCTTACTCTCATCCTCCTCTCCTCCATTTGTTACTTCACTTTGTTTAGGGGTTTTCCTTTTTCTCTCTTGCTTTTATATATTTATTCCTTCTCATCTTATTTTTCTTTCTTTTGGGCATTAGTCTAATGCAGAGATTCCCAAAGTGGGCCGCCTGGTGAGTGCTGCAGCGATCCAGGGGGGTGGTTATGGTCACAGGTGCATTTATCTTTCCTATTAATTTCTATTAAAATTTTTTAAAAGATTAATTTCGAGGGGGTTGAGTAATATTTTTTCTGGAAAGGGGGTGGTAGGCCAAAAAAGTTTGGGAACCACTCATCTAGTGTAATCCTCCTCCTCTCTTACCTTTCAATTTGTTTTCTTTATTAGTATTAAAAAGAAATTTGTTCTAGGAACCTTTTCCCCTTTATTATTTATGTTCCTTTTCTACCTGATCTAAATATTTTATTCTTTAATTCATGCCCCTTATATTTATTTAGTCCTTCTTTCTCTAAATTACTCATGTAATTATTCAATTTGATTTCAACCCAATAAATATTTATTAATTTGTTATTGTTAACTACTTAGTACATGCCAGACACTGAGCTAAATGCTAGGGATACAAAAAAATTTTTAAAAAGATAGTCTCTATTTTCAAAGAATTTACAATCTAACATGGATGACAACACACAAAAGAAAACTGAAAATTTGGAGGAAAGAAGTCTCCCAGGTATTTGGGACATGATGTTTTGTAGAGTCTAAGTTAAGAAGAAGTGCTAATGTAAAGTTGAGAGTTACTTGGAAAGATCACATTCCAACCTTGTATAAAAGAAGGTGTTGTGAGGAGTTTTATGCTCCATCATTCAATTCTCAAAAATCAGAGGGGAGAGGCCACTGGAAAGCTGAGAGGGTGCTAAGTATCAAAAACTAAGTGAATCAACATGATGAGATTTCAGATGATCAACTTATGCTGGATGGAGCATGGTTGTTACCAGAAAGTCTAAACTATAACAAATGAAATTCTCTGAAGACTATATTTTTTTTTGTTTTAAAATATTAATTTATTAAATCAGCCACTCCAAATTTCTAAGGAGCCAGCCAAGTCCTTCTACAGTCAAACAGATACCATAGAACAAGAGTTGGGCAAAGAACAGAGGCCCAAGAGAGAGTGAGCAACTAAGCTGGACTAGGAGAAAGAGACAACATAGCCAGAGGAGAGGGACAAAAGAGAGAGCAACTAAGTGGTTAGGCCACTTTTGATTTTTTTGATTGATCTTTTGATTTTCCTTTTTGGTTTTGTCTATCCTGCTTTTCATGGCTTCCAGCAGGTTAATTCTGGTCTCCAATTTGCTTATCTTCTCATTGGATTTCTGGTCTTCTTTTTCCAAGTGGGAGATCCTATCTTTTAAACTGTTGTTTTCTTTTTTAATTATTTCCCACTTTTCTTGCCAAATTTCTTCTATCTTTCTCACTTGGTTCATAATCTCAAATTTGAGCTCCTCAAGAGCTTGTGACCAATTTCCATTTTTTGGAAGGTTTGGATGTGTTTGCTTGTTTGTCATCCTCTGCTGTCTTCTCTGTAGTCTGGAGTTTTCCTCCATAGAGGAAAGTCCTAGTGACAAATTGTTTTGATGGTTCACATTTTATAATATTTTGATTTATGATACACCTAAGTCACATTACTTCATTTTTTAAATCCCTTTGATATTATTAACCTTTTGTTCTTCCAGATTAATTTCATTATTATTTTTCTTCCTCAATGAAATAAATTTTGAGTTGTTTGATTGGTATGGCACTGAACAAATACATTCATTTAGAAGAATTATCATTTTTATTGACTCTGCCTACCCATGAACAACTAATGCTTTTTCAGTTGTCATAGCTCTCATTTTAATTTGTGTGAAAGTGTTTTATAATTGTCATGATATAGTTCCTGGATTTATCTTGGCAGCAGCTACACTCCCAAGAACTTTATGCTGTCTATAATTATTTTAAAGGGGATTTCTCTTTCTATCTCTTGTTGCTGGACGATATTGGCAGTAAAGAGAAATACTGATGATTTCTGCAGATTTATTTTCTGTCCTGCAGCTTTGCTTCAATTGTTAATTATTTCAATTTTTTTTGGTTGATTCTTTAGGATTCTCTAAATATACTATTACATCATCTGCAAAGTTTGATAGCTTTATTTCCTATATTTATTCTAATTCCTTCAATTTTTTTCTCTTATTACCATCACTAGCATTTTATTATAATATTGAATAGTAATGGTGATGATAGGCATCCTTGTTCCACTCCTGATCTTATTGAGAAGGCTTATAACTTATTCCCATTACTGTTAATGATTGCTGATAGTTCTCAATAGATGTTATTTATCTTTTTGAGAAATGTTCCATTTATTCCAATGTTTTCTAGTTTTTTTTCTAGTGTTATTAATAGGAATAGGTATTGTATTTGTCAAAAGCTTTTTCTGTATCTATTAATTTTGTTATTGATATAGTCAATTATGCTGATAGTTTTCCAAATAAAGAACTATTTCTGCATTTGTGGTATAAAACCCGCCTGGCCATAGTGTATGCTCCTTGTGATATATTGCTATAACCTCTTTGCTAGCATATTGTTTAAGATTTTTGCTACAGTGTTCATTAGGAATTGTGAGCTTTCTTTCTCTGTTTTTGTTCTTTTTGACTTAGGAACCAATACCATATTTGCCTCATAAAAGGAATTTAGTAGTTTCTTTCTCAGCTGTTTTTTTCAAATCATTTAAATAGTATTGGAATTAATTGTTCTTTAAATGCTTGATAGAATTCACTTGTAAATTCACCTGGGGTTTTTTTCTTAGGGAATTCATTGATAGATTGTTCAATTTCTTTTCTGAGATGGTATTATTTAAGTATTATGTTTCATTTTCTATCAACCAAGACAATTTATATTTAATTTCTATTTCATCTATTTCACTTAGATTATGAAATTTATTGTCATATAAATGGGCAAAACAACTCCTAATAATTGCTTTAATTTCCTCTTCATTGGTTGTAATTTCAACCTTTTTATTTTAATAATAGTACTTTGGTTTTATTTTATTCTTTTTTTAACCAAATTAAGCAATATTTTATCTATTTTATTGTTTTTTTTAAAATCAATTTCTTGTCTTATTAGTTCAATGGTTTTCTTTCTTTCAATTTTATTAATCTCTCCTTTGATTTTTAGGATTTCTAATTTGATGTTTAATATAGTGTTCTTTTCCTAGTTTTTTAATTGCAAACCCAAATCATTGATCTGCTCTTTCCCTATTCTATTTCCCCCAAGTACTGCTTTGACTGCACCCTAAATTTTTTGGTACATTGTCTCTTTGTTGACATTCTCTTTAATGAGGTTATTAATTGCCTTACCTCCTTTTTTAATGTTTAACTTTTCCTATTCTCCTATTCCTATTCTTAAACAAACAAAAAAACACATCCCTATTCATAAAAATATAATTGATTAATTTGATCAAAAAAAGAAAATAAAAGTACCACTATTAAAAATGAAAAGGTCAAAATAATAATTAGGGAAGAGGACATAAAAGCAATAATTAAGACATATTTTGCCCATTTATATGACAATAAATTTATTAATCTAAGTGGAATATATGAAATAGAAATCAAATATAAATTGCCCACATTAATAGAAAATGAAATAGAATTCTTAAATGTTCTTCTTGGAAAATTACAGAAGTTAGTTTTCCCATCATTGTTAGCTTTTGATTTTATTAAGCCACAACACATGTTTTCATCTATCATTGCCTTTTTTATGCATCCTGCCATCCTATAATTTAGCCCTGTTTTTTAAAAAGTCCTTTCTTTACCATCATTTCTATTTTAACTCTGTTTTCATCCATATCTCCTCATATACATTTAGAAATTTCTTAATGGTATCTTTGTGTTTTGTTTCTTATTGTATATCTTGGTTGTTGTATACATCATGTCTTCAAACTCATTATGTTTTGATTATATGGAAATCACACTGTTGTTTTTCCCCCAGTGTCATTGTTTTGTTTTTTCCTACTCTTTACCCAGATTGTTATTTACATATATATATATATATATATACATATATATATATATGTATATATATATATATATATTTGCATTCCCCATCAGTTATCCTCTCTTTTTATTTCCTTTTGTGAGAATTGACACTTTGAATAAAATATTTTTCTATTCTGTCAAATATTCCTATTGTATTAATAATAAATTTTGCTTTCATAATTCTTATTTCTCTTTTATTGCATTCAGGAAAGTACTGTTGTAGCTCTATGTGCTTTTGGGAATCCACAGGATCATCTGTCTGATCAGGTACTAATTCATTTTCCCTTTGTCTTGTACTACTTATTTATTTATAGATTCCCTGAAATATTTTCCCAATTCTAAAGGCCAATTTTCCTTCATTATTAACATCTTTCATGTTGGTTTATCTGTTAATACACAATATAGTTAATATTTCACCTTTAAAGGCTCTACATCTTTTGAACGTTCTAAGAAAAAACCTAGCATTTCAAATAGTATGAAGGAAACATTCTATTTGATTATTTAGTTAAAAATTAATAACTAAAAAGTTTAGAGAAATATCGAGCTAGGAATGGGCATAGACAGTATTTCTCCTCTTTCCCTCAGTTCTTGACTCTTTCCCCTTTGATGAAAGTTTATAAGTAAGTTTATAAGTTTATCTCAGAGCTGGCTCAGTATCCTTCCATTTAGAGCAACTTAAAACTCACCAACCTAAGTCTCTACCCATCTGACTTTGGGGGAGGGGGGGGGAGAAACTGGCCTCAGCTAGATGCTATGGTTTTTTGCTCATTCTTTGTAGTGAAATATATAGATAGTCCATCATGTGAGTGTTCTGTTCCAATTTTCTCTCTTTTCTGAGAGTTTGATGGGTACGGAGGCAAGGCATGTTGAGTGAGTCCATATAGAGATTATTTTTCTCATTAGTTCATCAATTTTTTTCACCTTTTTTTGGATTTTTTGGTGTGTTAAGATTTTGATACAATTGAAATTACTTTGTTTCTTATATATGATTTATATTTTAGAGGTATTTGAGAGGTTGTGGGGATTGTAAAACAACAGTCCTCCATCTTGGTCAAATAACCTAAAGGGTTAAAATCTTATAAAAACTTTTTATAACTTTAATTATTATTATCCCTGTTTTCCAGATGATGAAACTTAGGTATAGTGAGGTTAGTAGATCTGACTACTAAAAACTACTAAAAACCTTTTTAGGGGGTGGTATGCCACTATACTATTTTTCCTCTCAATTTTTTTTGAATTAATGAAAAATTGTATGAAGTATCTTTCTTAATCTCAACTTCCAGCTGTTTGCTGATTTGAAGTGTTAAAATGTTCTTCCATCTTCTTCTCTGATATGTTGCAAGTTTGATTTTCAGAGATCAGAGCATTCTTAATTATCTTTAATCAAACCAAGCAAATTCAAATCAGCATTATGTTTTTACAATGTTCAGGCTGAAAATTATTGTCATTCTTTTCCAAAGTGAAATAAAGATCTCATTACACTGTGGACCTTGCTACATGCTTGCATTAAGGCTTTTCTTTTTAAAATAAAATCTGAAGCTTAGGTCCTAAAAAAAAAGTCTTCTGAGATCCCAAGCTCATTCCTAGTTCAGTATTATACTAAACATTTTAGTTAATAATTTCTAACTAAACAATCAAATTGAATTCTACTTTGTCCTATTTGAAATGCTAGGCTTTTCCTTGGATTATTTGAAAGCCCTAGAGTGCTAAAAGCTAAGGTTTATAACCTGAATATATATATACTAGTGTATATGTATATATAAATTTATGTGTGTTAATAACTACATTTCAATATTATTGTTTCTTTATTATCCTATGTATTGCATTTTATGAATTTAAAAATATTATTCTAAGGGCCAATACCCAACTGATAAATGGTCAAAGAATATGAACAGGCAATTTTCAGAAAAAGAAATAAAAGTTAGCTATAATCATTTGAAAAATTCTCTAAATCACTATTAAGTAGAGAAATACACATTTTAAAACTCTGAAACACCACCTGAAACCTACCAGAAATAAAAAATACTTAGAGGGAATGAGGGAAAATGGGCACATTAATGAACTGTTGGTGGAATAATGAAGTGGTCTAACCATTTTAGAGATGAAGCTGGATCTATGCCCAAAGTGCTATAAAACTATGGATACCCTCTGACCTAGTAATACCACTAGCCAGTCTGTACCACAAAGAGATCAAAGGAAAAAGAAAAAGACTGATATGTACAAAAACATTTATAGAAGTTCTTTTTGTGGTGGTGAAGAATCAGAAATTCAGTTGATGCTCATCAATTGGGGAATGATTGAATAATTGTGGCATATGTTTGCAGTAAAGTACCATTATGGTATGAAAAATGATGAAGGGAGTGGTTTCAGAAAAAAAAATTGTCCAGACTTCTATAAACTGAGGCAAATCAAAGTGAGAAGAATCTAAATATCATTGTGCACAGCAACAGCAATATTGTAATGATGATTAGCTGTGAAAGACATGGCTACTCTGATCAATACAATCATCTAAGACAATTCCAAAGGACTCATGATGAAAAAATACTATCCACTTTCAGAGAAAGAACTGATGAACCCAGAGTGAAAATTAAAGTGTACTTTTCTCTTTTTTTTTCTTTTTTTTTAAAAAGTATGACTAATGTGGAAATAAGTTTTGCATGATTTCTGAACTCATATATATATACATATATATATGTATAACTGATATCATATTGCATGACTTCTCAGTGAGTATAGAGGGTAGAACAGAGAGAGAATTTGGAACTCAACATTTAAAAAGAAAAGGATGTTAAAATAAATAAATAAGAATTTTGATACAAAAAAATTTTTAAAAATAAAAATGATATTCCAAGAAAGGTGCCATAATAGAAGGCAAAAGTCATCTTTGACACAAAAGGGTTAAGGGCTTTTACCTTAAATAATTCTCTTTTGAAACATCTACTCTGTGCATGAGTTTATGTATAAATCTAGTTAGGTTCCATGTGTTTCTGTAACACAATAATAGTAACAATAGTTTACATATCAGTTGTTTTACTATGTTATTTCCTTACAACAATCCTAAGAGAAAAGAAGTTCAATTATTATTGATTCCCATTTAAAAATGGGAAAATTAAGGCTCAGAGAGACTTATAATCATTGAACTAGTATCTAAGAAATATTCTGAACCCCAGTCTTCTCATTCCAAGGTTCATATTGTTTATTTTATATAAATGGATCAAATTCACTTTTCTGAGTTATTTCATTAAGCTATACATACTGTTCAGTATTCTTATATCTAAGCTATTTGAAGTCAATAGGATACAAAGTGATTAAAGAAGCAATAGATCATTTCTACTGTTTCAAAAGAATTAGAGCTTAATATAAGACTCTCTTGTTTTCCATGTATAAAATAATAAGGCAAATTCTTTATGATACCTTGCCATTCTCTCTTCAATAACTTCCTAAGAGGAAGCTTTTGTTTGTTTGGTGTTCCTGTCACATTAGGAAAAGGATGCTATGTGATGTCCAGAGTTTCCATTATTGAATGTAACTGTGTTGTTATTTTAGTGTGAGACTAAATTTTAACAAAAATTTCAGCCTTCAAAAACTGATATATTTACATCTTGGGGGCAAAAATTCTATCAAATTCCTGAATAACTTCTGCATTTTCCCCACCTATACATTTTTAGTGCTCTGTGAGGTTCCTTGTAACATTAGTTTTGAACTATCCAGACTAAAAATTTTATGCTGAGAATTTTCTCCTATCTATTACAAAATTTAGCCAAAGGCATGCATTTGCCCAAAAGCTTCTGACATGCTAGTTTGCTCATTCCAAGCTTTAAATTCACTCACTCGGTGCTTTTTTAATCTCTTCAGACTGCTGTTGTTCACGATATGCAGGGACCAAACAGATCTACCTAAAAATATGACAGAGAGTGTAGCTTCAGTCAAAGTAGAACAGTGTTGACTATATCTGACTAGGAGGACATAAAACCAATTAGAAGCTACCAAAGATAAGATTGGTTTCATTATTTCTTTTAATGTTGTTGGGACCATTTAAAAAGCAAGGCAGCATTCTGTTCAGAGCCCCAAAGAAAATTCCAACTCTCTGTTTTAAGACTGACACTACTGGTATATAAAGAAGCTGACAAGTAAATTTAAAGAATAGTATTCCCATTTTCAAAGCCAGGAGCTGTCAGTCATGAACAAAAATAAATTTTCCTGGGAGGTGTCTTGAAGTAAGCAAGGAATTCTGGAAAACATAGTTTAACAACAACCTTGGAGATGAAGTTACTTATAATGATATTAAGTGGAACAGGATAACACTGAATTTGAAGTAAAATAACTTGACTTGGATAAATACTACCTTGTAAATTTCATTTCTCTTCTTTCCTTCCTTTCTTCTCTCCTTCCTTCCCTCCTTCCTTTCTTCCCTCCTTCCTTTCTTCCTTCCTTCTCTCCTTCCTTCTTTCATTTCTTTTTTATTCTTTCTTACCTTCCTCCTTTTATATCAGTTTCATCTTTTGCCTATACATTAAAATATGATGAAATCATCCAACCTGCCCCCATTCCCCAAAGACCTAACAATGTGGGACTAGACTGGACAAAGATTCCACATACGTGATTGCTTCTCTAATATTCTCAGTTTTAAAAGGATTTGCAGGCACAGGCTTATGACACTCACAATCAGGTCTTCCATTTATCAATTGCTCCTTGAACCAAATAGTCTACAGAATACAAATGCAAAGATACAGGAATAATGATCATCTAGATATACTCCACCTAAATAGACAGGAATAGCTGGTGCCCTGAGCAGGCAATGAGATACGAAAAAAGGCATGTTAAAACATGACCACCTTCTATAGGTGACCAGAAATACCAACCAAGGCATCTCCCAGTGGCATGCGACAAATTATCCATCAATCTTACTTAGCTTTTCACTAAACAAAGAGGGAGATATACTTCCTACCACAAATGCAAAAAATTGTCCTGGGTTTATTCTACTAGATGACATGAGGTTAACTTAACTTTTCAGACTTCATTGATTGAGCTGCAAAAAGTCTGGTTCCTTTAGTTATCTGATTGTACTTTCTGCAGATTTTATGCTATTGACCTTTAGACAATTCAATTGCAAAAGTGATTTTTATTTTTGAGTTTGTGCCAGACTGGCAGTCTGAAAGAATGAAGCATGCGGGTTTGGCTAGGGCCAACCTTAGCAAGAAGCAAGTTTGGCTGGGGCCATCCTTAGCAAGAAGCAGACAGCTGCCCATTTTGTATGATAATAAAAGCATCAGGAAGACTCTTGAATCAGGTGTTCTATAGCCCTCTCTCATTGACACTGAAGATTAATTTTTCCTATTTGTAACTGACTATTAATCCCTGCACAAAAGCCTTCAATGGCTCCCTATAACCTACCAAATGAAGTCCAGATTACTTTACCTGGAATTCCGAATGCTCTATTCTGCCACCTACTTACCTCTCTTATCTCACACTGCTTTCCGCCACATACACAAAATTCATCCATGAAAGAAAAACACTCCTTGAATGTTTGTTGATTAATTGATGGGTTACTCATATGTCCCAAACAAATCCTTTCAGTTTTTAGGTCATCAAGCTTTGACTTCTGACTCCTAACAATGTCTTTTTCTAGCACAAGCAGACAATTAAAATCTGAGTCATCCCTTCAGATCCTGTTCAAATGATAGTTACCTCCTTCATAATCTGTTCCCTCTGCCATCATTCAGCATAACATTTACTTCTTTGGACTTCACAATTCCTTTGTACCTCCGTACTATACTTGGGATCATAGGATCTGTGAAAAATCTAAGAGATTACCCGATTATATATGGATCATTGCTTTTATATATGGAAAGAAATTTTCTATTCTAAAATATTTATAGCAACTCTCTTTGTGGTGGCAAATAACTGGAAATGGAGTTTGTGCATCATTTGAGGAATGGCTGAACAAGTTGTAGCATATGATTGTGATGGAATACTATAGCACCATAAGAAATGATGAACAAGTTAATTAAAAAACAAGCATGGAAAGACCTATGAGAAATTATAAAGAGTGAAATAAATAGAACCAAGAGAACATCATAAACAGCAAGAGAAAATTGTCAGAAGGATAAGTTTTGTGTCCACATCCAGAGAAAGAACAGATAAATAGAAATCGACAATGGTTTTTTTTTTAATATACATATATATTTTTATCAAGTGATGCCTTCTCTATTGTGGAGAGAGAAGTAAGGAAGGGAGATACCTGAGAACTTTAACATAATAAAGAAACAAATTAATTTTAAAAAACAAAATGAAATATAATAAAATAAACTGAGAACAAGAAAGGATAAATAATTTATCTATAAGTAGTAGGTATAAGAGTCCAGATACAAAGGTTGGTCCTCAGACCCCACTGTCCTCTACTACTTCTCTAAATAAAACAAAACAACATTTTTATAATGTTTTATATGTTGCTAATTTATTATCTTCTCACTAACTAAATTGTAAACATCATGAAGGCGAGTTCTGTATTTTATTTTACTTTTGTATTAGCACTCTTAGAAAATACTCCAAAGATAATAGGTACCTCGTTTTCTTTTATTCAAATTCATTGTTGAATTTAAATTTGTTGAATTAGTTTCTTGCCTTTCATTTAAAAATAATGACTCATGTTAAAATTCTTTACTTCTACCCCCATAATACATTAACTTATATCAATCGGTTACTCCACAGTGTGGATTAATTTATTGGATACCTTTCTGAAGGCAGGTTTTGACAAGGAGGAAGGGAAAGAGAAGAAAATGAACCTCTGGAGGGAGCACAGAATAGAAATGAAAAAAGAGGGGGAAAGGAGAGAAAATGGAACAGAGAAAGGTACCAAAAATATATCCTTGCCTATTTTAAGGTTTTTCAGTTGATTTAGTGGTTGTCCATCAATTGGGGAATGGCTGAACAAGTTGTGATACATGACAGTTATGGGATATCATTGTGTTATAAGAAATGACAAGCAGGAGGAATTCTGTATACCTAAGAGGCAATTAGCTGGCTCAGTGGATATTGTGCTGGGTCTGGAGTCAGGGAGACCTGAGTTCAAAACTGGCCTCGAACACTTCCTAGCTGTCTGAACCTGGGCAAGTTAACCCCTATTGCCTAGCCCTTACCACTCTTCTGCCTTGGAGCCAATACACAGTATTGATTCTAAGATGGAAGGAAAGTGTTTAACAAAGAACTCTTACATGTATCAGGGTAAGGCTATTTAACAAAGAGCTACAGGGAGAACAGTGTGTGTTGGTTAATCTAAGTGAAACTTTTATCCTAGAGCTGCCCATAGTTGGTCTGTTGGTCAAACATCAGGTAGTACCTAGAGCTCCCCTGTAGACAGTCAAAGCCTTTGGTCTCTTAAGCCAATTTATTCCAAAATTAAGTTTTTAATAGCTTTTTTTTAATGAGCCCAAACTACCTGATGGGAGATTTTGGTTGATATTCCTCTTACCAGAAACTGGATTTGAACAGAGGGCATCCTGACTTCAGATCTTATTTTCTACCTATCTTTCTCTTAAGTTTCTTCTATCTCTAAATCTTATGATCTCATTATTCTGAAAGGAGCAGGAAAAACAATCCCTTACTAACCTCAGGTGACTTTTCTTCGTACATTTGTTTTGGGGAGACTGTCATCTGAATACTTCAACAAGAATGAACAGAGGGTCTTGCCAATTGGTCTTATATAGATGATGAAATTATATGCCTGTCTCACTCGAGCCCCATCTCCTTGGGAATTCCTGGGATCTACCCTGAAGTTTTGAGTGAAATAAAATCCCAGAGGGTCCTGAAGTGACAAGGGTGAACCTTTAGCAGTATCTGACCCCTCAGAAGGCTATCAAAAGTAATACAATGGACTATAGAATGGACTAGGAAGCAACAAAGTCAATCACAAGAAGGAAGCTGAATCTAGAAGGAAACAGAAAGTCCAGATTATAGTCCCCAAGGCAAAAGAGTCAGGATCTGGAATTGGGTGGCCGGATTCTAGCATTGCCAGCTCCAGAAATCTCTGCATTGCAGAAAAACAGCTAAGCATATTAAATCAAAAACAGAGTAATAGAATTGCGAAAATGTATTATTTTGTTTTGTTCAGAAGCTGGTGAACATTTGACTGACCTGCAGGTATAGAATACAGGCAGACAGAGGTTTTACCTAGCCCTGGAAATAGAGATATTAATCTTGGTGACCCTGACACCTACTCCCATTGAACTGCAGAGGCAGAATCCCTGTTATATGGAAAATCATAGTCATATATTCAGAGTTGAGAAAGACATCAAAAATCATCAAATCCAACTTTCTCATTTTACAAATGAGGAAACTGAGGCCCAAAGAAGCAAAATGACTTGCCAGAATCACACAGCTAGTGTCTGAGGTGGGGTTTGAACTCAGGCCCAATATTCTATCCATTCTACCAGTCTGGCAATGAGGAACTTTTCAGGATCTTTAAAGTAAATGTCAACTACAGTTAAAATCAGTACTTGAACTGCATAAACTCAAGCATGTGATAGTCCCTGAAAAATTTCATACCATCCATCTCTCCTGTTACAATATGAACCCATTTTTTTGTCTTTCATTTTTCTCATGTCTTTTTAATATTGTATCTGAGTACATGAATAAAATAACTCATGTTTTATAGCATTTGTAGCTTTTCACTTGCATAATTTATTTGATAGTCACAACAACTCTGTTATATTATTCCCACTTAACAGGAGAGGAAATTGAGGCTCAAATCAAGTTCAGCATGACACATCTAGTAACTGACAAGGAGAGAAACCAAACCAAGATCATTTAATTGAGATCTAGTAGTCTTTCTACCAAATTATATTTTGTTTTGCTTTTAATTATTAAACTAATCTTAAGATATTCCCCCCAAAAATTGCAGAGAGGGGGAAATACACTTCTGAATCCTATCAGAGAAGAAACTTAGCGGGGCAGCTGGGTAGTTTGGTGGATTGAGAGCCCAGCCTAGAGACGGAAAGTCGTAGGTTCAAATGTGATCTCAGACACTTCCTAGCTGTGTGACCCTGGGCAAGTTCACTCAACCCCTAACCACTCTTCTGCCTTGGAAGCAATACATAATATTGATTCTAAGGTAAGGGTTTAAAAAAAGAACTTAGAATTTGAAACCAAGTTCAATGGCAGATACACAAAAGTATAAGTAAACAGTGGACAAAGAAAGTCAATAATAAAAAAGGGCCATTTATTAACTCCTTTCCATTGTGAGTCCTATTATCTGTGACCTTAAGCTACCAAATACCCTTCACTGACACACTAGATATGATATTGCCCAAAGGGACATTTTCCCCCTCTTTTCCTAACAATTCCAACCCAAAGTTTTATCTAAGGAAATCTCCAAAAAAAAAAAAAAAAAAAAAGGAAAAGTTTAGGTATGATTTATGTTGGGGGTAGTTAGATGATGCAAGGGACAAAGTGCCAGACCCAATATTAAGAAGATTCTGAATTCAAATCTAGCCTCAGGCACTTATTAGTTGTGTGATTCTGGGCAAGTCACTTGGCTTTATTTGCTTCCATTTCTTCATCTGTAAAATGAGCTGAAGAAGGAAATGGCAAACCACTTCAGTATCTTTGCCAAGAAAACCCCAAATGGGCTCAAAAAGATTCAGTCAGGAATAAAACAACTTAACAACAAAAATATCTCATGTCTAGATTTCTCCAAACTGAGTAGCAGGACATAAATCCTTGCATAAGCTCTCAATGTGCAATATGAGTAAGGGATAAGAGAAAATATTTATTTCACTCCACATCAATATTTCTGATGTGAAACCCTCATAGAAGCCCATGAATAAGTACCAAAATATTAATCACTCACATAGCCCATTAGACTCCCTGAGAAAGGCAAAAACAATTTGGGAGCTCTCCTGTCAACTTGAAACTCACTTGTCTTAGCAACCCAATGCAATACAAGAAGAGTTGACTTTGGCTCCAGTTCTCCAGCTTCAAAGACTGTGGTGTTGTTCTTTCTCCATTAAAGAAACATCCTTCTAGGAGGTCTGTTGCACTGACACTCAATCTTGGGAACTATTGAACTAAGCATTACCCATAAAGTACTCTTTGAGGCAGAGAAAATCCATTTTCACTGTATAACCCCTTTGGACTATCCTCCCAGTTGTGTGTAGGTTCCCTTCAGATGGTTTCCCCATCTTCAAAGTACTCTATTGTTTTCTGCTCCAGAACTATAGATATTGAGTCCTAATAGATGTATTTACCTTTCAGTTGTTAGCCAGAGAGCACAATTAGCTGAAAGCAACATAGTAAGAAGACTGTGGGATGGGCAGCCCCACAAGTATAGGCTCTATCAAAAGGGGAAATGGTCAATTATCATACCCAAGGGAGCCAAAGGAAAGGATGTTCCTATATATATATGAGTTGCATATATATATATATATATACATATATATATATATATATATATATATATATAAGCAACTCAAATCTCTACTCTGCAAAATCCCTGATGGCCTATCAAATTCTTTAAGATAGTTAACAAACACCTAAACAGCTAAAAATGGTCCACACTTTCTTCTGATTTCAGGTTTCTTAGGAAAACTCTGTTGAGATTATTTACTAAAATGCCTCAATTTCATTACAATAATGTATGATGACCAGCTAATGACATAACTATTGTCAACAAAGCAAGGATCCAGGGCACCTCCAAGACACTCAGGAAAAAGGATAGTAATGACCACAGAAACAACAGAACAAGTCCAAACACAAACTGAAACATATTATTCTTTACTTTATTTCCTCCATGAATTTTTCTTTAGTGAAAGTAATATATATTTTGTTTCATAATATGACAAATGGAAATATGTATTATATAATAACATATGTATAGTCTATATCATATTGCCTTCTTTCTTGGAGAAAGGCAGAGGGAAGGAAAAAGAACTTGGATTATAAAATATCAGAAAACAATATTGAAAAATTACATTGACATGTAATCTGGAAAAAAATCATTATAATTTATGAAAATAGACTCTGGAAAAAATGCCTCAATTTGATTAAGGATTTCCTCAAATATGTAGCACTGTTTAAGCCTTTCCCTTTCATTTTAAAATCAGTACTGTGTATTGGTTTCAAGGCAAAAGAAAGAGAAGGACTAAGCAATGGGAGTTAAACTTGCCCAGGGTCACAAAGTTAGGAAGTGTCTGAAGCAAGATTTGAACACTGGACCTCCTGTTTCTAGGCTCAGCTCTCAATCCACTGAGTCACCTAGAGGCCCCCAGGTCTACAACATTGCTTCAGGAATTCATTCTCTGATCTATGCTCAGATGAGCAAACAAAAGCAGGTGGAGAACTGGAATGAGAGTTTCAGGAATTATTCTCTCAACCTCTTCATCTTAATCTCAAAAAATGTTGCTATTTTATTCTCATGAGTTGTAGAAAGAAGAGGAAGAAATCCTTTCCCCATACTCTCTGTTGAATAGAAGGAATAAAAAGAGCACTATGTGAGGGCAGCTGGGTAGCTCTGTGGAATGAGAGTCAGGCATAGAGATGGTTTAAATCTGGTTTAAATCTGGCCTCAGACACTTCCTAGCTGTGTGACCCTGGGTAAGTCACAACCCCCATTGCCTAGCCTTTACCACTCTTCTGTCTTAGAATCAATACACAGTATTATATTATTATGTTCTATAATTGTATTATATAATATGTATATATAATATTATGCTATATATCACAACAACTCAGGGAGGTAGCTATTATTTTAATCCCCATTTTATAGCATAAGAAACTGAGGCAGATAGAAGTTAAGTAATTTATCCAGAGTCACACAGCTAGACAGTGTCTGAGGCCACATTTGAACTCTGGTCTTCTTGACTTCAACCTTAGCACTCCATCCATTGTGCCACCTTACTGCTTTTGTTGTACTCTATTCAGGAAGTTCAAAGGAAAGAAACTGAATTTTATAAAATGGGGTAGGGAGAGTTCTTCTAAGAATAGGCTACCCCTCTTCCTTGTCCCCTCAGCTGCCAAAGAGATGGAAAACAATCCTTTTTCAAAGGGAATCATGTAGTAGTCTGGTGGTATCTCAGGATCAGTTATGAAGTGTTTCATACACATTTATAAGACCTTTTGTTTGGTTAATTTTTTTGGTGGTTAGGGAGGGATTCATAGGCCAAATTTATTCAGATAATTAAAACCTTTGGGTGCAGTGATTTTTGCCTACCAGGTCTCCTCTCCCTTGGAAAGCTTTGGTAAGAAGGAAAGACTTTGTGAGATGTGAGGTACAAATGCCTTTGGTGATGGTAGCACCTGGGGCAACCTGTTTCCAAAAGGGAACCTAGAGCTGCTGTTGCTGCAGATTCAGATTCTATTCTGGGTCTAGCCCAAGTGTAGGGCTAATCTGTGCTTGGGCTGAAGGTCAATGGCTAAAAATAGGAGAAGGCAGCTGAGCCCCAGGATATGAAGCCCCAGATGAGGGCAGAAATAGAGACCCCTGGTGTCAACTGAGACCGTAGCTGCAGTTGCAGTTGGGAATTCATCTTCGGTGTGAAGCTTTGGCCCCTGTCAAAACCGTTCCACTGGGGGCTGCAAGCTATGACTATGGTGTTCTTAGGGTCTTAAGAGAATTGGCACTAGGCTTAGACTCTGCCATTTTTCTGATATGAGATGTTATTAAGAAACATCATGACTCAATGAATATAGGACTGGTCTCAGATTCAGGAAAGCTCCACTGCTCACATACACCAAATGTAAGTAAGGCTATAAAATCTATGGTAGGTAACAATCTGTATTGGCAGATAGAGTTTCTCATCAGCTTTATCCTTAAACCAGTGAAACCACTGATCCCTACCAGCCAAACCCAAAAAGAATCTTATCATTTGGGGGTCTTTCTCATTAACATGAGTTGGATAAAAATAATGACCTCCTTATATTGATTTCATTCTCTTAGCCTTCTTTGAGACAAACAATTAAGAAAACAATAATGGGTTTACATGCATGCTTTTATGGACACTAACATGAATCAGAACCTTACCTAGATGAAAATTATTTAGGTTTTGTGCCCTTTAGTTACTTAGATGGGAAGTCCTGGGGTCAAAACTGGCTTTGGGCACATCTTTCCTGTGTGACCTTGGTCAAGACACTTATCCAATGTCAAGACTTTACCATTCTTCTGTTTTGGAATTGATACTAAATATCAATTCTAAGACAGAAGGTAAGGGTTTTTTTAATGCTATATTTAGCCAATTTAGCATTCAGTTCAAAACATGCTGACATGTTTTTCAGCTTGCATGAACAGATACTTATAACATTGAATTTTGAATACTGTATTTCATCCTATACATAAGTTTTATTATTCTCTTTAATTATTTTTTTAATTCTGTATAAATTAATGGCTATCATTCCAAAGAAACATGAAAAGATTATAGCTTTTAAAGAGCACACTTCAATGACTATTAGAGATATGGCAGTGGCTATTTTTGGAAAGTCAAGTATTTCAAGAATCATTCAAACTTACAATGAAACAAAATTAGTAGCAATGAAAGGCAAAGGAAAGTATGGTCAAAAACTAAAAAATCAAGTACAGACAAACCAGTATTTACTGTTTTTCTCACTACTCTTCTAACTTCAAAAAGTCTAAACTATAGTATGAAAGAAATGATAATCCCTCCAATTTCCAGGTCTCTTTTACTGCCTTTGTTTATTTTCAAAGGGCTAATTGGGTTATTTAACTATTTAACAGCACTGCTTTAAGTTGGTAGCAATTTCAATAAAAATAATTTGTCAGAAAAGATAATAAAAGAATAGAATGTTAAATATTGGGAAAATGCAATAATTTATTTTTATTCAAGGTTATACCAAAACTAAGGAGTCCAGGTTTATCTTACCACAGGGTAAAATATCTACCTCTAAATTTTTTTTTTTATTTTGTTTTTCATTTTCAGTGGGCCTGGATGTCATGTTCCCATTGAAAGTATGTTGATATAATGAGAAGTAGAATTGTTCCATCATTATAGAAATTACCAGATATAGATGGAATACTGCACCATGACCATGTACTATGACATGTGTCATGAAAGTTTGAAAAAAATTATTCAACAAACACAGACAAACATGCCAGGGAACTTACCTCATCTAAACTCCCTTTGAAAAATCTATGGTTCTCATCAAGGTTATACTTGAGAAAATGGAATATTCATCACAATGTCCAATGTTATAAGTTATCATTTTATGAAAACTAACAAAATAGCATGTCAGGATCTTTTGAACTCAAAGCCAAATTATATAAAACATGTGACATAATGCATATTAAAAGCCTTGTAAGATGTAAAAAACAGTAAGATTTATTGAGTAATTCAATAAGTTAAATCAATTTACTTGGTCTTAGTTAATTAGTAAAATATTGCACTTGCAATCAGCTACAGGGAATAGACTGCACAGTTCCAAATATATGACTAGCACTAGCTCATAAATACTTGGAGACAGACCTCTTACTCTTTCTTATTAGAACACTGTGTCCTGAATCGAGCATGGATACCAAGGTGGAAACTTCATCTGCACCTGAACCACTTCTGGTCTTGATGACTTCAAAAGAGTTCAGGGAAAAAGCTTTAAAATCATTAAAAGGTGCTGAGGAAGGACTTCTTGGTTAAGATGGCAGCAGAGTAAAAAGCAGCTGCTTAACCTCTCCTAACTGAAACATATAGGACTCCTCAAGAAGACATAAAAATAAATCCAGAGGAATGAAGGGACCCCACAACAGGGTGCAGCATTGGAGGTACGTGGAATCAGGGCATTTCCATGCTATTAAGGGGTGAAACAGCTCTCACTAAAACGCGGGCTGAGCAACCCCCTCCCCCACCCCACCCCACCTACAGTACCAAAGCCAGTGCACAAGAGTTAGAGTAAGTTTGGGGCACCCATTAAGTCCTTGGCAGCTACCTGGGGTCACCAGGGCCTGCTCCTAAGAGCAGCAACACTTAAGACCCCAAGAGGCTAAAGAATGTGCAGACTTTGAACACTGACCCTGAGCGCAGGCACAAGTACAGGCGCGGACAAAAGCGCAGACATGGATCCTGAGCGCACGTGAGGACTCAGATCCTGAGTGCAGGCGCAGACCTTGAGTGGGGACCCAGTGCAGAGGAGTGCACGACTGTGGAAACAGCTCCCTGAGACTGTGAAAGGAGCCTCGGGCAGAGGAACAAGCAAGGGGACCACCAGGAGGCTTGACCTTGAGAACAAAGAGACCTGAGACCTCAGGAGCCTAAAGAGTCATCAAAATGGTATGGTACTGGCTAAGAGACAGAAGGGAGGATCAGTGGAATAGATTTGGGGTAAGTGACATCACCAAGACAGTGTATGATAAACCCAAAGAGCCCAATTTTGGGGACAAAAATCCACTATTTGACAAAAACTGCTGGGAAATTTGGAAAACAATATGGGAGAGATTAGGTTTAGGTCAACATCTCACACCCTACACCAAGACAAATTCAGAATGGGTGAATGACTTGAATGTAAAGAGGGAAACTATAAATAAGTTAAGTGAACATGGAATAGTTTACTTGTCAGATCTCTGGGAAAGGAAAGATTCTAAAATCAAGCAAAAGTTAGAGAAAATTACAAAATGTAAAATAAATGATTTTGATTATATCAAACTAAAAAGCTTTTGTACAAACAAAAACAATGTAGTCAAAATCAGAAGGGAAACAACAAATTGAGAAAAAATCTTTATAACAAAAACTCTGACAGGGGTCTGATTACTCAAATATACAAGGAGTTAAATCAATTGTATAAAAAATCAAACCATTCTCCAATTGATAAATAGGCAAAAGACATGAATAGGCAATTTTCAGAAAAAGAAATCAAAAGTATCAACAAGCACAGGAGAAAGTGTTCTAAATCTCTAATAATTAGAGAAATGCAAATCAAAACAACTCTGAGGTTTCACCTCACACCTAGAAGATTGGCTAAAATGAAAGAAGGGGAGAGTAATGAATGCTGGAGGGGATGTGGCAAAATTGGGACATTAATGCATTGCTGGTGGAGTTGTGAACTGATCCAACCATTCTGTCTGGCAATTTGGAACTATTCTCAAAGGGCTATAAAAGAATGCCTGCCCTTTGATCCAGCCATGCCATTGTTGGGTGTGTACCCCAAAGAGATAATAGATAAACAGACTTGTATGAAAATATTTATAGCTGCGCTTTTTGTGGTGGCAAAAAAACTGGAAAATAAGGGGATGTCCTTCAATTGGGGAATGGCTGAACAAACTGTGGTATATGCTGGTGATGGAATAGTATTGTGCTCAAAGGAATAATAAACAGGAGGAGTTCCAGGTGAACAGGAAAGACCTCCAGGACCTGATGCAGAGTGAAAGGAGCAGAGCCAGAAGAACATTGTACACAGAGACCAATACACTGTGGTAAAATAGAATGTAATGGACTTCGGTACTAGCAGCAATGCAATGACCCAGGAAAATTCTGAGGGATTTATGGAAAAGAATGCTACCCACATTCAGAGGAAGAACTACAGGAGTGGAAACCGAAGAAAAACAACTGCTTGAACACATGGGTTGAGGAGGACATGATTGGGGATGTAGACTTGAAACTACCACACCAATGCAACTATCAACAATTTGGAAATAGGTCTTGATCAATGACACATGTTAAAGCCAGTGGAAATGTGCATCAGCCTTGGGAGGATCTGGGGGGGGGGGTGAAGGGGAAAGTAAGAGCATAAATTATGTAACCATGTTAACTTTTCTAAAAAATAAATATTAATAAATGTTTAAAAATCATTAAAAGATGAAAAGAATGAAAAAATTGAGGAAAGAAAAGAAAACTAAGTGAGGGATTTATTTTTTTAATTTTTATTCTCATAAAAAAATTAGGTTGCCATATAAAGAATAATGATGGGATATGCTGAATTTCCATGGAAGACAAATTCAAAAAACAAAAGTTTCAATGTGAAAGATTAATGTTTTTAGATAAATATCCCCAAAATAATAATCTCATCATGGCCCTTCCTTGCTAAAGAATTTGTAATTGCTCCCCATTGTTGAGTCTTATCTCCCCAATCCAACAGCATGACATTATTTCTAATCTGAGGAACACAATGAGTAGGATACAATACAATGAAACCTCGAAAGGGTTGCCTTAGAAACTAACTGACAAGATGAGCATTTCCTTTCCTTTGGCCCCCTCTTTAGAAAGTTTGCCCATCACTGGTTTAGTAGAAAGAACAATTAATTGAGTCAGAAGAACTAGGTTCAAATCCAAATTTTGTTATGTACTACCTTTATGACCTCTCAAACTCAGTTTCTAAATCTCTAAATTAGGAGATGAACTAATATGAATGAAAAAGCTGCTTCATCATACTTATACTGATGACATTTTTTAATGGTGCATTTTCTCCTATATATGAACTCTACTAAAATCCCTTGCAGTGATAAGTCTTATGATCTTCTTCATGACTTTTAAGCCCCTCCCCACATCCTCTTTCTATTCTTCCTTTCCTATTCTCCAGCAAAGCTCTCTTCTTCTATTAGGATAGCTTCTGCATTGTCCCTGGTTAAGTCACAAATTCACTGTTCATTGTTTTTCAACTAACACACATATGGTTATTCTGCCTCCAACTGGATTGTAAATTCCTCATGGCACAGATCATATTTTATAAATAAATACCTAACATGCTGCTGACCAGAAAATAGACCTGTTGATGTAGTTATTAAATAATTTTTCATGTGACCTCTGACTCAGAACTTAAATTCTGGGTTTACATGGACTAAATTTTATTTGGAGAAGAGAAAGGTACTATAGAAAAAACTCATTGTTTCATATCTTGCCCAGAGATTCTTGGGAGAATATCAGAATTTGCCTTATGGAAAATGACAAATGCTCCAAAGGATGTGAAAAAATTAAAACATTAATAATGCACTGTTGTGAAGTTGTAAACTGGTACAACTATTCTAAAGAACATTTTGGAATTTTATGTGCTCGAAAGGCTTTGACCCAGAAATACCTCTATTAGTTCTGTATCCCCAAAAAATAAAAATAAAAAAGGGAAAAGGACCTATATGTACTATCTATAGCTATATATGTTTGTGACAGCTCATTTTGTGGCAACTAGACTTGGAAATTGAAGGGATAACCATCATTTGGAGTTGACTAAAATGGAATATTATTGTACTATAAGAAATGGGGTGGGGGCAGAGTTTTTTTTTTTAATTTCTTCTTCTCTACAAGGCAGGTACTTGGACAGCATGGCCCTCCTTTACCCTCACACATTTCAAAGCTATTTGTTTCACCCCAGGAGATGTCATGTAGCTATTCTGGTCCTGAGTGGCCTGCTGAGTCCTACTCATAGTCCTCCTTGGAGGCTTAACCCTTCCTCCACTGGCTTTCTTCCAACCCAGCCAAGGCAGACTCCCCATGAAAGTCTTCATACCCATTCTCATTAGTTTTCATGGGAGTTCTTTTCCAAGGACTTTCTCACTCCCCCTCTTCTGCCTCCTCTGAGCCTCACTTTGTGAACAATGAAGAGGTTCCAGTTGAGGGAGTTTGCTGAGGTGTAACACAAGCCACAGAACAGACACCAGACTGTGGAGCTGACTGTGGAGCTGTCTGCTGGTGCTAAAGTATATGACTGAAACTCTGTGGCAAAGCTGCACTTTGCCCACTGGTGGGAACAGCTGCTCTGTTGGTAAAGCCTGGGGCACCTCCAACTCCAGCAGTCAGTCTCTTCAGATCATTCACCTGAGAGGCCTTTCCAGCAGGACATCTTTGGACAACTGCCTCGTCTAGATTTTTGATGCCATGCATAAGGGTGACATGGTTCTCCATCCAACAGGAAGAGCTGAGGGAAGCTGGGCTTGTCCACCATGCAATACCAAACAAGTATAAACCTTCTTGGCTATATCTTGGTTATTTCAGATATGTCGTCAAAGGTTAATGATAGTATGGAGGGAGCCAACAAGGCTAGTGCTTCATTATCCAGCTATGGCTCTTCTTCATATGAGACATGTAACTCCTGCAATCAGAAAGCCACTTATGGCAATCCTGGAAGATCAAGCCACTGCTCTGCAATCTGGACCTCATCTCAGCCTTCTTCTAGACTTCAGCAAGGTATTCCCAAGGCCTATCTCAGAGGACCAAGGTCTGGGCTCCATTCTGTCCAGCAGTACTAGTGGCTGAGGGCTCTACAGGGCTCCTAGGACCTGGATGGCCAGAGGGTATCTCAGTAGTAAAAATAGGCTGGAGAGCTCTTCCACATTTCAGGGAACACCATGGGCACTCTTTCCCCCCCCCCTAAAACTCCTTCCATCTTAGAATCAATATTATGAATTGATTCCAAGGCAGAAGAGCAATAAAGGCTAAGCAATGGGGGTTAAGTGACTTGCCCAGGGTCATATAGTTAGGCAGTGACTGAGGTCAGATTTGAACCCAGCACCTCACCTCACAAGGCTTGGCTCTCAATCCACTGAACTACCCAGCTGCCCCCTATGATTTGGTGCATTAGAATTTGCTTCTGTAGGAACACAAGTTGACAATAAGAGCACTTGAAAACTCCCACCATCAGTTTGTTGGTGTTCTGAAAAAAGTGTGGCTGCATCTACTTCTCCTTGTTGAAGAAAGTTCACAAGAACACTTATAGATCAATTGAGAGGCCTTCGGTGCCTGGGCAGGGTGCTGGGCAGCAGTGCCACTAGTAGATTTGAAGGTCACAGGACAAAATGCACACTTGTGGAAAACCTGTCAGTGCCACTCCTGGATGTGCCACTTCAGCAAGACTAAGGTCACAAAGACAACTCCAGAATGGACCCACCAGAAGTCTACTTTTTGGGCACACTGCAGACAGTTCTTCTCCATATGGGTCTGGAAATGGGCCAAAAATAATTTTTTTTAGTTTCACATAGGAATATTATTATCTTAGAAAGACCTGAGAAAACCTATGTGAACGAATACAGAATTAAGTGAGGAAAACACCATACAAAGTAACAATACTGTTAACAGTGATTAACTTTGAATGACTTAGATACTCTGAACAACACAGTGGTCCAAAACAATTCTGAAAGTCTTTTATGAAAATGTTATCCAGGTCCAGAGAGAGAGCCCAAATTGAAAGATAATTTTTTTCACTTTCTTCATTTTTCTTACATTTTTCTATGTGTCTAACATGAAAATATTTTGCATGATTTCACATGTATAATTTATATGAAATTGCTTGCCTTCTCAAAGGGTGTGGAAGAGATTGGAGGAAGAACAATAAGTAAGAATTCAAAACAATTTTAATGAACATTAAAAATAAACAAGTATATTTTTTTAAAAAATAAGTTTGCATTATGTCTAGGTCTCTACAAAAAAAAAAAGAAAGGAAGAGTGATGAACTTCCACATAAGGACTCAAAATAACAAGACATTGACTACAGAGGACAAAAACAATTATGAATATAAACAGATATGCATGTATACACAGAGGATTCAAATTTGAATTTATAAATAGTTAAGACAACTCTCCATTTTCTCTTAAATCTTGAACTTGTCCAAAAATTGGTATAATCCTTCAGTTTTATAATGCTTCACTGGGTGGGAGTCACTCTCAAGGAGAGAGCATACCAAGATAATCCTTTTGTCTGGACCCTCACAGTCCACATAACTCACAGTACCTTAGTTTGTTTATCCAATAAAATTATCTCTTATTCTTCCTCAGTTATGGTTCTCTTTTGTCACAGGAACTTTTTGACTGTATATCAGACTCCTGATCTAGGAATTCCTCTGCTATTTTGTCATTGCCATTCCATTGCTAATAGTTCATTTTCTGACATTCATGGATTAGCCAAGAAAATCTTCAATGTTCTGTTATTGTCATTTCTGGAATCCTATAATCTCCAGGGAGAGGGAGAAGGCAGATTGCAAATGCTCTCACCTCTTCTCCATGAAATCCTTCATCTTTTTGTGTCTCCTACTCTGGTTCTGTCTTTTAAAGTCTCTCTGAGAATTCTTGTAAGGATCAGGAACAACTAAGGATACTGGGATGCTTGGGAGATATGACTAAATGAAGACAAAGGAATGGAATGAGGAATGAAGGAAAAACAAAGATAAATTTCACCTGCTTCATGATTATAAGCTATGTAGTATGTGAAAGACATTTTTATAGTAACATCTGGCAGTATATAATAGGGTAATTTAAAGTGTCAACTTTGGAATCAGGTAGGCCTTAGTTCAACTTTTGACTCAAATCTACATTATTTGTCTGACCACAAGTAAATTATTTAAACTCTCTCAATTTCAATTTCTTTAGTTGTATTAGAGGATTATAATGAAACCTCCCTCACAAGACTATTCTAAGGATCAAATGAAACAAGATAAAATTCCTTGTGATGTAAATATCTGCTTTACTCATTATCTTTCACCCTAAACACTCATATCTTCAAAACTTCCTCATTACCATTGAGGTTAACAGCATCCTCCTACTTACTGAGGTTTGCAATCTTGGGGACAACCTTGACTCTTTTCTCAGTCACTCTGTATGTCCAATGTTTTGTCAAGTCTTATCATTTCTACCATTGCCTTCTCTCCATGTACTTGGTCACCATGCTTTTGCAGGTTCTAGACTATTGGCCTCAAGAGAATTATCATAGCCTTCTGAGAAAAAGATGGAGATCAACATACCACTCATAACACTGGTTAGTCCTGCCTCAATTCTCCTTCATTCCAATATATCCTTCACTAAGCTGACAAAGTAATTTTACTAGAGCTTAAGTCTGAACATGTCATCTGTATGACCTCCAGTATCCCTATTACCTCCTGGATCAAATAGAAAATATTCTGTTTGGCATTTAAAGACCTTCATTACCTGGTCCCTTTTTTTTTTACCATTCCTGTCTGTGCTTTAATCCCCTCCACATATTCTGCAATCTAATAACATTGACCTTTTAGCTGTTTCATGCAGATGATAGACCTTGCCTTTTCACTATCTGTCCTCCATACCTGGAATACTCTCCCTCCTCATCTCTGCTTACTTGGTTCCTTGGTTTCCCCCAAGATTCAGCCCAAATTCTAATTGCTGCTGAAGGACTTTCCCAATCCTATTTCCTCCACCTCCTTTGCTGGAGCCTTCCTTCTGTCTCTTCTGCATGCATCTTATTTGTACATGCTTGCATTTTGCCTACCCCTTTACACTGAACTTCTTATGAATAGCAACCATATTTTGTCTTTATTGGAATCCTTAATGTTTAGCACAGTGACTGGCACAAAGTAAACATTTAAGAAATGCTTATTGATTGACACATCTTGCCATCAGGTTTGCAAAGTACTTTACATATACATTGTCCTTAGCCTTTGAGCCACTAAAGAATAAAACTTCATTGAGACTTTTGGACCACTCTGCATTATCTCATTTGAGCCTTATAACAACTCCATGAAGCAGGAACTACAGATACTATTATTCCCAACTTATAGATGAGAAAAGTAAGGCATAGAAAGGTTAAAGTGACTTGGCCATAGTCACATAGTCAGTTAGGTAGAATTCTAGCCCAGGTCTTCCTATTGACAAACTCATAAACTCTATCCACTACGCATGGCATAAAAGAGCACTGGAGTATAAATCAAAATATTGGTGTTTACATTTTGTTTCTATTAATTATTAGCTATGCAACTTTAATTGGATCATTGAACTCTCTTGGCCTCAGTTTCCTCATTTGTAGATGAAAATAAGAATTGTTGATCAACTTTCATAAGACTGTTGAAAGGAAGAGATTTCCAAGTGAATTTCCCAGTCCCATCCCCTAAGTCAAATGTCATGAAATCAGTATCTATCACTGCAATGGGGTCCAGAAATAAGGTATGAAATTCTCTTTTCTAGAGGACTTTAATAATGGAACAGACTCTCATCCAACTGAGAAAGTCCTGCAAGAGGCCAGGGGTTGTGTTAAATAAGTGTGATCTAACACTTGGAATATTTACAAAGAACTGTGGAAGTCTCAATCAGCAGACAATCGCCTGGGATTCAAGAAGCCTCATCAAGCTTTCCTAAGTGATGATTATAAATAAATAAGTAAGAAAGATGTTGTTGGCTGGCATCCAGGGACTCAGTCAGAAACTGAGCCTTGTCTAGGTCTGGCAGCAGCATACTTAATTAAATTGACAATGTGTGGGTTTGTCATTTCTTAGAACCCAATTATTTCACTCTTTGGGGAAAAGAGTATCCCTGAAAACAGATTCTGGAATGCAACTTTTAGAAAGCAAGCTTCAGACATAGCTTATCTGAATATGATGATCATATGGGACATGTTGATATTAAATGAAGTGAGCTTTATTGAAGGACTGTTGTTTTTTTCACTAGAGGAAAATAGTGTTGAATGGGACTAAGAGATAATATTGAATGGATGATAATTGGTTCCCCTCCAACAGAACCAACAGCTATATCTAGTGGTTCACAAAGGGGTCAGATAAAACAAAAGATTCTACACAGAATAGAAATGGCAAAAATTGTTTACTATCCTGTGTTAGTCAAACTAAAGGTCCTGGAGTCTTCTCTAGGATTGGGAGAAGCCAGTCTCTTCCATCTCCAAATGCATTGTACCCATTGTCATCTTTACAATCTTGCTTATGGTCATCCTACTTCCTTTTTGCCTATTTAAATCCTATTCATCCTTTAAGTCTCAACACAACTTCTACTTCCTCAGTCTCTTTAGCTAACACAGACAGAGCTTAGTCATTCTAAATACCTACAGCTATATTCTACCACCAAATTTAGCATTTACTACAAAGTTTGTTAGGACTACTCTTCAAATGTTTCTTGTGTACTCATCTTGTCTCCTTAAAATTATAAGTTCCTTGAGGTCTCAAATTGTGACACAGAATTCTTTGAATTCCTCTGAATACACAGAGTATTTTATGTATATGAAAAATACTGAGCAATATTGCCACACAGGGCAGGGTTGGCAGTCATGGTAGCAGAATAAATGCCAATGGGAAAAGTGCTAGTATGGAGTTTCCATTGCCACTCCATGGGCAGAGTATGAACAATCCAATTGAAGTCTTCTCCTAGCTCCTCACCTTACAAGCCACTCATGGCTCAAATTTATAGAGCATTCTAAACAGAGAGGACATGACACTCTTAGGTAATTTCTTCATTACTGAGACAAAGCATTTAGACAACTTAAAAGAAGGTATTCTCTGAATTATTTAATAAGAATTGAAAAGCAAGGTCCCAGAAAACTTAATTATAACTACCACAAAAAAAAGGTGTCTGGGAGAAAGACAATCTTTCATCTTTGGGACAGTTAAGCCTCAGCATATATACATCCTGGGGTCTGAGGCTACAGCAGAGAAACTTGTTTCTCTGAAACTTTGTTTCAATCAAAATCAGGTTCCATAGCTACTATATTTATGGGTTGTTCCAGAGCACTCCTGTTGTAAGAAGGCAAATAGGTCGTAAGGCTGATCCTTAAATCAGAATTACATAAGTTTCTTCATTTAGTCCTTCCTAATCACCGAAAGGGTTAGTGCCTTCAGCCCAAAAATTTATCTTATATCCTTTCAGTAACTAGGTAGCATATTCCTATTTAAACGTGTGTTGTTTCCTCTATTGGAAGGTAAGTTCCTTCAAGTCAGGTAATGTTTTCATTCTTTCTTGGTGTCCTCTCCACTTATCACAGTGCCTAGCAAACAGAAAACACCTAATAAAGACTTTTTGAATAATTACTCTCATTTGAGCAAGTTACTATGCCTTTTTCCACTTATTTCCTCATATTAAAAGAACTAGACAAATGCCTCCTGTATTGTGTTTGGGTCCTCTCTCTAGGGAAAACTAGTAGCACAAGAAATAACAAGGAATGAAGAGCTTGAGATCTGTAAACATGGGAACGCTCACACTAGCAAGAACTTAAATCCTATAAAGTAGCACCAGTCTCACCAATAGAAAGACAATGAATTGTTGTGATTGTCCAAGTGTCTGCTTCTCTGTTGCTTGAGTTATAAATGCCCACTGCAGGAGTAGGAACTAGAAACAAGCTCAATTGGTACAATTTTACAAGAAAGTGGTAGGCGAGGTGTGATTTTACAACTTTATCACCGCTTGCTGCCCCTGTTGGTACACACTGTGTGGGCACTAAAAGGGCATGAGCTGGTTCTCATGAATACTTAATACACAAAAATCATAAATGGAGGAAAACCAGGGATTTCTTTGTGGGCATACCAACCTTTACCTTCTAGCCTGCTGATCTTCTCCTACACTCTCTTCAGCCTTTTGCCGAATAATCTGTTCACAACAACTAGAATATTCTCTATTCCCCAAACCAAATAATGTTCAATTCTGACTCTACCAACTATTCATATCAGTAACAAATACTATTAAATTTGGAGAGAACTAGAAAATACCAACCCCCCAAATAACCCTTTGCATATAGTGACATAATTAGTTGATCTCCTTTTCAGTAAGGAGATATTCATGGAACAAAATTTGTGAAAAATAACAATGATAACTAACATTTATATAGTGTTGACTATGTGCCAGGGATTATGCTAAGCACTTTACCATTGTTATCTCTGTTGATCCTCTTTTCCCTGGGAGATAAAAACTATTATTATCCCCACTTTTCATATGAGAAATCTGAAGAAAGCAGAGACTACGTGACTTGCCAAAGTTGCATGATTAATAAGAATCAGAGACCAGATTTGAACTCATCTTCTTGGCAATGAATGCAGAGTGTGTGTGTGTGTGTGTGTGTGTGTGTGTGTGTATGTGTGTGCGTGTGTGTGTGTGTGTGTGTGTGATATCAGAGTGTGTGTGTGTGTGTGTGTGTGTGTGTGTGTGATATCTTTTCTCTTTCCTAGGCCCCAAATGACCCAGACTCTTGATATTTCCAGTGATAGTTTCTGCTTCTACAAACCCATCCCAGTACATAAGGGGAAATGACCATAACAAAAGATTTCTCCAACTCATTTTAGGAGGGAAAGATGAAACAACAAACTTTGGTGATTTTCATATTCTTAAGTCACTCTTGTTGGGAATATTCTGGTAGCCACAGGACAAATGTTTACAAAGGACTGCATATGAACTGTTGTGCTCACAGGTGAGGTGAGTTCAAGAATCTGCCAGGCATGAGACCTGAACTTTCAGGGATATCTTCAGCAAAACAGAAGCACAGCCAACTCTAGTCATTTGTTTCTTTTTCTAACAAAGTATAAGTTTTTCATAGTTATAGAGCTTACAAAGATGTTACATTATTCAATTTCTTCTTCTCCCCAAAGATCATTCTTTCCATTATTAACCCCATGGAAATCTCAATTATTTGGGCACTGATTCTTCAATTTGTGGTATAGCAACCAAAAAAGCTAATGTGATCCTTTGCTTCATTAAGAGAGACTTGATATCCAAGACTAGGATGGTGGTAGTGGCAGCATATTGCGCCTTGGTCAGACTACATTTGGGCATTCCTTTTAGGATAAACATTAATAAACTGGAGAGAATCCAGAGGAGATTAACCATGATGGTTAAGCACCTAAAGATCACATGGCAAAGGTAAAGTTAAAGGGGATAGCGATGTTCAGTTTTAAAAAAGAAAAGATATGAGTAGGGAGGCCGGTGGGAAATGATGATAGCTGGCTTTAAGTACTCTCAGTCTGTGAGATGAAAGAAGAATTAAACTTATTCTCCTTAGACCTGGAAGGCAGAACTAGAAGCAGTTTATGGAAGTTGCAAAGAGTAAAACTGTGGCTTGATGTAAGAAATAGCTTTCTAAAAATCAGAGTTGTAGAAAGAACTGCTTGGTAACCTAGTGAGATTCTCTTCTCTGAGGTTCTTTAAGCAAAAACTGGATGACCACTTATCGGTTGTGTTTTAGAGAGAAATTTTGTTCCACTATAAGTAGAATTGAAGTTGTCTAAATTCTCTTTCAGCTCTAAAATTCTGGAGTACTGCAATACCCTGTGTCTTCTGAGCCTTTCTCCTGCTGTGCTGGTCATCGAGGTGTTTCTTAGCTCACTACTGCCCTCATAAGTGACCAGGTAGGAAAAGAGAGAAGAGAATAAACTAAACTATTCATTTCAGCAAGTGTTGATTCCTGAATCTCACAGCCATCATGCCAATAGGCCAAACAGTTTGGATGCTTTCCCAGATTCTGGGAGCACCAAGAACAACTTTTCAATTAGTCATTACTTTTACATAATCTTACTGCAAAGTGTGGGAGGATAAAGACCTAGTCTAAGGTGAAGAGATCTTTTTTGCATCTTTCATCAAGATGTACTTGTACTGCTATAATTTGGTTAATAGGCGCTTTGTGAACACCCACTCCATTCAACACTGGGCAAAGTGTGGGGATAAGGAACAAATATAATGAATAAAATTCCTTGCCCTTGAAAAGCTTACATTCAATGGGATGGGTTGAAAGGGTAAAAAATGGGCTGGAATGGTGGGAATAATTATAATGTGGATATCAAATAAAAACTGTTATAGACATGATTTCTGCCATTTTATTGTTTATTTCTTTTATCCTTTCCCTTCCTTATGCATGGTAGATTTTATCAAGAAAGCCTCTGATCAAACTGAGGAGTTAGTCAGTTAACAAGATTATGAAGTATGTGCCTTTGTTTAGAGGCAAAATCAATAGAATGTGTGCATCCTCCCTGGGACCTTACTGTGAGGACATAAGAAATACCTCTTGATTGAATGATTGGGACTTTGATCAGCACACTCTTGTAAGATCTACCCCTTTCTAATGTCAGTAAAGAGGACCCAATAGTGTAGCTCACTCTCTCTCTTTTAGATTCATTCTTCACCTTTCCCTTGAGCCATTCTACTGGAATACAACAAAATGGGGACAAGGATTTCTCTTCTGCTCTGTTCCTACCCTTGTTAGAAACTAATAATGATTAACTAAAGAAAGGAGCACTTGGCAGTTGCATGTATAGTCTCACAAATTCTTGGCAAAGGTCAAGGACTAGAATTGCAATTCTGAGAGTGGACCTTTCCAACCTAAAAGAGAGTGAAATTTTGGAGAACTGTTAGAATTTCTAGAAAAGCATATGACAGTATAATATAGGTTTTCTGGACATTTGAAAAGAGAGATCCTCAAAGTGAACTTTCTCAAATCAAGAGATTAGAGATCTGCCAAGACAGTGAGGGACTTCCTGCAGAATATATGGCAGAATCAAACGTGCATGAAATCTGAGTCCAAATTTCAAAATTCAAGAGTTCCAAAGGTGGATAGGACTCAATTTCATGAGTATGGGCCTGAGACTTTGTAAAGTAGACATTCTTTAATGTGTTTTGACTGCTTGACAGTCTAAGTGAAAACTACAAGCCATTATAATATTTTCTTCCAGATTACACTTTGATACAATTAAAAAAAAACTTTACCTTACATCTTAGAATCAATACTGTATATTGGTTCCAAGGCAGAAGAGTGGTTAAGGACTAGGCAATGGAGGTTAAGTGACTTGCTCAGGGTCACACAACTAGGAAGTGTCTGAGGCCAGATTTGAACTTAGGACCTCTCATCTCTAGGCCTAGCTCTCAACCCACGGAGCCACCCAGCTGCAACCTTGATACAATTTTTAATAATTGTGTTTTCTGACTTTTTGAAAAACATATTTTCTCCCTCCCTCCTACCCATCCCCAAGGGAGGCAGGTAATATGATATAGCTGGTACATATATTATCATACAATACATATTTCCCTTTCATCATGTTGTGGAACAAGACACATATTGCTTACACCAGAGAAAAATTCATGGAGGAAATAAGGTGAAGAATGGTATGTCTCCTTCTGCATTCAGACTCTACCTGCTCCTTTCTGTGGTAGTAGATATTATTTTCCCATTATGAGTCCCTTATTGTTGTTCTTGATCATTGTCTTGTTGATAATAGTTGTCATTCATAGTTAATCATCATATATTATTGTTGTTATTTTGTTCAATGTTCTCCTAGTTCTATTCATTTCACTTTCTATCACTTCAGGTCTTCCAGATGTTTTTGTAAATACTTTTTTTGTCACTTCTTATGGCACAATAGTATTCCATTACAAGCATGTAACACAACTTATTCAGCCTTTCCCCAATTGATAGATATCCCTTCAGTTTCTAGTTCTTTGCCAGCACAAAAAGAGCTGCTATAAATATTTTATAACACATATTTTCTTTTCTTTTCTTCAATCACCTTAGAAAATAAACCTAGTAGTGGTTTTGCTGGGTCAAAAGGTATACATGATTTTGTAACTCTTTGAATATAATTCCAGATTGCTCTCAATTAGATAACAGTTTCTACCAAATCTGTGTTAGTGTCTCTACTTTTCACACCCCCTCCAACATTTGTCATTTTGCTTTTTTTTTATTATTTCAGCCAATCAGCATGAGATAACTAAGTTATTTTGATTTATATTTTTCTAACCGATAATTATTTAGAATTTTTTTCAAATAATTGTATATAGCTTTGGTTTCTTCATCCAAAAGCTATCTATTCATATCTTTGGACAATTTATCACTTGGGGAATGTGCTCATGTTCTTATATATTTGACAAAGTTATCTACGTATTTTAGATATGAGACCTTTATCTAAGAAACCATCTATAAAATTTTCCCTATTACTCTCCTTTTAGTCTTATCTCCATTAGTTTTATTTGTTAAAAAATACTTGTCAATTTAATAATTCAAAATTATCCAAAAATAATTGTAGAAAATGTTAAATTCAGCTAGAATTTAGTGAAAATGAAAATGTATTTTTCCCACTGAAGTTATGGATCTCCTGAGTTCAATCTGTCAACAATATGTTAAGAATCCCTTTTCTATTGTAAGATTTCTTGATGTATCATGTTTCTTGAAGGAAAGGGAAGATTGTCTTTATATTTCCTGAGCAGCATTCTACTTGTAAAGCAAGATCTATAAGTTATTTTGACAGTAAGTTTCAAAAGGATGGAGACTGCTAGAAGGACAAATATGAGGAATTTGTAAATTTGTCTAATTTCAGCTTTTCTTAACAAGGGAATTTTTTAAAAAGGATTGTCAGATCTTTTTTTTTTTTTTTTTGCTTCAGGTTCACTTGGGTGCTTTTGTCAAGAGCTAACGTGAGCTGGGGATAAAAATACACTATAATATTCAAGTGATTTTGAAATTAAGCTTTTGAATGTTTAGGCCTCTTATGTAAAGGCACCATGTCCCTGACTTCAGACCCATCACTACTGTCTTCACAAATTATAGAGACTCCATGACCCTTTGTCCTCAGAAGAAAGTCAATGGAATACATTTGGTTTATTCTGTTTATTTGTTTGGCCCTGCTGCTAGGGTGAAAATTTTAAGATCCACTTTCTGCAAATCCATTCAGAGTAACTGCCATTTACATGGTGATTTATGATTTGCAAAAATCTTTACAGATACCTGTTTTTGATTCAATTGCCAAATATTTATTTGATCTACTATTTTCACAGTACTGTGCTATTCTCAATTAGTTTATATTCTACACTTTCCCTATATTCCTGTAAAGCAGACTTGAAAGGATTCTACAGCACATCCCAAAAGTCTTATTGAATTTTAAGGTATTAGAGCTTAAGGCTTAAAACTGTATTAAGACTTAGGATCTCCTATATTGCTTCATTTTTATTCTTAATTTCATTGGTGTGAGGAACTCTTGAGTGTAGAAACTATCTACATTAATGTAGATTGTAATTCCTCTATAAGGTATAGGCACTGAAGAAATAATTGACCTGGGTCACACACCATGTGTGAGAAGTAGGATCCGAACCATTGTCTTACTGACACCAAGACCAGTCTTCTGTCTTCTATGCCATGCTATAGGAATGATCATGCCCATTTTAAAGACACTCAAATTAAGTCTTAGAGATAGTTTTCTTTCCTTCTCTAAAGACTGAAGCAAGATTCAAAACTAGATTGTCTAACTTCAAATTCAGACTTCATTCTACTTTGCTAGCTATTTCTATAGCATTCCCTTATTCCTTCCTGAGAAATTTGTTTGTTAGTCAAAAAGCATTTATTAAATATTTACTGCATGCTAGGCACTGTAGTAAGTGCTGGCATTACAAAGAAAGTCAAAAATAATCTCTAGACTCAATGAGTTCACATATAATTGGAAGATGACGTGTAAATAAATAGTTACTTAAGTGATAGTCCAGTCTAGATTGTAGGTAGTTTAAAAGAAGACATTAGAAGCTGTTATGAAGAGTCCTGAAGGAAGCTGAAGGAGTTAACAGAGAGGTGATAAGGCAGGACATTCCTGGAATGAGGGACTGCCAGTACAAAAGCATAGAGAACTCAGCTCCTATCTCATTGTTCAGATGAAATCAATTTTTACATTTATGAGTGACCTCCCAGTTACCACATCCAAAGACCTTTTTTCAATCCTCATTCTTTGTGAACTTTCTACAGATTTTAACATTACCATCTCCATCTTAATAATCTTTTCTCTCTAGGTTTTTGTGGCAACATTTTTCCTGGTCCTTCTACCTGTCTCACTACTCCTTTACTGTCTCCTCTGGCAGCTTTTCCAGAACATATACATTACCTGCAGGTGTTCCCCAAGTCTCTGTACTGGGATTTATATACTATTTTCTCTGTACTGGGATATATATACTATTTTCATATGGTAGTTTCATCAATCCCTGTGGGTTAAATGATCACTTCTACATAAATAGTTCCTAGATGTATGTATTGTGTGTTTATCCTATTTGCAAACTTTAATTTCTTTTGAGAGTAATTTTAGAATAAGAGACTTTCTACCTCCCAGAATCCAAAAAAGTGAACTGCTTGCAGAAGATGCCATGAAGATGCATGCAGAGACCACACGCTGCTCCAAAAGATCCTGAGTAAACTTTTGCATGTGTTGAATTGAACTTGAATGTACACTTATGCCAAAGGGGGCTGCCCCCTAATTGATATTTTTTCAATGTGCCTAGCAATCATTGATTTTGTCCTCTTTTCCTTTTATTTCCCTTTCATCCCCAAATTATTGTAACTTTCCCTTAGCGACTGAAATGCTGTATGTACCTTTGGTTGAGGATCTTAAGAGTTATAAGTTGGTTATGTTTTAAATGATCCATTGAGGAGACTAGTCTCCCAAATGGTCACAGGGGAGAATGTATAAATGGAACTTTGAACCCAGGGACTACCTTCCCCAGCATTCCCTACTTCAGAGTTCCCTTTTCTTATGTCCTGGTATGGGTTTGTGCATAAATAGGCAGATCCCATTCTGGGAGAGGTCTTTTTGCTGGGGCTTGAATAGGCAGGCTGCTAGGGCTCTGGCTCTTGTCTCTGCTCACACCCCTTTATTTCTATCACCCCTTTTTCCCTTAATACAGTATCTAGCCCTATTCTTTCCCTTCGACTCTTGTCTTGTGTCATCAACTGTCTCTTAGATATCATTATTATATGTCCCATAGACACCTCAAAGTCAATATGTCAAAAATAAGCTCTGTATTTTTCCCTTTGACAAGTCATCACAAACCTCCCAAGAACTGAAGCTCACAACCTCAGTATCATTCTTGATTCTTCATTCACACTCACCCCATATATCCATTTGGTTGCCAAATCTTATTATTTCTACTGCACAAGATCTTTCATTAATCCTGTTTTCTCCACTTACACAGCCAATGCCCTGGTTATAAGTCTTTATCATCTCTCACTCAGACATTACAACAGCTTTCTAGTTGACCTCCTTACCTCATATCTCTTTCCGCTCCAATCCATCATCTACTCAGCTGCCGAAGTGATTTCCCTAATGTATGACTCTGATCATTGTTATCCCCTCCCCAAGTCAATAAATTTCAGTGACTCTCTATAACTTCTAGGATCAAATACATAATCTTCTGTTTGGCATTGATATGTTGGTTTTGAGATGTCTTTAGGATATATAATGTTGATGTACCCAAAGCATTTTTTAATGTGGGGACATAGCATAGGAAAGAGACTAGGATCATAGATAATGGTAATGGAAACATCCGAATAGATCAAACCTTAAATTTTCATGAACAACTGTGTCCATATCAGTCTTGGAGACCTCTGGGGTCTAGAAGAGTGATGTACTTAATTTTAGCTATGAGATAGATTTTATATCCTTAAATAAATATTTTATGCTAAGAACAAATGCTTCCTTGATATCCAAACATGTGTATATGCTTCTTTATGCATGGCTCCATTATTACCAAGGTCAGGTCACTAGGACTCATAGAAATGCACAAAGTCAAAGGAGATCAGAGCTAAGTTCTGTTTAGGTACATTCTCAAATCTGCATACCTCCGGACAATGAGTTGGAACTGCCTCCCAGTGAGAGTCAGAACATGGGCACAGAAGGTCACCAACTCTCTGGAAACCACAGAGAGCTCAACACTTAATCACATTTCTAACCAACAGAGCATGTGAAAACTGCTATAATGAGTATGAAACTCATGAGTGAATAGTGATTAATGCTATGCAGAGGTTAAACTAGTGATCCTCACACAAAATAAAGCCTTGAATCTTTCCTTACTGGAAATAAATACACAATTTCTGTTCCAGTATAAAAATAGGAGGCTGAGAACCTGTTGAGAAAATTAAGAAAAAGCTTACTGCATAGATGGTGGACCTCATTGATGACAACATTTTCTGTGCTTTGTGAAGGTGTCTGATTTATGTTTCCTCTTTTTTTTTGTCTCAAGCAAGAAAAAAAAATTTATTATTAAATTTTCTTGTCATTGCCCGCAATGGTTCCTTTAAATGATTAACTATAATTTTAAAATAACAATAAAATATTGAATATGTATTCAACTTCCACATTTACAAAGAACCTATATTTTATACATTACCTCATTTGATGCTCAAAGTAATTCTGAGTAATTGCCAAAACAGAATACCAATTTGATGGGTGAAGAAACAAGTTTAGAGAAGTTAAATGATTTGTCTAAGGCCAATGCTAGGAAATCAAGGTTTCAGAAGCCAAACTTAAGACTTCTGAATCTAAGACAATGTCATCATTGCAAAAAGTGGTATATAAATTATCATTTTAGTTTTCGAATAGTAATTTGAATTAAAAGAAAAATGGCTTTTATTCTTTAAAAATATGTAAAGTTTCTCTTATTCCTGCCCTATTACATTAAAAGCATCATAGATCTTAGGTGTCTATAAGGACCTTGAGTGAAAGATCTGAGTTAATGAACTCTGACAAGACTTTTAACAATTAAGAGATGTTTGGGGAGACAGATGGAGCTGCTAATGAAAATGGATGGAGAATAGTTTAAACCCTTTAACTCAGACATAGGATCTCAAAATACACCAGGAGATATATCCAGCAACATTATCAAAACTTAGTTCAACAGGCATTGAATTAGCCTTAGATGACCTCTTGAGTTTATGATGTGTTTAATTCTGTAATCAATAAAAATATCTTCAAAAGCAGATGAAATACAAAGGAGTCTAATCTCTAGACCATACCACCAAGAAGCATGTACGTAACTGGTTATTGGCACAATCCACACTTGTCATGATTCCAATTCAGTCAGTCAGCAATCATTTTGAAAGTGCTAAGTGTTAAGAATACAAATACAAACAGTGAAATAATTCCTGCCCTCGAGGAATTTACATTATAGGGATGTCACACAAAAGCAAGCTGAAAAAAAAAAAACCAAGAAGGTAAAGTCCAGAGTGTATCCTAAAGAGAAATAACACAAGACTAGCCTAGACATTCTCCTTAAAAGGGGATCTAGAAGGAGATTCCAATCAGAGTAAGAGGCCTAGGTGCAGAGTATGTGCAAATTCTAGGCTTAGAATAAACTTCCAGGTGCCACAGCTCTCTTTACCTTTTTTCTACATCTTCTTTCTCTGTAGTGAAAAATGACAGTTGTCAGTTTGTTAAGAGGGAGTGGATCAAAAGGCATTCCACCTGGAGGACAATTTCTTTTTTTCTAGTCAGTATAAGGTATAAAATGAGTTAACAGGAATATGTTGATGAATACTAGATTTCAATTGTATGGCTAATCCTGCCACCAGTGCAGATTTATGCCCTTCATCTCTTTTCATCCTGGGAACTTTAAGTCTATGTTTTTCTTTTAAGTGCTAGATAGAGAATCTACCTAATATGCTTGAGAGCTCCCTATTCTCATCTGAGAGTCCAAACATTCTCTCTTATATTATCCACCCATTGTCTCTCATTCTTTTCCAAACTCTCTGCAGTTAATTTCATGTCATTCCTTCAGTATAAATCCTTATAGCTACAGAATATTTGTAACTACAATTTTATTTCCATTTCTGTTTGGCTTACCTGAAAGGAATGTTCTACTGAGATGATAGTGCTCTATTGTTCCTATTCATATAGTATCAATAGGAGAGTATCAGGGTTAGCATGATGGGCTTTTCCAGCTTTACACAGCTCAAATTCATTGAAAGCAGAGATGCAGTTTCCCAGCTGTGATAAAGACTGAAGTCAGAATCAGTGTGGTATCATGGAAACAGGAGAGGATGTGCAGTCAGGTGATCAGGGTGTGAGTCAAGATTTGTGATGTACTATTTAGGCGATTTTGAAGAAGTTATTTGTGTCCTAAAGGTTTCAGGATCTTCATCTGTAAAATGAGAATATTGTAGTAGGCAATATTTGAGCTCCTTTTCTAGGTCTAAGATACAATGATCTTCTAAGTGAAGTCTCTGTTTGATTCATTGTACATCTGAAATTTAATTCAGCTAAAAATTTATGAGACAAAGTAGTGCAGAGGATAGAGTGATGAACTTGAAGTTGGGAAGACTCGTCTTCCTGAGTTCAAATTTGGCTTCAAACACTTACTGTGTGACCCTTGGAAAATCACTTAGCACTATTTGCTTCAGATTCCTCATCTGAAAGTGAGGTAGAGAAGGAAATGGCAAACCATTCCAGCATTTTTGCCAAGAAAATGCCTAATGAGATCCCAAAGAGTCAGACCCAAAATGAAAAGCCTGAACAACAAATAAGTTTATTGAGTGCCAACTATGGTTTTCACTGTAGTTACAATAGTATGCCTTGGTGTGAAGCTAAAAAAAGTACTGCCCTTAGATTCAGGAAACCTAGGTTTCAATCTTAGTTCTGTTCCTAGGAAACTATATAATTTTGGGAAAATCCCTCTTTGAGCCTCAATTTCTCCACATAAAATATAGAGGTGGCAGTACTTCACTGTAGTGAAGTGGAAAGAACACTTGAAAAGATTTCAGCTCTAGCTCAGGTGCTGACACTTTCTGATTGAATAAAACCAGGCAGTTTCTTGTCTAAGTCTGTTTCTTTATTTGTAAGAATATGATAATAATGCCTACATTCCTACTTTATAGGATTTTGTGGACAAATCACTCTAAGAACTATGACTGGGGAGGTTATTATTGGCCAGGCACTCTTGTGACTTCATATACTATGGGGAACTTTTAGTATAGAAACTCCTTCCACTGATGCAGACTGTGAAACTCATCTGTAAATTATGGTCTGAGAGAGTTTTCTGTAGCCCTAAGAGGTGGAATATTTTGCTTTTGGTGCTAAAGTCAAAAGGTACAAATTCAATTTAATTCAACAAGCATTTATTGAGTGGCTACTATATACCATACACTAAGCTAGGCACTGGGGATAACAGGATAAAAACAAGACACTTCCTTTATTTAAGGATCTTATATTTTATGGGGAGAAATTTGTACAAAGATAAGAATATATAAAATATGTAACAGAATAATATAAAATAATTTCTAGGCAAGAAAACAGTAATAACCGGGAATATCAGGAAGGTCTCCTTATTTGAACTGCCACCTCAGTTTGCTTAAAATAGAACTAGGGAATCTTACAAAGCAGAGAACAGAAGGAAGGACAGTCCAAGTATTGGTTAGGGGAAGGAGAAGTGGAACCCAGGGCAAAGTCAAGAGACTAGAGTTCAAATATAATGACCAGTACAAGAAAAAACAAGAAGACCAGTTTGGTGGAAATGTCGAATGAATGGGGGGCAAGGTGGGGAAGCAATGTAAAATCTGGCTAGAAAGATATCTTAGAAGCAGTCTATGAAGTATTTTAGTGTTAGATGCAGGACTTGAATTCAGATCCATATGGTCTGTATTAGCTCCAAAACCGATCCAATACTGCCTTTTGAACCAATATTCAAATATTGTTTACACCTTTACTCTTCTCTTGACTCTACTACTTATTCTCTGACTTTCCACAATTCCTTTGCAATCCTAACATATCTTTGGCTTTCTCAATCTGGAAGATCATTCCACCCCTTCCTCAAATTAGTCAGTTACTCACAAAATCTCCATTTTAAGGAAGTGTCCACATCAATATATTAACTCCTCCATTTTTTCCCCAGCTTCTCCCTTTGTTCTCCAGACTTCTTTTCTTACCATTCTCTTGTCTCTATGAGTACCCTCTCCTCTCCCATTCCCAATTTTCAGCTTCCTTTCATTAATTTTCTCCATTTGAATGTAAGCTCTTTGAGGTTAGGGACTTTCTGCTTTTATTCATTATTTATTTCTGTTGATTAGCATAGTGTAATGATAGTACATAGTAACAACTCAGTAAATAATTATTGACTTGACTTGCTATGGGATGTGATTCATTATTATCAAAATTACCCTAATTCCCTGATTTCTGTAATTACCAGCACAAATGAATAATCTTCAGGAGACCCACATTTTCTTTTTTTAAAATTAAACTAAGATTGTCAATAGAATTAAAATTTGGTCTCCTTGTCATCCTCTGGGAGCCCCCCATTCCCATTTCCACAAGAGTGAAATGGAACTTCACAAAACTTGGAACCATTTTATGGTTGTGTCTGTTCCACACTGCCAAGGCCAAATAAAAATGTAAAATCATCATGTGACCAAACATCAGGTGATAAGCTTCTTCTATTTAAAAAGGCCACTTCTGTGATGACAGCCTCACAGACTACATCTATCCTGTACAAGAAATTTTTTTTCTGGTTCAGAGGAATTAGCTAGAATTTCCATTTCCTCCACAGGCTAAAGAGTATCTTTGATTCCAGAAAATGAAAGTTCAAAACAAAACCTTGTAGTCATTTTTAAAAGTCATAGGAAACCCTAAGGCTAGCATGGCCTTCCAACTCCTTGTTCAGCACTTAAGTAAGGAGAGGGGCCATATAGTTATAGCAGGATCATTCTATCTATTCTTGTCTTAGTCCTGTCTCACATGGATAATTCCTTTGTTCTTCATCCCTTCATTATTTGAAGTCTGTACTAAAATGTGCACTTACTTGTATGACTTTAAAATATTGTCCCTTCATAGAGAGATAAGGATAAATAGAAAGAGATAAATATATATGGATGTAAATAGGATATAAATAGAAAAGAGACAGACAGAGAGAAGATTAATTAATAGTAAGAGAGCTATAAATAGAAAGATAAGATGATAGAAGATAGAGAGAGAGAGATAGAAAGATGGATAGATGGATGTATGGTTGGACAGATGAATGGGTAGATAGTAATTATTACTATTATTTTATTATTTTTTACTTTTATTAACATTTTTAAATTTTTAACTATTTTTTAACTTTTTTATTTTTCACTATTTATTACTATTATTAAAACTATCATATCACCAACTATACTGCAAACTAGTGGCACAAATAAAGATGTTCTCACTGACTTCTTCTTTTTCTTTTTTTTATGTAGTGCCTAACAAATCATTTGGAATGCATTGGCATTTAATAAATGTTTGTTGAGATATTTTTTCTTTTGAAACAACCATTGTAGCAGCTGCCATCATTGAATGAGCATGGTGTTGACCCTAGATTTTAGTCTTGATCCTAGCACACACTCAGTGACCTGAAGAAGTCATGTGATTTCTCTAAGCCTCAATTTCCCTTGCAATTTTTAAATGAGGTGGTTGGATGATAGCACAATCTCTAAGATCTCTTATACTTTTATAATTCTATGACATACTTTTTGTTTGTTTGCTTGTCTGGTTGGTTGGTTGGTTTTTAAGAATATAAATTAGATTTTTAGAGATTTTGGAGAAATCTTTTCAATCTTCTCATTCTCAAATTGATGAAGTAGAAGGTATGGATTTAATCTCCCAACTGGGCAGAGTTGGTGATTAATATTGATAACTGACAGCCTGTGATGATTTTAATATACCCACTCATGTATTTAAGGTGAATAAATGAGAAAGAATTGGTGTGCTTTTTCACTTAAATTTAGTTGAAGAACAAGAAGATGGGAAGCAACATGGCATAATGGGTAAAGGGTAACACTTGGATCCAGAAAGATCTTTCTTTGAATCCTGTTTCCAAATGCCTACTAGCTATGTAACCACAGGAAAGCCTTTTGATCTACCTGTACTTCAGTTTCTTCTTCTGGAGAATGGGTATGATATCTTGTAGTTCCTACTTCACAGGTTTGTCCTAGATGCAATAACAGTTGTGAAACATTTTGCAAACCTAAAAGCCCTATATAAATGTTCATTATTGTTGTTGATGATGGTTGTAGCAGTGGTAACATGGAAGGAAGGAAGAGGAGGAGGAAGGGAAGGAGAAGGATGATGATGTCTAGTTTCAGAGAGAGGAAAGGACTATGCAACAATATGTATTAATATCAAGAAAGACAAAAGCTTCAAGGACAGAGCTTTGAGGATGGAGGGCATCTCAGAGGCAGTCCTAAGGTCCTCCCATGGATGGAGCTGTCTATAGTAAGGGGGAATCCCTAGCCTAGAGTTTTGTTGACAGTTGTTGGACCTTCAGGAAGAACTCCTTCCTCTCTTCCCAGTTAATGTCAAGGGCATTCAGGTAGAATTTGTTCCCAAATGTCCACCAAATGATTTCCCTCACCCTGTATACATCATTCATAAATGGACAACAGTGACAGTAAGCTAGAAAGAGGAAGGACTTACCAGCTAAGAGCAGGCAAGAGCTCTTCCTGAGGCTATCAGAAAGGCCAATATGAAAAAGTAGCTAGCTGGACAGCAAGCACTGCTTCTTAAAGACACTGAAGGAATGAGAGCAGTAAGCCACTAAGGTAGGGACCCCAAATGGGAAAGGAACCTTTTAGGACTGTTACTAACCTGGGTAAAATCTCAGTGAAAGGGGTTATGAGAATCGGGGTGCTATGATTCACTTGGAGGAGAGAATACAGTTCGGGAGAGTATATGATGCAATTATATTTAATAACAATAAGTTATTTGCATTTATATAGAACTTTAAGTTTCACAAATGGCTTTACAAACATTTTCTCACTTTATCCACATAACAATCTTGAGAGGTAGAAGCTATTATCCCCATGTTACAGATGAGGAAACTGAGGCAGACAAAAGTTAAAGAACTTGTCCAAAATCATACAACTGGTAAATATCTGAGGCAAGATTTGGACTCAAGTCTTAAGAGTCTAGGTCCAGCACTCCATTTACTATGCCACCTAGTTAGCATATTTCTCCCTATTAGCCATGTTTTCTTTGACAGGTTGAATAGTCATTATTGTTAGAAATGGGGTGTTGATTCCAAAATACTGGGTTGCCCAGGTTTTTATTCCAGGCTGGGAAAAGGCGACTTCCACTAGTCCTCCTGTCTCCACCCCACCCCCAAAATAGAAATGCATTTGAGTGTCTCTTCCTTAAATCTCTGTCCTTAGAGATGTTCTCTGGAGTCTGATGAAAAGACAAAAGATACTCTGGAGACAGGAAGTACCAGACAATGATTATTCATAGGACCTCTCAGGAATCTGCCTGTACAGAGTCTTAACTATGGTTAGGAGACTGGATTCTTGTCCAGGCCACTGAATTAGGGCAGCAAAAGCATTCACACTTTAGCAAAACAGAAGCAACTAAACCTAGGACCTTGCTAAAATAGGAAGCTATGAGAAGGATGAACCTTCTTTCCTTGACTCTGCCTTCCCAGGAGCAGTCCCAAACATCCCAGGATTGCCATACACAGGACCTCTTCTCTCCAGGTCTCTCTTCCCTGGAATCCCAATATTTCTTCCCTTATGGGGCTCTGTGTCATAGTATCTTTTCCATATCTCAGGAGAATTAAAAAAAGACTATTTAGGAGCACCTTCACTGATGCTAACATTTTGTGAACGATCCAGACACCAAAAATTTTAGCATAGATCTGAATACATATAGCCATCACAACAGACAGGGGAAGCTTACAAAATAAAATTATCTTCACTATCCTAACAGGTGATGCTCTTCTCATTTACTTGATTAGCAGTAAGGTGGGTATCAATAAAGAATTTTCCAAAGCCCTTAGGATTGAGAGTCATTTGAATAAGCAAACTGGGTCAGTGATTTTTTGAGAGGAAGGTACAATGTTCTGAGAAATAATAGTTAATAAACTAAATATCCCCACCATGATCCATGCTATTGCTGAATATTTGAAGATTGGGGTTTACTTTTCTCATACTAAATCCCTAAAGCCCAAGTTTTCATTTCCTCACACATAAAAAAACAAAAAGTCCCCCTTCTTCCTGTGCTTCTCACACCCACTATTTTCATATATTCTTCACAAATCCTTCAAATTGTTTGTTTACTGCTAGGCAAGGCTTTGTTTAGCTTTTAAATGAGGCTTAATTTTTTTTGTTTGTTTCAGCATCCCAGGCTGAAGAAAGATGTCTGAACATTATATGCTTCTCCCTCCACCAGTCATCTTCTGATGGATCTGAGCCAAGAGAAGAAGCTTATTGGAAGGGAGGAGATTTTGAGAGCAAAACTGCCTCGAAAGCATATATTTAAATGTTGTTCTGGTTCTGCCATTTAGTTGTGTCTGACTCTTTGTGACCATATTTGGGGTTTTGTTGGCAAAGATACTGGAATGGTTTTCCATTTCCTTCTCGAGATCATTTTACAGATGAGGAAACAGGCAAACAGGTTTAAGTGACTTAACCAGGGTCATAAAACTAGAAAGTGCCTGAAGCCAGATTTGAATTCAGGAAGATAAATCTTCCTTGATCTGGTGCTCTCTCCATTATGCCACCTAGCTGCTCTATATATCTTCTATAAACCCAGAAAGATTTGCTTATGTGAAATTAATGGATTTCCCTCCTTTCTTCTATGATCTTATCTTTATCAAAAACCAGTTGCAGAGGCAGCTAGGTGGCTGGATGAATTGAGAGACAGATCGGGAGATGAGAGGTCCTGAGTTAAAATCTCACCTCAGACACTTCCTACCTGTGTGTGAACGTGGGCAAGTCATTTATGACCTAGCCTTTACCACTTTCTATTTAGGAACCAAGACACAGTATTAATTCTAAGACAGATGGTAAGGGTTAAAAAAAACAATTGCCACTAATGGAACTGACCAGAAAAAAAACTGACCAGCAATGTCTGTCAGTTTGAGGTGTTGAGGGACACTGCACTTCCAGTTTACCAAAATAGATGCTTTTTTAAAAAAGAAAATACAAAGAACTAGATAAACCTGATTAGCATCAGATGAGTATGCACATGGCACCTGCAAACCAAGCCCTTTGCCACATTCAATGATGGTTTGTCAGGTTTGATTAAAACCTGAATTAAGCAGCCCTCATTAGAACTTCAGAGGGTTGAATTATCCCGAATAAATAGATTACTCCTGCCCTGATATAAACACTGGCACAGCACACCCTACTAGTAACATTCAATTATGTTGATAAATGAGAACTTAAACTGTAATTTTTTAGCATTACTCATTTTGTCTTTAATATCCTACCACTTTGCGTTTTATTGTGATTGAAAACCAAAGTTGCAAAGAGACAACAATAGTTTAGATTAGTGCTTCCCAGCCAGGCTGAGGGAAAGATAATGGTAGGTTTGGTGTGGGTTAGGAAAGAGATAGAGCAAAGAAGGAGAAATGCCTCCATGAAAAAGGTTTGGATTTGACCCTAGACTTTGGTTTAGGAATCCTGTCTCTTAGAATCCTGCCTGAGCTGCTTCCAAATCTCAACTGCCATTCTACTTCTTAGATGGGGCTTCTTCTGACTCTCCATCCCTGGATGATAGCATCACCCACCACCCCATCTCCACAAAAAAAATGCTTTTATGTTTACTTTATGTGGATATTTTATATTTGCTTAAATGGGGCTTTACTTATAGGCTCATCTTTGGCTTCCTGTACTGAATGTAAAATAGGAATGTGGCATAGGGATGGAAGGCAGAGATTATTTTATTTTTGCCTCGGTTTCTACTATCTAGTTAGCTCAGTGGATAGAAAGGCAGATCTGGGGTCAGGAAGACCTAATGCTTAAATTAACTGGGTGACCCTGGGCAAGTAAGTTCTTTAGTTTTTGTTTGCCTCAGTTTTCTCATCTGTAAAGTAGGGATAAAAATAATAACTACCTCTCGAGGGTGATGCGAGTATCAAATGAGGTAATATTGGTAAAGTGCTTAGCATAGTGCCTAACAAATAGTAGGTGCTATTTAAATGCTATATAAAAGTTAGCCATTTTACAGAGTGGATTGGGAAGAGGAAAGACTTGACAGGGAGACCAAATATAAGGCAAATGAATAAATGGAAGCATGAAAAACCATTTGTTAAAGTATTTCCACCCTCCAGGCAAGAAGAAATGAGAGCCTGAACTTGGCGTGGTTGTTTGACCAGAGAGAAGAGGACAGATGTGAGAGATGACGTGGAGGCAGGAAAGACAAGAATAGAAATTATTCAGATGTGGAGAATGAGGGAGAGAGGGGTGAGCCAAGGATAACTACCAGTCCTGACTACTTGAAAAGTTGGTAATAGGAAGTGAGGAAATTTGGAAGAAGGGTGGGTTTGGAGGAAAGGACAATGAATTCGATTTGGGACATAATAAGTTTAAGATGTCTATGAGATGTCCAGCTTAAAATAACCAAAGAACACTGGAAGTGTACAACTGGAGTTCAAGAGACACTGAGCTAGGAATTTGAAATTTGGTAGTCATTTAAGTTGAAATAAATAATTAACTCCAAAAATAATGTGTAGAAAGAAAATTTTTAAAAGCCAGAAGAAAACTTTAGAAATCTCTAGAAAGCCAGGGATATGGTTCAAAGGTCCAGATAACCTTATCTTCTCCTGTCTTTCCAAACTTGTTGAACCTTACACCCCATAGTGTAAGATCTAATGACAATCTTAGTGATCTAAGTGGCTTCCTCACTGTTCTTTGAACAAAACACCTCATCCCCGAACATTTTCAATGACTGTCTCCCATACATGGAATACTCTCTCCTCATCTCCACCTCCTGGCTTCTCTGACTTCTTTCAAGTGCCAGCTAAAATCCCATGTCAAACAGGAAGCTTTTCCCAAGACCTCTTACTTCTTATGCCTTTCTGGAAATGCTAAGGGGCTCAGTGGATAGAGAGACCAGAAGTCCTGGGTTCAAATTTGACTCGAGACACTTCTTAACTGTGTGATTCAAGAAAAGTTACTTAATCCCAAAAGCCTATCCCTTACTGCTTTTATGACTTGGAATTGATACCTAATATCAATTCTCAGACAGAAGGTAAGGTTTTTAAAAATTCCATTATCTTCCTTCTGTTAGTTATTTCCTTTTTACCTTCAGTAGAGCTTGTCAGTATACATTTGTTTGCATGTTGTTTCTCCCATTAGATTATAATTCCTGAAGCACAGGGAATGTCTTTTGACTTTCTTTTTTTCCTCCAGCAATCAATGCTATATGCCTCGCATACAGTAGTTGCTTAATAAAATGCTTACTGACTGATGGAGATTTAATTTCAAAAACCTAATGATGTAAGAGTTGATGCAAAATCTGGTGATTTAGCAGCAAAGTTCATCCTCTTGTAAGTTTACAAATATCAGTTAGGTTTGTGCCCAAACTCCAGTTCTCCACTCTAGCTTTCAGATTAAACACTGGAACATGCCGACTAGTCCTTAGCATTATTGCCCTATTCTTAATATATGGTTGACTATGTGTGTGTGATTTGAGGGAGGGCAGGATAAACCTCAAAGCAACAACTTTACCACCTAACATTCCACTCTTAGGTATGAATTCCTTTAGCTCTTGAAGTTTTTCTGTCTTTAAAAATCTTCTATTAAAATGTCCCTCAGAATATATGGTAAGGAAACTAGAAGCAGGATTATGCCTTAATCTATTGTCAACTAATACCTTAGACAATTTTTATCATGAGAAAATGAGAACAAAGGCCTGTGAAAACTAGGAAAGTAGAAGAGTGCTATGTGGGTGAGAAGAAGGGTATGACAGGAAGAAAGAGAAGATTATGGATTGAAAGGAAGCCAAAAACTAAATTCTGCCTCAGCATTTCTATCTATCTCCTCTATGGTGTAAAGATTTTTTAAAGGAACAAAAAAAGAAGAAAAGGAAAGGGAAGGGAAGGGAAGGGAAGGGAAGGGAAGGGAAGGGAAGGGAAGGGAAGGGAAGGGAAGGGAAGGGAAGGGAAGGGAAGGGAAGGGAAGGGAAGGGAAGGGAAGGGAAGGGAAGGGAAGGGAAGGGAAGGGAAGGGAAGGGAAGGGAAGGGAAGGGAAGGGAAGGGAAGGGAAGGGAAGGGAAGGGAAGGGAAGGGAAGGGAAGGGAAGGGAAGGGAAGGGAAGGGAAGGGAAGGGAAGGGAAGGGAAGGGAAGGGAAGGGAAGGGAAGGGAAGGGAAGGGAAGGGAAGGGAAGGGAAGGGAAGGGAAGGGAAGGGAAGGGAAGGGAAGGGAAGGGAAGGGAAGGGAAGGGAAGGGAAGGGAAGGGAAGGGAAGGGAAGGGAAGGGAAGGGAAGGGAAGGGAAGGGAAGGGAAGGGAAGGGAAGCCAAGACCCTTTTTAAAATTTAAGTTTTATTTAGAGAAGGAAAATGTTCATACAGGAATGGTTACAAAGGAAATCCCTCTATGTTAATAGAGAAGGTGGGAGAGAGAGCTAGAGGAGAGTGAGAGAGTTAAAATAATTTAAGTCTAGGGTAATACGTCCAGAAGTTTTCCTTTGTCCTTGTCATTGTGTCATTGTGTGGCCTGTTCATTTAGAGCAAGTACCAGATGTGATGAAAGTCATTACTTCTTTATCCAAAAACAAAACCCATCATAAAAGTACAGACAGCAAATAAACAGGATTTAAGGATAAGAGACACCAGTTCTCTAGGCAATGATGAGCAGGATAAAGGATGAAGTACAGAGAGGGATAAATAAATTCACCAGGTGCCACTGTGGCAGCAAATTTTGTCTAGGCAGGTCATTTGAGAAAGTCAGACAAGACTCCAGTTGCTCATGATTATAATCATTTCAGGGTAGCAACTCCCTTCTCTTGAAAGTTCCAAGGACTCCAAAGGCTCCCCTCTCTCAGAAAAGCTTTCCTATTTAACAGTCTTTGAACCTCTCCTTGCTAGTGAATAGAAGAAAAGGAAGGAAACAACACTAAATTCCTATGATGTTCTAGACATTGTGCTAGGTGCTTTACACATATTGGCTCATTTTTATTGTCACAACAGCCCTGTGAGAGATAAGTGCTATTTAGCCTCATTTTACAGTGGAAGAAACTGAGGCAGAGGTAACTTGCCCAGGATGACACAGATCAAATTTGAAATCAGGTCTTCTTGAGTCTAAAATTCTATCCCCTATACCACTTAGCTATTTCCTGTCAGACCCCTTTGCCAATAAGGAGCTTCACAAAGTTATACATTATCGTGTAAGAAATGGGAGACAGCATGGAAAAGGGGAAGGAGAAAGGAAGTTGAAATCAGAGGTCCTGGGTTGTTTTCTCAATGCTGCCTCTTGTTATCTGTGATCTTGGGCCTTTCCATTCATTTCACTGGTCCTTAGCTTCTTTGTGTGTAGAGTAAGGAAGGTTGAACTATATGATTTTTGACATTCCTTGGATCCTATATAAAGCCTTTGGTTAAGAGATTTCAGAGGAGGTTTTTTTGATGTAGAAATAAATCATTGCTGTTGTCAGAAAGTCATCCAAAACTGTCCCAATAGAATCCTGAAGCAGATGTGGTGAGTAGTTTCACTAATCATTTTGGGCTATTCCTTTTATTCTGCAATATTCTTCAAGCATACAATCATAAGATTTCACAGTTGGATTTAAGATGGCAGAGTGCTGGATCCAGCTCAGACCCACTGGTGGTCATTTTTACATTTTCAGTGTGAGCATTTATTTACACCTCAGAAACTGGCAAATGCCACAAATCAAGGATTTTTTTCTTAATTTGTTGATAGCCTATGCTTAAAAATATGTTCATAACAATGCAGGTTAAGTGTTAATAAGCTGTGGTATGATTGTGATAGACTACAATTATGTTGTAAAAAGTGATGAACAGGTTAATTTTGGAAAAATATGGAGAGATCTAAATAAAATTATGCAGAGTGAAGAGAGCAGAAACAAGAGAACATTGTATAAAAATATTGTTTGAAGAATCATTTATGTATATCCACCTCCAAAGAATGAACTGATAAATAGGAATAGGTGAGACATAACTTTATATGTGCATAGATCTTTTGTCAAATAATGTCTTCTCTACTGGGGGGGGAAGGGAGGAATGGAATTAACTGATTATTTTAAAGTAAAAAAGTAAATAATATTTTGAATTATATATATGTTTGTGTGTACAGATATATATGTATATGTGTGTGTGTGTGTGTTTGTGTAATTTTTTCTGGAGAGCCTTGTTTTTAAACATTTACCAACACAATCCTTTATTGCTCTATAAGCAATGCTTGAACTCAACAGGAGCATAGCAGAAGGCTCAGGGAATGAAGTCATCACCAGACTGGAGGTTTGATGACTTAATGATAATAATAGCAATATAATTAGCATTTATTTGTAGCACTTTAAGGTTTACAAGGTGCTTTGCATCCATTATATCATTTGAGCCTCTCAACCCCACTGATTCAAGATGTCATCTTGCCCAATCCCTTACTCAGGGTATTGATTAAGTATTAATCATGTGTAATATACCATCTCACATTCTGGAGGGGATTCAAAGGTAATTAAAAGATGTATCCTGCCACTAATGAGTTCAAAATCTAATAGGTGTAGCTAAGATGTGTATATGTATGCATTTTTGTGTGTGTATGTGTCATACATTATGTCTGATATTTCATATATCATATATAATACAATGAATCACAGGTACTTCTTTATACTCTACTCAGATATTTCTAGTGCTGGGAAGCTCACCACCTCAAAATTCACTGCTAGAGCTTCAAATATAAAAATGATAATCCCTGCCCTCAACAAACTTACATTCTGCCACAGGATAGAAGGAGGAGGAGGGAATACAACATGCAAACAAATTAGTAAATGCAAGATTATATTTATATATGTGTGTATATATATATACACACACAGAAGAATATATACATATATATGTAAAGTCAAGATTATATTTATGTGTATATATACATGTATGAAAATTTAACACTAACCTGTACCCTTTCTTTGGCACCCCAGAACAAATTTTGGAATTTAAAATGGGAAAAAGGTTTACTATTAGGATGGAAGTTACCACCTTACTTCTTACCCTACCCTCAGGTTGAATAAGAATGCAAACTTAAAATAGAGGGCTGGAGAAAAGAAAGTGAATAGAGAAAGTGGGCCATGGGCACTCTGCAGCCATTCTAAAAATCTCCTGACTTCTGGGGTCCAGAAGACCTACCTCTTGTTCAGAGTCAGGTCAGAGTCTTCCAATTGGAGGAGCTTTGGAAAGGGATGTCACAAAGAGCATAAGTTGGAGTAGCTGGAGGAGTGGGACTTTTTGGCTGCCAATGCAGAGGGAGAAGGTGTGCTCAGGGCTAGCTCCAGGTTCTCCCTGCTCTCTGCCAGGCTCTCAGAAGAGGCTGCTAAGGGAACTGTTGACCCAATGTGGTCAGTGCTCTATATCCAGCCTGCTTATTATTATTTAATAGGTAATTATTAAATAAGATACAGTCTCCAGAGAATTTTAATCATAACACTTAAACATACACACACATACACAGATGATTTCAGAAGTGGCTAACAATAAGGGAATAAATAATTATTTCTTTGATCAGCTTGTACTTAAATTAAACCTTGAATGAAGATAGGATTTCTAAGAGGCAGATATAAGGAAAATTATCATTCAAGACAAATGGGACAGTCTATAGGAAACAGCACAGAGCTAGTAAGTGAAAAGCCCCATATAGGGAATTCTAGAATCAGTATGATTGGAACACAAAATTCATGGAATTGTAGTGATATACATTCAGTCTGAGCTAAAACTATGAAGATCTTTAAATGCTAAACAGATAAATTTTTACTTTATATTTGAAGTCACTGGGAGCCACTGAAGCTTCTTTGGAAATGTCCATTTGGCAGTTCTGTGAAGGAAAAAAATAAAGAGAGATTGAATGGGGGAATCCAAGTAGAAACCTATTACAACAGCCCAAGTAGATGTCATAAGAGGTTGAACAAGAGTAGTGGTAGTCTGAGTAAAGAAAAGAGATGGATGTGAGAAATGTTAAGGAGATAGAATTGGTAAGACTTGGCAACTGAGTAGATAAGGAGGAGGAGTCATGGCACTGGGTGACGATGAAGCATTGAACATGACCCCTAACTTATGAATGCAGATAACTGAAAAAAAATGATAGAGTTCTATACAGAAAAAAATAAATTAATATGTTTGATGGGAAAATTAAATATTTGTTTGAGATATTTTGCATTTGAAATGACTCTGAAATAATAGGTGGAGACAGATGAGTTTTCATGTGTGTGTGTGTGAGAGAGAGAAAGAGAAAAAGAGAGAGAAAGGAAGAGAGGGAAGGGGGAGAAGGAGAGAGGGGAAGAGAGAACATGTGTATTGGAGTCATCCACAAGGAGATCTTAGTTCAATCATATGGTATTGATGACAGAGAAAAAGGAAAGAGAAATAGATAGATAATGGATTTATAGTACTATGTAAGCCTTAAAGTGCTTATATATATATATATATATATAAATGCTAATTGTATATCATTATTATCATTCCGTCACCAAACTCCAATCTGATGATGACTTCATTTCCTGAGCCTTTCACTATGTTCCTGCTGAGATCAAGCCATGTTTGTGGAGCAATACAGGGCTGTACTAGTACATGTTTAGCAGTCAGGCTGTCCCTGATTGGGTAGACTTGGCTTCAATTCAGTTTGAGGCTGATCTTCTGGACGCCGAGAGTCACTTGGAAAAAGAGACAAGCATCTTCCAGGATACCAGAGAGCCATGAGACTTCTGGCATCCTCCCAAAATATGCATGTGTCCCCCAAAAAAGCCTCAGGCCTTGTTTTTAAACTAATCAAAGAGTGGGGGTGAGACTAAAATGGATTTCCTAATTCAAAATGAAACTTTCCTTTTTAAAAGGAAAGAGAGGTACAGGGTCATGTTAATTCTCATGATAGAAAACTATAATAAAAGAGGCTCATAAAAACCCAGAGAAGAAAAAAAGCACCCCTAGAGAAGGGATTATCATAGAATCATAGATTTAGAGTTGGAAGGGATATTAGGAGTCATCAAATTCAACTACTTCATTTTACTGATAAGGAAACTGAGAGGGAGAAAGGTTAAACAATCTGCCCAGGGTCATGTAGCTAATAAATGTCTGATGCAGGATTCTAACTAGAGCTTTCCTGACGCTAAGAAAAATCCTAACATTCAAACAAAGGTTGGTCCTATATAATGTAAAGTTTGTATATCTCTAGCTAACCACTGGCCTTTTTATGTTTGAGGAAAAAACAATTCAGGATTCAAATAACATTTAAGATAAAGAAACAGTATCTTACAGTTTCTATTACTGGACAGGCACAGGAAATGGAAAGTTAAGGTCACAACGGATCTTTGGGGAATTTCTCTTAGTCCTTAATGAGGTGAATAAAATAGATTCAAGCCAAGTCCCCAATTCCAACATGCCTGTAGGGCCAACTAGTCCAATTCCATCTCTATCTCCTCTACCATAATTCTGTACTACTTTTGTTTTTACCTACTGATTTCTTTTTTGTTCCCCCTTCTGGTTATTGTCTGTAAACCACTGATTCTTCCCACTTTGGCTCATTAATTCCTGGGCAGAGCAGTGGATGCCACCTCCCCGGCACTGTTGCATGACCCTTGGTAGTTCACAATGATCAAGAGAACACAATGATCAACTATAATTCCAGATGATGTTAAAACATACTAGCCACCTCCTGAGAGAAGTAATGGACTCAGGGTATATATAGTATGTGACACTTTGGGGGCATGATCAATGTGGGAATTTGTTTTGCTGAGCTATACATATTTATTACAAAGTTTTTGTTTTTCTTTTTTTCCAATGGGGGGTATAAAGAAATGAGAGTAAATGATATTGTTAATTGAAAATTTTAATTAAGTTGAAAAATAAAATTGCCTGGTTATGATTCAAGTACACCTTTGGGCTTGAAGATCATAATAATTCCTAATCATTCTCTGGTAGGGATGAAAGAGAATACTTTCCCCCCTGAATTACAAATCCCAGGATCCCTGTTAGTCCTCAAACTCAAATTAAACTTGTTTTTTTAACCCCTATTTGAAGTAGCCTATGGTTTAGAAGAAAGTTGTTTTCCCACTCTAGTTTCTTAGATATCTCAGGCACAAAAAAAGAATAGGAAATGGAGGACTAGGAAGGCTTTAGGGCACATAATGTAAAGGGAGTGTCTGAGGTCCTTCAAATGTCATGTTACCAAGGGGACATTTAAAAAGAGAGTTATAAGGCATTATGAAAATAAAGACATCAGAGAAAGAAGCTAGAAGCCTAGGAAGAAGACAGTAAGATAGTCTCTGTCCCATGAGGTTTCCAACAGAAGTTTTGCCTACCTTGTGACTAGAAGGGTACAAAAGAGTCCATGAAAGCAATAACTGGCAGTTATTATAAGCATACAAATCTTGGGATGTAAATATGGTTAACTGAGATGGAGAATACTCTTTACCTTTAAGTCTCACATGTTTGATAGAGTCTGGAAGTGAGGCAAACTTAGGCAGAAATGAGTTTATACACTATCAATATAGTTTTTGGTTTTCACTGGAGTGGAGAGCACATGTGGGGAAAAAAATGCTAAGAGGAGATTTCAGATTTTGCCCAGGAACAATCTCACTGATTTAGAACTCTAATCCTATACTTTATTTTTTGTTTGGTTTTGTTTTTGTTTGAACATTCAGCTCTTTTATTATATGACTCAATAAATAGAGCTGTTCAATAAGAGAAGCATAGGAAGAGGGACTAAGACATAACAAAGATCTATGAAGAAATATTCACCCCTTTTAAATCATTTTCCTTTGTTTTTCCTGTCTTATTTTGCAAACCAGAATGATGGGTCCTGCATTTAGGATGTGTCAAACTTCTATTGGATTTCTGAAAGATCTGTATTTTGATAGAGCAAAAGAAAGATTCTCTTAGAACTCAGGTACTGTTTCTACAGCAGTGTCTCTATGGATCAAGGGGTGACACAAGAAGGGGAGAGAGAAAAAAATCCCAGGGCAAAACACATCATAAAAGTTACTGTCACATCTAGAACAACCTGGGGGTGAATACAAGAGTGTCTAGCCAGATGTGTCCTTAGAAAAGTGTCATTGCAAAATAAGGATACTAATTCATTCTCTTTTAGAGCCATTCCAGGATGAGGGAGGTAGAGTAGACAAGCAGAGTTAACCAGGTTCACCCTGGACATTTCTCAAATTTTCTTGTAGTCTTTGGTTGAACTTGTCATATTTTCTTTGTGCTTGCAAGATTTTGACATGTTCTTTTTTCCACGATGGTTAGGAAGTTCTGGAGTTCCTGGATGGAAAAGGAATACCATGGCATTTCTCTGGTTTCATTCTCCTTCAGCACAAAATTGAGTATATCACTGCTGGGACTGGCTTATATGCCCCATGAAATCACTTTTCTGGGTCTCTCTGATTGGATGGACCTTATCTCAGGTAGAGTCAGAGGCCAGTATTTCAGATTCCAGGAGTCACATGGGGCAAGAGGGAAACATGTTCTGGACGCCAGGGAGTCAAGGCTTTTGCTGTCATCCCCCTTATACAGATAAAACTCAAGCTTTGTTCTTAACTCAATCAAAGGATGGAGCTGAATTGCAACCCCAAAAGAATAGGGGTTTCAGACTAGTAAACTCTCACACATCATTGTATTGCTGAAAATAGCTAAGTCATTCAAAGTTGATCATTATAAAATATTGCTTATTGTGAACACAGGTTATAAAAAGCTTTTCATATGACAGAAATTGTGCTAAAAGCTAGTGATATGAAGAAATGTCAAAACCAAAACCCCATGATCCCTTCACTCTGGGAACTAACCTTCAAATGGGAAAGATAGCATGAAAATAATAACATCCATGATATATACAGAGTAAATGGAAAGTAATCTCAGAGAAAAAGCATTAGCACAATGGGGGGAGAAGAACCAAACTGAAAAAAGCATCCTTCTATGGAATGTAATATTTGAGCTGAGTCTTAAAAGAAAGAAGAGAAGCAAAGAGGAGGAAGTGAGGAAGGAGAGCATTCTGAGGGGGACAGACAATACAATGACATAGAATTTGGAGATGAAGTGGCATATGCTTAGCTCAATAGCAAAAGATGTGGAGGAGAGTAAAATTTAAGAAGATTGGAAATATATTAAGATGCCAAGTTGTGAAAGGCATTAAATGCTAAACAAAGGATTTTATATTTGAGATAGGAGGTAATAAAAAGACCCTGGAATTTATTGAGTAGGCAGTATCATGGAAATATCCATACTTTAGGAAGATCATTTTAGTGGATGAATAGAGGATATGTTGGACAAAGCAAGACAACCAACAAGAAGAGTATTTGTGTGTCAAAGAGTGATGTAATGAGAGCTTGTACCAGGGTGCTGGCTGGCTGCCTAAGTAGAAACATGGGGGAAAATATAATATGAGATTTTGTGAATGTAGAAGCAACAAGACATGAAACTAGATTAGATAGGTGAGGTGAGTTCAAGTAAGGAGTTGAGGATGATTGAGAGGATGGACCTCCATAATAGAGGCAAGTTGAAGAGAGGAGAATGTTTGGAAGGATAAAATAACAAATTCAGTTTTGATCATGTTGAATTTGAAAAGCCAATGGAATACTCAACCCAAGATTTCCAAAATCAGTTGTTGATTTGAGGTTAGAGTTCAAGAGACAATGGCTCCTTATTATTAATTTGGGAATCATCTGCATAGATTCTAATTGAGTCCAAGGGAGATGATGAGATCAACAAAATAGATAGTATAGGGAGAAACCCAGAGGACACCCATTGTCAGTCATCAAGCTTGGATAAAAATCCAGCAAGAGAAAGAAATAAAGCAATTGGACAGATAAGAGAAATCTTTTCAAATTTACTTTCCAATATTATAGTGAATATGCTAGGTTATGTCCACCATTCTCCTTCTTATCTCTCATGAGCTCTAAAGTGGAANTATGCTAGGTTATGTCCACCATTCTCCTTCTTATCTCTCATGAGCTCTAAAGTGGAACGATAGAAATGACAGGTTCCTTTGAAGGTGATATCAATGTCATCTACCATATGCAAAATTGTTGCTCACTAAATGTTTGTAAAATTGAACTGGAATGAATTGAAATCTATAGGAACTTACCATCCATATCCTCCAATTAGTTTGGAAGCTTGTTGCATGTCCCCACTCTATCACCTCTGTTTCTCCCTCCTTTGATTTCCCTACAAGTGTTGTCCAGAAAGTTTCTGCCTGAAGGTTAATGGATTTTTCATTAAGAAGTCAAATATCATCTTGATGCATAATTATATCCTGCCTCCCCTTATATCTATTCTCTTCATCTTGCACAAGATTTATCTTTCCATTGCTACTGTCTAGACATGAACCTCATATCTTCAAGCCTCAGTAATATCAGAAGGTCACATTTACTTCTGTGTGATAAAATATGTATGCTCCCTCTCTTCGAAAAAACATAATACAGTATTTGAAGGCAATTCCAAAGCAGAATTTGGGAAAGGTTTGAGCAACTTCAGCATCACTAACAGAAATGTGTAGCCTCCCAATGTGATAGGAACCATGAAGAGTATGAACCAATTCTGCCTCTCCTCCACACCAATTATTGTTAGAATTGATACACTGTGTTCTGGGTTAAGATGGATGCAGAGTAGTTGCAGAACTTTTACCCTCACCACCACCGACCTATTTGATACCTCAAAGGAACAAAAAGGGCAAGTTCAGATGAGCAAAAGAACCTCACAATTGGGTGCAGCATTGAAGGTACATGGGATTTGGGAATTTCCATGCTCTAAGGGGGTAAATTAGCTCCCACCAAAATTCAAGATGATCAAACCCTCCTCCACCCCACCTAAAGGGCAGGATGCATGGCTAGCATGCTAGAATTAAAGCAGTGGGGAACAACCTCTAAGTTCTTGGCAGCAGATCAAGAGCACCCCTGAGAGCAGCTAGATGTGAAACTCCAGGAGGCTGAAGAGTGTGCACCTTAGGTGAGGAGAATAGAGCAGGAGTAGGGTGGCATACAGCAGAAAACACATGCAGACTCAAAAAGTAGCCTCAGGCAATAACCACTCTGTAGCTCCATACACAGGGAGCCTGCCCTCTTCATCCACACTTCTAAGGGAAGCAAGAAACATCAGAGAAATGGCTAGCAGTGCTCAAGAAAAACAAACCAACAAAAGAAATAAGAAAAAAGCACTAACTAGATAATTTTTACATATGAAAAATCCAGACCACAGAATAGACAGCAGAGGAGGACAAACAAGTAAACAAATCCAAACCCTCCCAAAAAAATGAAAATTAGTCACAAGCTCTTGAAGAGTTACAATCTGAGATCATGAGAAAGGTAGAAGAGATTTGGCAAGAAAAGTGGGAAATAGTTCAAAAATTCACAATTGGAAATTGAGGTTCAGAAATCAAATGAAATCTTAAGCAAATTGAAGACCAGAAATGACCAGCTGGAAGCCATGAAGAGGCAGATAGACCAGAATGAAAAAAAAATATTATAGACAAAAACCAGTCTTTAAAGCCTAGAAGTGGGCAAGTAGATGCCAATGATCTCCCAAGACAGTAAGAATTAATAAAGCAAAGTAAAAAAACTGACAAAATAAAAGGAAACATGAAATATCTCAATGAGAAGATGAAAGATCAAGAAAACAGGTCTAGAAGAGACAATTTGAGAATCATTGGTCTTCCTGAAAAAGCTGAAATTAATAGAAATTTGGACTCCATACTAAAAGAAAATTTTCAGCAAAACTGCCATGAAGTTCTACAACAAGAGGGCAATATAGACATTGAAAGGATAGATCACCCTCTACACTAAACCCTGAAAAGGCAACCCACAGGAATATAATAGCCAAATTCAAGAGCTACCAAGTAAAAGAAAAAATATTACAAAAAGCCAGAAAGAGACAATTCAGATATCAAGGGGCACCAATCAGGAACACACAGAATCTGGCAACTTCCACACTACATGTCTTCAAGGCTTTGAATATGATACTCTGAAAGGCAAGAGAATTGGGTCTGCAACCAAGGATTACCTACCCATCAAAACTGACTATATACTTCCAGGGGAAAATATGAGCATTCAAAAAAAAATAGAAGATTTCCAAATATTTGGAAAGAAAAGACCATAACTAAACAGAAAGTTTTGATATCTAAACACAAAAACCAAGAAAAACTTGAAAAGGTAAATACGAAAAAGAGGGGAAAGAAAAAAATTAAAGGTTCTTCTTTAAGGGCTTCAATTAGATCAAATTACTTATATTCCTTTATGGAAAAATGTTATTTGTAATTCTCAAAAATTGTATTCACTATTATAGTAATTAGAAGAACTATACATAGGGAAAGATTGGGGTACTAAGTGGTCTAAGATAATACACAAAAAATAAAAGAAAGAAAAGAGGTAGGGGAATAGAAGATGGCACCAAAAGAAACTTAAAGGAAGAAGAAAAATAGGATAATCTATATCACACAAAAAGGAGTATAGGAAGAGGAGGGGAAGAATACTATAATTAGAAGGAGAGGAAGAGGGTGTTAATAGGTAATACTTAAACCTTACTCTCAGAGGAATCAGTTCTGAGGGCAAAGAACAGCTAGATCCTTTGGGGTAACAAACTCTATCTTATACTATGGGGAAAATCAGATGGGAAAAACCAAGGAGGGGAGTGGGGCAGTGAGTATATAAAAAGAGGGAAAGAGATGGGGGAGGGAATCTAATTGACCCTAAAAAAAATAACAAGAGGGGAACAAAAAGGGAGGGGGCTAAAAGTGAAGTAAAATAAGGGTGGAACTGATTAAAAGCAAACCACTCAGGGCAGCTGGGTAGCTCAGTGGATTGAGAGCCAGGCCTAGAGACAGGAGGTCCTAGGTTCAAATCTGGCCTCAGACACTTCCCAGCTGTGTGACCTTGGACAAGTTACTTGACCCCCATTGCCTACCCTTACCACTCTTCCACCAAGGAACTAATACACAGAGGTTAAGGGTTTAAAAATATTAAAAAAAAAAAAAAAGAAAACCACTGGTTTAAAAGAAAATAGCAAGAGAAGAAAAGGCAGAATTAGGAGAGGATTTCAAAATGTTGGGGTATGAACAGATGACAATCATAACTCTGAATGTGAATAGGATGAACTCTACCATAACATGAAAGCAAATCGCAGAGTGGATTAGAACCAAAAATCTACCATATGTTGTCTACAAGAAACATACATGAGGCAGGCAGACACACACAAGGTGAAGGTGAAAGGATGGAACAAAATCTATTGGGCTTCAACTGAGAAAAAGAAGGTAGGGGTTGCAATCTTGATGACTGATGAAGCCAAAGTAAAAATAGATCTAACCAAAAGAGATAGGGAAGGTAATTACATCCTGATAAAAGGCAATATAGACAATGAGGAAATATCAGTACTTAGCATATATGCACCAAAAGGTATAGCATCCAAATTTCTAAAGAAGAAACTGGCAGGGGGGGCAGCTGGGTAGCTCAGTGGAGTGAGAGTCAGGCCTAGAGACAGGAGGTCCTAGGTTCAAACCCGGCCTCAGCCACTTCCCAGCTGTGTGACGCTGGGCAAGTCACTTGACCCCCATTGCCCACCCTTACCACTCTTCCACCTATGAGACAATACACTGAAGTTAAGGGTCTAAAAAAAAAAAAAAAGAAGAAGAAGAAACCGACGGAGCTCAAGGAGGTAATCGATAGTAAAACTATGCAAGTGGGAGTCCTAAACTTTCCTCTATCAGATCTAGATTAATCAAACAAAAAAATAAATAAGAAAGAGGTAAGAGAGGTGAATAAAATCCTAGAAAAATTAGAATTAATAAATATGTGGAGAAAAATAAATAGGAACAAAAAGTAATACATCTTCTTTTCAATAGCACATGGTACATTCTGAAAGATTGGCCATGCACTAGGATATAGAAATATGGCAAACAAATGCAAAAAAGCAGAAATAATAAATGCAACCTTTTCAGATCATAATGCAATAAAAATAATAATTAGTAAGGGCATGTGGAAAGATAAATCAAAAATTAATTGGAATTTGAATAATATGACTCTCCAAAATCAGTTATTAAAGAACAAATCATAGAAACAATTAATAATTTCATTGAGGAGAATGACAATGATGAAACATCCTACCAAAATCAGTGAGATGCAGCCATAGCAGTACTTAGGGGGAAATTTAAATCATTAAGTGAATATATTAACAGATTAGGGAGGGCAGAGGTCAATCAATTGAGCATACATATAAAAAACTGGAAAGCAAACAAATTAAAAATCCACAGATTAAAACTAAATTAGAGATGATAAAAATTAAAGGAGGAATTAACAAAATCAAAAGTAAAAGAACTATTGAATTAATAAATAAGACCAGAAGCTGGTACTTTGAAAAAACAAATAAAATTTACAAAGTACTGGTCAATCTAATAAAAAAAAGGGAAAAAGAAGATTAAAATAAAAGATTAAAAGAGAGACCTCATCTCTAATGAAGAGGAAATTAAGGCAATTATTAAAAACTATTTTGCCCAATTATATGCCAATAAATATAGCAATCTAGGTGATATGGATGAATATTTACAAAAATATAAATTGCCTAGATTAACAGCAAAATAAATAGAATACTTAAATAATCCTATATCAGAAAAAAATTGAACAAACCATTAAAGAACTCCCTAAGAAAAAATCCCCAGGACCAGATGGATTCACAAGTGAATTCTATCAGACATTCAAAGAACAACTAATCCCAATACTATACAAATTATTTGACATAATAAGCAAAGAAGGAGTTCTACCAAATTCCTTTTATGACACAAATATGGTACTGATTCCAAAACCAGGGAGATCAAAAACAGAGAAAGAAAACTATAGACCAATTTCCTTAATAGATGCAAAAATTTTGAATACTATACTAGCAAAAAGACTCTAGCAAGTGATCACAAGGGTTCTTCATTATGATCAGGTGTGATTTATACCAGGAAAATGAAAGGATGGTTCAATATTAGGAAAACCATCCAAATAATTAACCATATCAACAAGCTAACAAACAAAAATCACATGATTATCTCAATAGATGCTGAAAAGCCTTTGTCAAAATATGACATCCATTCCTATTGAAAATACTAGAAAGTATAAGAATAGAAGGGCCTCTCCTAAAAATAATAAACAGTATATATCTTAAACCATCAATAAGCATCATATGCAATGGGGACAAATTAGAAGCACTCCCAATAAGATCAGGAGTGAAAGAAGGATGCCCTTTATCACCTCTATTATTTAATATTGTACTAGAAACAGTAGCAATTGCAGTTAGAGAAGAAAAAGAAACTGAAGATATTAAAATAGGCAATGAGGATACCAAGCTATCACCCTTTGCAGGTGATATGATGGTCTACTTAAAAAATCCTAGAGAATCAATTAAAAAACTAGTGGAAATAATCAACAACTTTAGTAAAGTTGCAGGATACAAAATAAATGGACATAAATCATCATCATTTCTATATATTTGCAACACATCTCAGCAGCAAGAGTTAGAAAGAGAAATACCATTCAAAACCACCCTAGACAATATAAAATACTTGGGAATCTATCTACCAAAACAAACACAAGAATTATATGAACACAACTACAAAACCCTTTGCACACAATTAAAACTAGATCTAAACAATTGGAAAAACATTGATTGCTCATTGGTATGATGAGCTAACATAATAAAAATGACATTTTCTAGCCAAATTAATTTACTTCTTTAGTCCCATACCTATCAAACTACCAAGAATTTTTTTTACTAAATTAAAAAAAAAACTATAACAAAGTTCATTTGGAAGAATGAAGGGAAATAATGAAAAAAAAAACATGAAGGAAGGTGGCCTAGCAGTACCAGATATTAAACTGTACTATGAAGCAGTGGTCATCAAAACAATATGGTACTGGTTAAGAGACAGAAGGGAGGATCAGTGGAATAGACTTGGGGTAAGTGACATCAGCAAGACAGTCTATGATAAACCCAAAGAGCCCAGCGTTTCAGACAAAAATCCTCTATTTGACAAAAACTGCTGGGAAAATTGGAAAACAATAAGGGAGAGATTAGGTTTAGACCAACATCTCACACCCTACACAAAGAAAATTCAGAATGGGTGAATGCCTTGAATATAAAGAAGGAAACTATAATTAAATTAGGTGAAGACAGACTAGTGTACTTGTCAGATCTCTGGGAAAGGAAAGATTTTAAAACCAAGCAAGGGTTAGAAAAAATTACAACATGTAAAAAAATTAATTTTGATTACATTAAATTTAAAAGGGTTTATACAAACAAAATGAATGCAACCAAAATTAGAAGGAAATCAACAAATTGGGAAAAAATCTTTATAACAAAAAACTCTGACAAAGGTCTATTTACTAAAATATATAAGGAGCTAAATCAATTGTACAAAACATTAAGCCATTCCCCGATTGTCAAATGGGTAAGGGACATGAATAGGCAATTTTCAGATAAAGAAATCAAAACTATCAATAAGCACATGAGAAAGTGTTCTAAATCTCATAATTAGAGAAATGCAAATCAAAACAACTCTGAGGTACCACCTTATACTTAGTAGATTGGCTAACATGACAGCAAAGGAAAGTAGCGAATGTTGGAGGAGATGTGGCAAAATTGGGACATTGAAACATTGCTGGGGGATTTGTTAATTAATCCAACCATTCTGGATGGCAATTTAAAACTATGCCCAATTGGCTTAAAAAGATTGTTTGCCCTTTGATCCAGCCATACTACTGCTGGGATTATATCCAAAAGAGATCATAAGGAAAAAGACATGTACAAAAATATTCATAGCTGCACTCTTCATAGGGGCAAAAACTGGAAAACAAGGGTTTGCCTGTCAATTGGGGAATGGCTGAACAAATTGTGGTATCTGCTGGTGATGGAATACTATTGTGCTAAAAGGAATAAAGAACTGGAGGAATTCCATGTGAACTGGAATGACCTCCAGGAATTGATGCAGAGTGGAAGGAGCAGAACTAGGAGAACATTGTACACAGAGACTGATACACTGTGGTAAAATCGAATGTAATGTACTTCTGTACTAGCATCAATGCAATGATCCAGAACAACTCTGAGGGACTTATGAGAAAGAAAACTATCTACATCTAGAGGGAGAACTTTGGGAGTAGAAACAAAGAGGAAAAACAACTGCTTGAACACATGGGTTGAGGGGGATATTATTGGGGATGTAGACGCTAAACAATTATCGTAGTGCAACTATCAATAATATGGAAATTGGTCTTAATCAATGATGCATGTAAAGCCTAGTGGAATTGCATGTAGGCTACGGGTGGGGGGAGATAGGGGGAGTTTGAGGAGAGGGAAAGAACATGAATCATGTAACCATGGGAAAATATTCTAAATTTAATTAATTAATTAATTTTAAAAAAAGAATTGATACGCTGTGTGTTTTGAAGGATTTTATTGTTGAAAAAAGTAAAGTAACAACTGACAAAGAACATTGCTCCCTAGGCTTCCTTCCAAGTGAGAAGACATTCTTTCTTTGTTGCTATATATCTCATACATACATCCTTTGAATACAGATTTTTTTAAAATTTAGTCAAGCTTCTTTTTAATTCATAGCCTACATACTTAAAATGCATTTGACTAGAGAAAAACTTGGATAGCAATCTGGAATATCTCTACCTGTAAACCAGGAGAGGCAGAGTTCAAAGGTGGGTTTGTTTTTCCACTCAAAACTTAGTGGGTAATTCTTGTAGTCCAACAAATGTTCACCTGGTTGAAAGAAATATAAATATCTTTAACTCCCTCATAAGAAAGAGATACCAAAACAAATGTGCATGAAGCAGGATAAGTGATAGGATTAAATTTACAAGTCCTGGATTTTATTATAGGTATATATATATATCTGTGTATATATATATATACATATATATACAGATATTTATGTATATGTATATGGCACCAAAATTCATAAAGAGTATGGAGACTAGAGCTATGATTTCATTGGCATAGGGAGCTCTATGATAAGGAAAATCCCTCAACTAAATTGTTTGTAACTTTTCTGCAATTCATAATCTTAGAGAGCTGCTTAGGGCATCACAGGGAGTTAAATAACTTGCCCAGTTTACTTACCTAATACAATTGCTTAAAACCTCCAGAAATATGTTCTAGATGTTACATAGAAATTGCTTTCAAATACTGTATTTGGCAGGGATATACAGCAAGGATTTGCTAAAAGCAGGATTTGAATCCAAGTCTTGGTTCTCTACTCATCCACATTTACACAGAATATATGCAAGTCTTTGGAATAGACTCCTGTGGCATTTTCCATTCCCTCTGTCAGGGAAAAGGAAAAAGCATCACTTGCAAAAATCCTGTAAATATAATGGAAAGGGGAAAAAAGCAAATATTTTTACTATGATTTTTCTCCCTACAAGCTTCACTACTCACAGATACATAGAGATAGTACCTCAACTCTCTAAACCAATGGAGAATGATTGATTTCATTAAAGTGATTTTTTCAAATAATTTAAACTAGGGAACAAGCTTTTATTAAGCACCTACTATGTGCTAGACACTGCATTGTGTTTGGTCCCCACAACAACCCTAGGGGGCAGGTGCAAAGATTGATCTCATTTTGCAGGTGAGGAAACTATGGCAAACAGAGATGAAGTGATTAACCCAAAGTCACACAGCTGGATTTAAACCTCAGATCTTCCTTACTGTAGACCCAGAACTCTACTCGAGGAGCCACTTGGCTGCCTCCAACCAATTTTTTTTTAGTTTTTAAATGTTAGTTATTTATATGGAATTCTTTCTAAAATATGCTATATCTATTGTTACCTTTTTCATTTATGCTGAACACATTTTTTCCTGATGACTGCAGCAACACTATGAATACAATCAATCAATATTAGTCATATATATTATAATGTTTTAAGGAGATATTGAAGTATTTAGGTCTGTTTGATTCTGCTCTAGGATTGTTTGGTTCTACTCTAAATAGTCTACCGTAATAAGAATTTGAAAAGTGCTGCAGCAGTTAAATCTGTTATTCTAATTTGTGAATTAGCAAGAAAATTCAATAAATTAGAATGTTAAAATTGAGTGTAAGATAAGGGTAAATAGTTTTAAGTGGTTTGTGATAGTTATTGCAATATCTACAGACTTCTTTTCATATATTTTTAACTTATTTCTATCTTTTGAGCCACCTTCTATTTAAGTGAGCTCACTAGAAATTTGAGCTCCATTTAAGAACTTATCGGTTATACAAAAAGAAGTGCTAAATGATGCTCAGAAAAAGGCAGATTAACTATGTCACCCCCATAAGTATCATTACCATGTATATGTTTCTTTCTTTCATGCAACTCTATGAGGCAGATAATATGAATAATTTTACATTTCATTCCCATTTTACAGATAAAGAAATTTCATGCCCATAAATCACACTTAGGAAATTCTTTAATCATGATCTTAATCCAAATCTTCTGACTTAGGGCTTTGATTTCAGAGCTCTTGAAATTAATCTGTGTCAATACAAAGTTGAATTTCACCAACAGAATAGATTGAGGAAATTCTCATAATGCCTACCAAGAGGTACTTTTCCGAGAATGTTATATGTCTATCTCTGTCTCTTCTTATTTTTAAAATGCCAAAAGTTCCTATCAACCAATCAAAAATTTATTAAGTGCATATTAAGAACATTGTATTAGATGCTGAAGAAAATACAAAGTTTAGATATTTAGATAAGATATAGTCTTTATTCTTATTGAGTTTGTCTAGTTCAGGGGTTCTTTACCTAGAGTCCATGAATATCTGAGAGAACTATTAACAGATTTTTGTGGACTTGCATGAGAAAATTACATCTTTATTTCAATAAGGTTGATTTCCTCAACAATCTGTTATATTGTTATGAAATTTAAAAACATTATAAGAAAAGATTCATTGGCTATGTCAGAGGATGATCAATAGCACAAAAACCTTAAGAAACCATGTATTAGTGGTAGGATTATGAAAAGAACAATGAATCTATAGGAAAACTGAATTCAAATCTTGACTACTACTTACTACTTTCCAGATACTTTCCAGCTCTAGATCTAAGAACCTCTAAGAAATAAGCACAGTTTTTAATGCGTATATGTGATATATACATATACATATATAGATATAGATATGTAATGTGCTTATACATGTTTATATGTTATATTTATTTGTATTTCTATAAATATACTTGTTTTATAATTTTATATACTTATATAAAATATATGCATTTTATATAATATTCATTTAAAAAGAAAAATATTTAGTTGGAGGCAGCCAGGTGGCTCACTGGCTACAATTATGAGTCTATAGTAAGAAAGAGCCGAGTTCAAATCTAGATTTGTGATCTTGGGTTAGCCACTTCATCTCTGCAAAAAGAGAGAGAGAAAGAGAGAGAGCGAGAGTGAGAGAGAGAGAGAGAGAGAAAGAGAGAGAGAGATGAGAGAGATGAGAGACAGATAGATAGATAGATAGATAGATAGATAGATAGATAGATGGATGAATGGAGATACAGATAGAAAGTATTTGAGAATTTTAAACAAAAGGGCAATGGTGACGTCCGAAGGAGAGGTGGTTAATAATTTGCAGTATAGAAAGTCAAGGATGACTGTCTGGAGAAGGTGGCATTTGAGTTGGATTCTGAAGAAAGAAAGCTAGAGTCAAGGCTGTCTAAGTAGTTGTAGAAGAGTTTGAGCAAAGATGTGGAAGCGGGAGAGTATAGGATGTTTGGAACATAAAGTAATCTGTTTCATAGAGTGTGTGGAAGAAAGAAATATAAAAGAAAACTATAAAGATAGGAGAGCATTTGATGGAGGGCTTTGGATGAAAAGCTAGGGAACTTGGCCATTATTTAGCAAACAATAGGAAAACACTGAAAATTTTTACTCAATAGACTTTTGAACTATTAATTCAAAAACATATTCTGTAACAAGACACATGCCCAATAATGTTTTCATTGTTGTCCTTTGATTTCATGTAATCAGCTTCAATAAAGATAACAGAGATTGTGAAGGCAGCATGGCATATTAGAAAGTATGCTGGATTCTGAGTAAGAGAAATTCTATCCAAGACTCCTTAGCTCTGCAACTTTTCCCCTATGAGAACATGGGTAGGTCTCTGAGATCCCTTATAGCTCTGAATCTATAATCCTATGAATAGTTCATGAAGACATCTACAGTTTTTTACCTCTATATTCCTAGATATGAATATCTAATTTACCATGTTCTTCATAGAGCCAAGTACTCTGTTAAGCCTTTTAAGTGTTCATTTTAAAGTTCAAAGATAGAACATTCATTAAAGCTGTTTTTAGCTTTTTAATACTCTAACTCTTATTTATTTAAATATTAACTCTGTTCAATGGGACCCTTCTATGACCTCCTTCTTCTAGTTCCACTTTCTACTCCCCAGAGTGGGTCAAAATAAGGAAACTTTGGAGGCCAGCTTCTAGCCATCTATAATTCGCCCTCTAAATCTTTTAATTAGCTTATAAGCTAGGTAGGAGATCTAATGTTTCAGAGTGTCACACTGAGTAAAAGAAAAGGTGGTTTCCTGATGACTTCTGGTGGCACTTTTATCATTTTAATTTCACAGAATGCTGTGGAAGGATGGTCCTTTGCTACTCCAAAAATAAAGGTAATAAGGACCACCACTGCCTACACTAAGCACAACCTCAGTAATCCAGGTTTGCAACATGGCACCTGGCTATCTTTTCTCCTCATGTGCTTCCTTCCATTATCATTGACTTTGTAAACATTTAAAGATGAGAACAGATTTCAGCAATGACATCTAAGATTTTTTCTTCTCCTAGTAGCTGAGCATCAGGAATGAGAGAATGCCAAAGAAGCTCAGGTACCAACAGAGGCCACCAGAAAGAACACATGTAGCTGTTGAATTGGACAATGCCAACTGAGATGGAATATAACATAGCTAATTATCAGACCTACAAGAGAACTGTTATGCCAAAAATACTTGAATATTAATCTCAACTCAATGTCGCATGGTTGACACAGTGTCTAAAGGGTAAAATTATGACTGGACTAAATTATTTAAGAGAGTAGGGTTACCAGAAATTAAGTACTTAATTCCAAATGAAAGACTCAAGTCAGAATGAGTTTTATAGTCATTTATTTACAAATAGGAAGAGAGAATGAAAGTAAGAAAATCAGAGAGAGGATAGGGCAAGATATCTAACCTAACACATTAAGTATTTTGCTCCAGCCGCTGGCTCAACCCAGGCATGGCTAATGAGTCCTCAGTTGGAGGGGTCTCAGCCTTGAGCTGAAGGCTTGGTGATGAATAAAGTAAGGGGTTCAGCCATGAAGCCTCTCCCAAGAGGAGAGGCCTCTCCTGAAGATAGTTCCTTCAGAAAATCCAGGAAGGAGTCAGCCTTTTTCACTCACACACGTGGTAGTTCAAAAGGAAAGCAGTCCAAGGTCCTCAGCCAGAACTCCTCCAGGGTCCAGTTCGAGGCGAAAAAGAGTGTCCCAGGAAGTTCTGGCCACTTTTAAAGACCCTTCCTTTTGTCACTTCCTGTGCCTTTCTTCCATTTTATGTGTATCAATTACAGCTAAAGCTTTGCTTAGGACTTCCCAGGGGGCACTCAGTCGATTCTGATTCGTCACCCACTTTCATACACATGGGTTACAGACCTCCCCCACTCAAATGTAAATGGGGTATATACCTGCTTCTGGTGATTAAATCTAAAACTGGGCAGGATAGAGTTAATCCCATCTTCACAAGTATCTGGTATGTAATAGCTGCTTAATTAATGTATGTTGACTATATTGGCAGAAATAACTTACTGAATTCAAATCTAATCATTTATAATATATTCTATGATTCTTTTATTCCTGGCATTATCTTTTTTCTGTGAGAATAACTAGCTTGTTCCAAACCCACCTGACTCACATTTTGGGAGGGTACATTTATTCCTGCCCCCAATTCTGGGAACCTCTTAGCCTGGGTGGGTTATAATATTACTAAAATTAGCAACTTTCCACAGGATTCCAGGGTGCAAAGTGATGAGTCAATGAATGCAAGAATGGGGAGCCTATTTCCACTATTGGGAAGTCAGGCACCCCAGATCTGGAACTGAGCAAACAACAATGCTTAAGCAATGAATACAAAGATGCAGGTCATCAACCCTATGGCCTCAGTCAAACTGTACCTTTAACCTCTATGTTAAATAAATATAATATGGCATACCTAACTCTATAACTTCCATAGATGGTAATGCAAGCACCAGCCAATTCATTCAATCTAGTCACATGTTGCACTTAGAATTTACCCACAGGGGGCAGCTGGGTAGCTCAGTGGATAGAGAACCAGGCCTAGAGACAGGAGGTCCTGGGTTCAAATCTGACCTCAGACACTTCCCAGCTGTGTGACCCTGGGCAAGTCACTTGACCCCCATTGCCTACCCTTACCACTCTTCTGCCTTGGAGCCAATACAAAGTACTGACTCCACGAAGGAAGGTAAGGGTTTAAAGAAAAAAAAAAGAATTTACCCACAAAGTGTATTTTTATTAAAGGATAATGGGGAGGTGGGGGGAGCAAACACAACAGTGCAATCCAAGATAATGTTACGTGACACATGATGAAAAAGGCTCTCCACTACTATAGAAGGAACTAACAAAGTCTGAATGCCTATTGCAGCCTGTTATTCTTCACTTTATTTCCCCCATAAATTTTTCTCTAGTATGAGCAATATGTGTCTTCTTTCACAAGACAAACATGGAAGTATGACTTGTATGATAATCCATGTACCACCTATAATTCATAATACCTGTTGTCTTGGGAAAAGGGAGGGATGAGAGAGAGGGCAAGAACATGGATCACAAAATGTCAGAAAATGATTATTTAAAATTTTAATGATATGTAATCTGGAAAAAAATTTTAAACATTTTTTTAAAAAAGGAACCATCCCCTCACATACACATACATCATTATCTACAATCAAAGTTTTTTTAAACCCTTACCTTCTGTATTAATATAATTTCTAAGGCAGAAGAGTGACAAGGGCTAGGCAATTAAGTTTAAATTACTTCAGCTAGGATCTACCATCAGAGTTAAGAATGATCATGTTATATTTCTCTCATAAATCCCAGAAATTTTCCAAATTAAAAATCTGTTCTGCAACCCAAACTACTAGGTATCAAGTGATAATGATGCTACATAATCACATGCCACTTTAAGATATGCAAAGTGAATTCTTTATAATAATCCTGTGAGATGGGGAGTAGGTATGATTGTCCCCATTTCACAGATGAAAAAAGAGAAGCTACAAAAATGATTGAGCAATGATCAAACATATAGCTAGCAAATATCTTGGACTAGATTTGTAACCTGTTCTCCTTACTCCAGTATGGCACAATGGACACTATTCACAATGGGTTAAATTACTTATATGCAATAAGCCATAGGCAGGTTCTCTCTACAATATAAAAACAATAAATTTTATTAAGTAAGATCACCCAAAACCTATATCATAACTATGTGATTTTTTAAAAACATTTTAACTGAGTGAAGAGAGGTGTTGGAGAAATATGTCCCTTTTTTGGCACCAAAACCTGAGTTGTTCTGACAGTCTTCAAACAGATTGAGTTGGATACATTAAGTGGTATTTTACATGATGGTTTTAATTTGGGGGAAAAATTAAAAACAACAGAATTTAATACAGATTTCTTGTACAAAATTGCAAAAAGTGCATCTTGTCGTGGGTGTGTATCTTCTGTGTTTTTCTTTTTAAGATGTTTAGAGCACTTGAAAAATAAGTATATGTATAGCACATATAATTGGGTAAAAAGAAATAAATGCCTTAAAAGTAACTCAATCCTGTCTGAATATTCAAAGAGACAAGTATAGTATAGTGTAATAGAAAAGGTCATGCCTTCTAGTTAAGATGACATAAAGAAAAGTCAAAGAGAAGTCCTATCTGCCCCATAAATTCCAACAAATGGTTGAAAATGCCTCCAGGAAGACAAAATACTTAAGCAATCCAAAACAAAGTAGAATAAAAATGGTCCAGTCATTTTAAAACTCCACAAAAATGGGATCAAAAGAAAGTGGATGTTGGTAGACAGAGAAATAGGACTAGAGAAGCCATCTACAAGTCAAGAATAGACTAAATCAGCCAAGGCCAAGACCCTAGAAGTCATGCTAGTAATGACAACGTGAACCCAAGCAAGCACAAAGAATCTAGCAGAGGCTGGATGAGGAAGGAAGTGGTATGAACTCTTGCATATGGACCTGAGGCCAGTCAGTAGTCTGAAAAAATAATAATTGGGTTCTTAAAGTCAAATCTCAATCCTGGTCTATAACAACATAAGCAGGTGATAGAACCACTAACCCAGATTAGTACATGAGAAAAGAGGATCTTGTCAAGCATTTCTCTTAGCATTATGTGAAGCAGGGTCAACTCAGGGTCTGGATCCCACTCTGGGAAATCCCCACTGGAGGATTGAAACTGCATAATCTCCAGTATCCCAAAGGAGCATCCTAAGGTCAAGAAGAGGATACAATCAACTTTCAATTGAGAATTGTGCTAGGAGAGGGGAAAAGGAGATCATTTGAGGCCTGAACACAGTGGGACAATGAGAAATTTACCAAAGCCAGAGATTAAGGCAAAACATGAGGTCTAAGTATAAGTTGTCACGTTCAGACCAACAGTAGCAGCAGCGTTCAGCTTACAAAGGGAGTAAGGTCAAGTGCTAAAAGGGATTAGAATGAGGACGAAATTTCAAAACAAAAACTGAGGTTAAAAATATGATTAAATAGAATAAATCACTGAACTCCATTATGGCATACAATAAATTATGGGGATCACAAGTGGTGAATCCAAAAGAGAGTAACCCCAAAGAAACAATAAGTAAGACTTCAGAGTAGCTTGGTTACATGAACAAAAGTGGGTATAAAATTTTTGCAGAATATTTTTTAAAATGACATAAGTCCAATGCAACCAAGATTAGAAGGGAAACATTAAATTGGAAACAAATGTTTTTAGCAAGTGTCTCTGACAAAGGTCTCATTACCCGTATATATATATATATATATATATATATATATATAGAGAGAGAGAGAGAGAGAGAGAGAGAGAGAGAGAGAGAGAACTGAGTCAAATGTATAAGAATTCAAAGTACTTCCCAATTGACAAACAGTCAAAGGATATGAATAGGCAATTCTTAGATGAAATTAAAACTATCTTTAGTTATATAAAAAAAGCTCCAAATTACTATTAATTTTTTTTTATCCTGGGACTCCATTCTAGGAGCATAGGGCCACAACCAGTAGGCAATGGGACACACAGTCGCCCTGGCTGGCAAGTGTCTGAGCCCGGGTTTGAACCTAGGACCTTTCGTCTCTAGGCCTGGCTCTCAATCCACTGAGCTAGCCCAGCTGCCCCTACTTTAGGTTGCAGTTTCTTTAGCAGATGTAGTTTTTACAGGGTGGGGTTGCTAGCCCCACACCCAACCCTCCTCCTTTTTCATCCGGGCTAGGGACCGTGGGCAGTAGGGGTCAAGTGACTTGCCCAAGGTCACACAGCTGGAAGTGTCCGAGGCCAGACTTGAACCTAGGACCTCCAGTCTCTAGGCCTGGCTCTCAATCCACTGAGCCACTCAGCTGCCCCTACTATTAATTAGTGTTAGAGAATTATTTATTAGAGAATTGCAAATTGGAGAAATTCAAATTAAATCTAAGGTACCATACTACCCCCATCAGAATGATTAATATGACAAAAAATTGGAAAATCACACATGTTGGAGGGGATATGGAAAAATTGAGACACTAATACACTGTCAGTGGATCTGTGACTGATGCCATTCTGAAGAGTAATTTAGAACCATGCCCAAAGTTCTATAAAACTGTTAGCGCTACTAGGTCTATATCCCAAAGAGATCAAGATAGAGAGAAAGGAACTATTTTTACAAAAATATCTATAGCAGCTATTTTTATGGTGGCAAAGAAATGGAACTAAAGGGGTGTCCATCAATTGGGGAATTCTTGAACAAGTTGTGGCATGTGATTGTAAGGGAATACTATTGCACAATAAGAAATAATGAAAAAGATGATCACAAAAAAACAACAACCTGGAAATACTTATATAAAGTGATGCAAAGTTAAATGAGCAGAACAAGGAGAACATTGTCCACATTAACAAGAATAAAATGCAATGATCAACCATAAATGACAACTATTATTAGCAAGGATCCAGGACAACTCAAAGGACTAATGACAAAAAGAGTCACTATAAAAGGAACTGACAGAGTCTGAATATAGATTGGAGCATAATATGCTTCACTTTGTTTCCTCCATGAAATTTTCTGGAAAGAACATGAATCACAAAATGTCAGAAAATTTTTATTAAAAATATATCAATATGTAATCTGAAAAAATATTTTAAAAAAAGAAAATGAGAATTTAGAGGAGAAAATTGAAAGGAGAATGAACAATTTAAAATAAAAGTAGAAAATCTTACCCAAATAGTAGGCTCTCTGAAGAAAGAGAATAGTGCAAATAGAATTCAATGATTTCAAGAAATAAACATGTTTCTTGAAATCTGGATATATAAACTATATATGTATGCATACATATATATTTAATAGCATAGAGATTGGAAAAAATAGAAGAAAATCTTATATGTCTACAATCAAAAGCAATTGATCTAGAAAAAAGGAAAAAATGAAAAAATTTTAATGATTCCCAGAATAATCATTAACAAATAAAATATCATTATATTTCAAGAAAACCTAAATGAAAACTTTCAAGATATATTAGAACCAAAAGTAACCTCTTGAAAGGCATCTCATAATGAAAACAATTAGGAATACCACAATCAAAATCTAGAGATTCAAGAAAAAATACTTTAAGAAAGACAAATACCAAAGAACAATAAGGATTACCTAAGACTTGCTAGCAATTACTACAAAGAAGAGAAAATCTTGAAATACAATTATTTAAAAGACAAAACATAAAAGCTTACAACCAAAAAAATAACTTGTTATGTAAAAATGAGTGTAATCTTTCAAGTGAAAATAGATTTTTTTTTGTAATTGAGGTCTTTTAGGCATTCCTAATGTAAAATACTTGGATGTGTTTTTGTTCTGTTTTATTTATTTTGAAAAAGAATAGAAAAGGGATAGAATGAAAGGAATATCCTTTAGAAGAAAAAAGAAAGGAAATTAATGAGAACTATGAGAAGAATATACTAACACAGGGGAAGGGATGGGGAGAGCAAACATCTCATGATCCCCCAAATTTAAAACTGTATAAAGAATACTGAGCACACAAGATTTTAATTCCTGAGAATTTATTTAAAAGGATAGTTATAAAGAAAGTTTGGATGTTTCCCAAAGAGTCATAGGAGGGAAAACATATCTCTCTAGGGACTCGTTTTACTATTTTGCCAATTTTCTGCTGTGAAGGTAATAACTTTTGCCTTTGTAATTCTTATTTCTTTCTTAAACCATTCAGGAACATCCTTCTATGGTTTCATGCTCTCTTGAGAAACTATAGGGTAGTCCTTTGCTTCATTAGGCATTGATAAATTTTCTTTTTTTTTTTTTGCAACATTTATTCGTAGCTTTCTGGGCTCATTTAGATGATTCAGAGGTTGTCTTTCTTTGTGTTATTAATATTATTCTTCTTGATTTTACTACTTGTGCATAAGGTCTTTATCTGAGTTTTCATCTTCCTTAGATCTTAAGTAATTTTATTTTCTCCTCATATTTTGCTATTGTTCACTTTCTGTCTCCTTCCGCTTTCATGATCTTTTCCCCAAAGTCTGGACTTTAAAGCTATCTCAGACTGCTCCCACAGTCAGACTGCTCCCACAGTTGGCAATTTAAATTTCACCAACCTAAATCCCCAGCTCTTTATCACATGAAATGTTATCATGTCAGACTTATCTCTACTTGTGCTATCACTTCCTTACCAGAGTTTCATCTTGTTGGTTTTAGGTCAGAATTCTACTATGCTGGAATCATTTGGATTTGGATTCTATAGTATGTCTTCTTTGATGTTGCCTATTCTTCCTACTTACATAGATGGCAATAAACTGGGCTTAAAGAGAGGAAAACCCAAGTTCAAATCCACCCTCAGATATTAATTAAATGTATTATTCTGGGAAAGGTTTTTAACTTTTGTCTGTCTTTTCATCTATAAAGTGGATATAGTAATAGCATCTACCTGCCAGGGTTGTTATAAGAATCAAATAAAATGATATTTATAAAGCAGTTAGCACAGTGCCTGGCACTTTTGGAAGGTAGAGAGAGATGGCCACCACATGAAGCCAGTTCCCTTTTTCCAGGTGTAACTAAGTAAGAGAGGGAGAGAGAAAGACACAGAGAGAGAGACACACAGAGAGAGAAAGACACAGAGAGAGAGACACACAGAGAGAGAAAGAGAGAGAGAGAGAGAGTGAGAGAGAGAGAGAGAGAGAGAGAGAGTATCTTGCCTTATTAAGTGCCCACTCCTCTTTATGTTATTTTTTTCTTTGAAGAATGCCTGTAAGGATTTCTTTTCTTTCCTCTCTTGTGATTCTTTGTTCTCTTTCACCATTCTAGTAGGCACTTAATAAATTCCTGTTTTCTTTCACTCTTATGTCTTCATCCAGATCATTTTTTACAGTTTTGAACTGGGAGGTTAATCCTCATCCAATGATCCAGATGGACAGAATATTGGAGAGTTGGATTGGAGTTGAGGTTATTATTATGCCTTTTTGGCACAATTGTTCAATAATTGTTCAAAAAGTTGAGAATCCACTTGTACTATTATGTAGTCTACTTTCCTAACCAAAAATATCATTAGCAATATCATCAGCCTTGCTAAAATCAAAATACACTGTGTTAATGGCATTGTCCTGATCTGGTAATAATGATAGTTTATTTAGTTAGTACTTTAGAGTTAACAATGAATTTTTCATATATGATTTTATTTGATCCTCACAATCCCGTGAAATTGTCCATGAAAGTATTCCAAATACTATTTTACCTACAAGGAAGCAGAGAGCTATCTAATAAATCACTTGCCAAAGATATTTAGGGCAGCTAAGTGGGACAGGAGGCCAGGCCTGGAGTCAGGAAGACTCATCTTAATAAGTTCAAATCCAATCTCAGATACTTACTATATGGCTTTTGGCATATTACTTAACTCTTTTGCCTCAGTTTCTCCATCTATAAAATGAGCTGGAAAAAGAAATGATAAACTGCTCCATTATCTTTGCCAAGAATATGCCAAAGGGTGTCACAGAGTCAGATATGACTGAAATGACTAAACAATAAAAATAGATACATAAGGGAAACAGCCAACACCAAGATTCAGACCTTCTTATTCCATCTTCATTGTTGTTTCCATGACATGATACTGCATCTACAAGTGGCAAATCAAGGAAATTAAATCAGTTTGACAAAATTCATCTCAGATATGAGTATTCACTGACTTCTTTCTAACTGTTCACAAATCATTTGATAATTATTTGTTCTAGAATTTTTGCCATGATTCACATTAATTTTAAAACTCCACAGTTACCAAAATATCATTTTTATTTCCTTTTGAAAATTGGAATATTTGATAACCTCATTTTTCTGTGAATACCACTCACATTCTTTATATCTCAAAAAATCCAAGAATTTTTCTGAGGTCTCATCTCTATAAAATCCATAGCCATGGACCCTATTGTCACATTCTCAACTGTCTATAGAAGATCTCTATTTGGGTATCATAATGTTAATTTGAATTCAATATATACAAAAACAAATTTATCATCTTACCCATTCCAGTGGTTACCAGTATTCACTTGCCCCCTCATGTTTGAAACCATGCAGTCCTCTTTTGTTCTTTCCTTTCTTATGACATTCATATCCAATGATTCTCAAAGATATTTTCAGTCAAGGTCTTTATAATATTTCTCTATTTACTTTTCTCTGAGTTTCCACTGTCACCATAGTATGCCATATTCTAATCACTTCATATCTGGATTGTGGCCATAATCCCCCAAAAGGTCTCTTTGCCTTCATTTTAACACATTTTAGTCTAACATGAATCCATGTTAGTATATCAAACATAATTCCTTAAGGAATACCAATTTAATCATGTAAGACTGGCCATCAATTGGATATGCTTTACTAACCTAAGGTTATTTCTCACTGTTCCCAACAAAAACCCTCTAGTTTTGCCATACTCATACCTTTTACCATGACATATGTCTCCTACTCCTTTTCTTCCTGTTTTCCATGCTATTCTCCTACAACAGTCTATTTTCTCCTAATACAAATATTGCATCTTACTGAAAGCCCAACTCCTCCATCAAGTCTAAGAATTATTCCAGTACTCAATGATCTTTCTCTTGTAATATCGTATACCATTTCTTATGCTCCTCAGACTTTAAGAGTATTTATAAATCATTTTCAATAAACAAGCACTTAATTAGTTACCAACCTATACTCTGCTTTCCATATCATTCCTTTGGCATTTAGCCAAATAAGGTTTTATATTTTTATTTAACTATTCATGTGTTAAAATAATGACTCCGTAACAACATTATTGGCTTGTTGAGGGTAAGCATCATGTTTCCTATATGCTTTTCTGGCATATTATATAGACTGCTGGATTTTCCATCAAAAAACTTAAGCTTAAATCCATCTTTAAGAGTTGCCATGTGAAAACGGACAAGTTCCTTTAACTTTTGGAGTCTCATTTCTCTTATGTATAAAACAGAGATGATAATACTTGTGAATCTTCCTCATAAAGTTATTGTAAGGCCCAAAAGAAATAATACATGTAACTCTCTTTCCAAATGTTAAAGTGCCATATAATTGTCATTTATGATTATTAATGAAGCCATTCAATAAACTCTTCTGGAACTGGCTCATATTTGACTAGTCAAATGAATTATAGGTACTACAAGGGCAGGAGGCAGGTCTCATACTTCCTTTTCATCATCTGTAATGCCTGGCATAGGATGTGGATAGCAGTTTTACTTGTTGAGGTTCTGATACTGTCAAGCCAATAATAATTATTAATCTTCTACTATATGCCAGGCAATGGGATAAAAAACATGGACATCAATACACGCTGCGAAGGAGCTTATTTTGCACTTGTGAGATACAATATATAAAAAGAGGCAAGTACATGATCATTAGAGAAGGAGGAGAAATAAATAAATGTGGGGTAGGAGTATCACCTCACCTGAGCCTTGAAAAAGAATCTAAAAGCAACATGTAACTCTTTTCACTAATGAAGATGGAAATATGTGTTGTATGTTGGCACATGTACAAACTACATGGTGGAAGTTGTGGGAGGGAGGGAGAGAATATGGATCTCAAAATGTCAGAAAATGATTATTAAAATTGTATTGACATGTAATCTGGAAAATGTTTTAAAGAAAAGAAAAAATCTGAGGATCTTAAGAGGTGGAAGAAAGGGAAAGTGCATTTCAGACATCTGGGGGATAGCATAAGCAAAGGCATGGAAGAGATGGAAATTGGAGATTGACAGAGAGCAAAATGGCATTGTTGTCTGTTATCTAAAAATAACATTTAAAGTAAGGTTTTGTGCCATTTCTTTTCTCAAAATTTCATACGTCACTCAACATTCCTCTTTCATCACAGGCAAGAATTTTTAAATCCCAATATAAGTCCTCCTTTTCTCCCATCTCCAAATACATATTTGTTGACTACAGTTTAGTCTCCTGAGAACTACCTATAATCTTAATGGTCCTGTTATGATGAGCATTCTTACAGTGTGTTTACAGTTTTACATTTCCAATATAGGCATCTCTGTTATCAGACAATATATACATTTATATGTGTCTGTTGCAAAGGATATTAAGTATATGACATCATACATATATGCATATATACATAGATACACGTGTTTACATATATACATATATATTCTTTGTAACTCACTGACCCAAAATAACTTTCAATGTTCTTTTGGGGTTTTTTCTCTCCATTTTGCTGTTTTTGAAGGTGTCATGTAAGTGAAAATGAATCTCATCCAAAACCAGGGGAATTCATGTTGTGCAGAAAAGTGAGTGTATTAAGGGAAAAAACAACAATAAGGCATTAGTCTAAGTCATTTTCTGAAGGGGAGAGACTTTCTTCCTTTCTAAGACCTGGCACATATGAAGAGTGTAAATGAGGTGACAAGGCAGTAACTGTTGCCAATGTTACTATGTATTATTGTATAGCACCTATAATCATGCACATATCCTTCACTTGGTAGAAAAAGGTACAAGCAAAACTGTCTATAAATAGAATGTTTTGTAAAGCATAGTATAATGGTAAGAGGGCTGGATGTAGAATCAGAAAGTCTAGATTTCATATCTCAGCTTTGGCACTTATTACGCAGGTGGCCTCAAGTGATCAACTTAACCTCATCAGGGATTATTTTCTTCATCTGTAAAATCTGGCTATCAGTCAATTAGCATTTATTATTAAGTGGTTGAACTACAAAGAAAAAAAAACAAATAATCCCTGTCCTCAAGGCCCTTACATTCTATTCTGGGAGGAAACATGCATACATATAATTTGAAACAAAATATGCCTAAGATAATGGGTTTGTTCTGATGAGCTGTTTAATATATACAAGATGTTGAACTCCCATGTGGCATGGATATATATGGTCTAGAATCTGGCTTGTCCCATCTTCAGTGAAGAATGCAGTTGCCAGTCTTGAAGAGAGTAAAAGTAGGTCCATGTTGATCCCACAAACCACTTAGTGAGAGAAGGGAAGACAGGATCTAGGACTGCAAATTTTCTCAAGCTCCCATCTCCAAGCATGTCCTTAATGTCTAGAATTATAACTTGCTATCTTACCTCAAATATTGTAAGTCTAGGGTATAATAGGTTGAGAACAAAAGACATTATCCCTGATCATTTTCCAGAGGAGAGTTTTGGCTGGTTTAATATAACTAGTTTAGCTCCTTCCCACCAAAAGCTAGTTAACAAAGATCATCACAAATAAAGACTATCAAGTGAACTCATTTATCCAAGCAAAATAGCAAACAGAAGTTAGGGAAGTTATTTATGTTAGAAGACAAAGTAAATCAGTAGCTTTCTTGCTGGGGATAAGATAAAATACTTCAGTTCCTTCCAGGAGGAAAAAAGAAAAACAATCTCACTGAGGGAAATTCTGTTCTCAGCTATCTCTGAGGTTGAAAACATTAGAAGTCAAGGGAAGAAAGATAAAGCTAGTTTTACATGTCAGCATCTCTGAGGGTCCCTGTAGTCATTGAGAAGGTCATACTAACCTCTCCTAACTCCCTCTCTTGAATTCTTTCTCCAAAATCCTTGCTTTCCTCAGCATCCCAGCTTAGAGAAGGCTATCAGCCAATCAGAAGCTAGATCTCTTTTCATGTATTCAGTACAGCACACAGAATCACAGGCACTGCCTCAGGAACTGCTATTTATGTAGAAAGTAAATTCAGGGTATTTTTGTTAGGAAAAGTCACAAACAACCTGGGGAATCAGCAAAGACCTCATATATAAAGTGGTGCTTGGGCTGAGTTTTGAAGGATGCTAGGGATTCCAAGAGGTGATGGCAAGGAGAGAGTATCTTCCCGGCACGGAGGCTCCCTCTGTAAATACATGGATTTGGAAAACAGGAGTACATCTATATTATACCCTAAGACATTAGTGGTCAAATTGTGAATAGGTACAAACATTTTGGAAAGAATTTTGGAATTAACCAAAATAAGTGACCTTTTCGTATAGGGACTCCATTATTAAATAACCTCAAAGAAGCCATCAATAAGGAAAAGTCCATATTCATAACAGCAATTTTGTGAGAGCAAAGAGCTAAATACTTATCTATTGCAGAATGTCTAAACAAATTGCAGAACATGAATGTAATGAAATGTTACTGTGCTATAAGATATGTGATGACTATAGAGGATCAGGGAAAGATCTACGTGAACTGACACAGAATGAATTAAGCAGTACCCCCCCAAAAAAAACAACCCAATATACATACTAATTGCAACAATGTAAATGGAAAGAATATTTTAAATAAATAAAATGTAAATATAATAAAATTGTAAAGATCAAGTATAAGTTGAAGGGATATGAGGGGACAGTTGCAAACTGCCCCTTTATGGAGATGGGAGGTATTATATTATACATAGCACATATTTTTGAATTTTTTCAGTATATTAATCAACTGTGCTGATCTTTTCCACCTCTTTTTTGTCTTTAGAAAGTACTGTCAAAGGGGGAAATCAAGATACTCAAGATTACTATGATGATGCAAAAAGAAGATATCAATAAAATCTCATTTAAAAATAAAAATAATATCTGTATTAGCTAACTGGAAAGGCAATGCATCATTGTGAAGAGAGCATAGAACTTAGAGTAGAAAAAACTTGAGTTTCATCCATGACAGAATATGGAAGTGAGGCTTGCACATGAGACTCGACTTCTGGATTCAGTATAAACTTTTAAATTACAAATTGCCGAGCAACTGGTAGTCTGCACTGGTAAAGAAAGTTTCTCACTAAGAACTCTCAGTAACTGTGTTGGAGAACCTATGGCACATGTGCCAGAGGAGGTTGCTCCATTCCCCCCTGCACACATGCCTGAGGACATTTCTTACATGACCTGCCCCTCTGCCCAGCAGCCCAATGGGGGTCCTTCCTCTCTCTGGGATAAGGGGAGTAGCTCACGTGTGGCCTGAGGGTTATGGTTTGGGCATTCAGTCTCTAAAAGGTTCACCATCACTGCTCTACAACACTGAAATCTTCCATTCATTAAAAAAATGACAATTTCAGAAGATGTCATGAGTAAAGGGTCTTGTAAATTTTAAAGTAGATAAATGAGATTTATCGTTATCATTGTTCTCTTGTAAATCAAACAATACCTTAAATTTATGTTTTATAAATAAGCAATTTATGTTTTATAAATAAGCATTTTTATTCTTAAAGTATGACAATACTTGTAAAAGATATAGATATATGCGCTCTAAGCACTATACTACCTAACTACATATGTACTTGCATGTTTGTGTGTTTATGTATGTATATAAATATACCAATTCTTTGATTCAGGAAGCATAGGGAAAGTAATCACAATTGAAAGCATCTCTTAAGATGAAAAGAACCCTTTGCCCAACTGGGACCATTTTGCTGGGTGATTTGAAAGAATGGACTGTGGCACACTGCTGACTGAAGAAGGCAATATAAATATTATTATTCTTCAAAATGATGATCATTTTCCTGCCTGAATAAAGAACCCAGTTTAATCTCACTAGCTATTTATTTACTTTATTGACAAGGGAGGTCACTATGATGTTATGGAAAATTGCTCTAAAGTTCCCTGCAGCTGCACTGGCAAGTTTGTCTTAGATGTTATGAACCCTTTCAACACTCTCATTTCAAAAGAGTCATGAGAGAAAACAAGCAAAGATTTGGCAAGGGTCACAGTCAGGCAAAGGTCTTAACATCTCAAAAGATGGGGGGGAAAGAGACAATTCTGATCTGATAAGCCATCAAAGCCATGAGAAATTTGTTGTCACCAGAAGATGACAAATGCCACTTGAGAAGAAGTTGCTTTTCAGATTGCCACTGCATGAAAAAGAGTAGGATGTTCCTGCTGTATTTCCAGACCCTGAGATATTTCCATTCCAAAGTTATGACAAACTCTAGTCAATATGCTGTCAGCCTTCATGAAGAACCCTGGGTAATTATCTCTTTAGGAAGTGCTAGAATAAGAATTAAGCCCTTCAGTAAGGGAGATAGAGGATAGAAGATAGAAGGGAATCCCTAGCCAACTCTTATTTTTTGATTACAGGCTGCCTTATATTGTCCTCTGTTATCTGGGTCCCTCATTCAACATTTAATCACAAGTTACCTTGAATTTTTATTCAACTTTCCATGTGCATATGCCTCATTTCCCCTAGGAGGATTGAGAAAAAAAGAATTTATACAACCATACACAGAATACATGCGACTCCAGATTCCCTCACTGGGCCAGTTTACAGACTGAACAATTGTCTTAGGACCTCCCTGTTGTTGGCTAGTCCCTCAGAGAGCTCATGTATTTTCATTTCATAAGGTTAAATCATAACTTTTCTTAGGAAAAAAATGAGGACCACTGAAGACATCATCTAGGGTCGGGTCTGCCCTAGATACAGCTTCTTCTTGCCCTCTCTTAGAGATGTTGGATTAGGGTTCCCAAACTGCTCCCCCTTCAAAGCGGTGCTCCTCAAATAACTGCTTCTCCCCCTGCCCTATTACTCAGCCATCTACCCATCAAAAGTAGCTATATTGTGACCTAATTCCTCAAACTCCTATCTATAATATAATCTGACTAATGCATCTATTCTAGTGTTGAAAATGAATGTACATCCATGCCAAGTAACATAACAGCATTCTAATAAAGATTTTCATGAGATTGCTAGATAAATCAGGAAAAGGACATATGCCATAAAATAAGAATCTCAGACCACATGGCAAACTTGAGGTAATCATTTTGGAAAAATTCACTTCATACAAAGTGATCCTGTTTCTTTTAAGGAGAAGACAGAGTCTACAGCTAGAACATCTTTGGAGAGATTGAAGCAGCCACAAACTACAGAACAACTTCATGAATTGCGAATACAGTTTCTGTTTCCTTACAAATCCAAAAGCTTCTCCAAGGAGTTACTATTTGGCCACAAATGATTATAGATAGTAAGAATTACTCCTCAATGCAAAAAAAGGATTGTATTTTCCCAAGACACAATAGTACTGGTTTGCATTGATAAATCCATATTCTTCATATGGAGTTCCCTTTTACCAATGAAATAACAGATAAAGACTACAACACACTACCATATTCTCAGCATAAATAGTTTACACAAAAACCAAGCCAAAAAGAAAAAAGTTACAGGTCTTCATTTTTATCAAAATTTATAAATAATTACAAATGAAATACGAATAAATTAATCTAAAATAAAAACATTGCATCTTTTCCCATATAGAGAATAATTTCCAAAAGCTATGAGGAAATAAATATTCTTCCATTTTTTTACATCTGCTTGCTATGAAGTAAAAATCCAATGTTTGTTTTCAACACTATTATCTCCAAGTGAGCATCTGTCATATGTTAATGCAGACTTATTTTGATTTGAGACATGTGAAAATGTGGATTTGTTAGGGTTCCCAAGCCCCTGACATAGACACACCCTTAGGGAGAAGGAATGACTAAGAAGGTACTGGCAAAGACACAGCTTTCACTCATTTTGTATCTACCTCCATCACAGCCAAATTTCTTTCATGTTCTCTAAGCCCAAGAACCCTGAAGAGACAGCAGCATGGTCTGACACCCATGACCCTCCAAGAAATCAAATTTAACACATGAAAAATACATTTCTGGGAGCAAAGAGGAAGATAGCCAACTAGATTTTTGTTTGAACAAAATACAACCTATCTTCTTTTTCCCTTCTCTAAATACTATGAGTTGCACAAAGACTGTGATAATGAGATGATGATATCAGTGTTGATGTTGGTGATAGCGATGTTAGTTTTGATATATCAATATACAGCACCCTTGAGTTTGCAAAGAATTTTGCAAGCATATTCCTTTTTGAAACTTAGAACTACTTGGAGAGGATGGAGAAGGGAAGAATAAGGGGTTAGTGTCCAAACACCAATGATAGAATTGTTGATTTTTCAAGGTTACATCTGTTAATTCTTATTGTTTAGTCATTTCAATTGTGGCTGACTCTGCATGACCCCATTTGGAATTTTCTTGGCAAATATGTTGGAGTTTGCTGTTTCCTTTTCTAGATCATTTTATAAATGAGGAAACTGAGGCAAATGGGGTTAAGTGACTTGCCCAGGGTCACAAAGTAAGTGTCTGAGGTCAGATTTGAACTCAGGAAAATGTCTTCCTGACATCATGCCCCACACTCTATCCACTTTACCACTTAGTTGCCCATCATAGCTCTAGATAGCCTCAATATCAGAGATAGTACATGCCTTGAGGCTGCTTGCAAGAGCTCCTGTCTTTCTGCTCCAAGATCATTTATGATATATTCTCTGCTTTGATCACCATAAACTGATGTAATCTCAGGATTCAAAAACAACAACAATCATAACAATAAAAGAACAATTTTAATGCATGGGGTTTCCAGTTATGTTTTCTTATAATGACTCAATTAACTGCTTTATTAATTAATTTCTATTGATTTTCCATGTTTAAGGTCTTTACTGAAATAGGGCTTAAACTATGAATAGATTTCCCTTCTCACACAAAGAACCAAAGAATAACTTCAGGATCATGAATGGTAGACTCTCATTACCAAAATATTTAAGAAAATATAGCATGCAAAGCTAAATTGAAATGAGTGATGATGATGATGATGATGATGATGATGATGATGATGATGATAAGGATGGCAGGATTGATGTTTTTATAATCATAGAAAATATCAGTGAGGAAAAATTCCCTCTGCTCATGTCAATACCTGCTCAGAAATTTTAAGTCTTAGAAAGTTATTTCAGCAACTTGCCCAGTGTCACAAAACTGGCATGTACTGGAAATAGTATTTTAACCAAGGTCTTCCTGAATCTATTGATACCCGATAGCACCTATAGAACCTTCCTTTGCACATAGTAAGTTCAAAAATTTAGGAGTGAAAATTGTAGGTGGGGGAAGTATAGCTCAGTAAACTCAGTAAATTGTTAGCAAGTGCATTTTGGGATTCTTATGACATGTGGAAGGAGAAAAGTCAATGATAATTAAGGGTATTATTTTATGAGGCAAGGAGCCAAGAAGCTAACTCCAGGGATATTGCCATGATGTTTTTTCATTCCCTTTGGGACAATTCAGTACTGTACAGCAGCTGACAAATTGGAGAAGTCCCGAAATGAGCAACAGAGATGATTAAAGCAGGATTGACTCACAGGGAATGGAAAAGAGAGAAAGAGAGAGAAATCTGTATAGATTTCCTAGTCTACAATGAAAAAGGACCTAAAAGTTCATAAATATTTTAAAGGTACAACACTAAAGATAAAAAGTGATTAGAAAATGCAAGGGATATAAGAAGGTATAGAGGCATGAAGTTAAATGAAGGAATTTATGCTGAATATCAAGAAAAGACTTCCTGACCATGGAGCCAATGAAATTATGTTTAAAATTCAACCAGAAAGAAACATATGTTATAGGGTTAAAAAAACTTTTTTTACTGTTTCCTAGGGGAATCTAGTTTATTGGATTTCTTCAATTTTTGTTTATCTTTTTCCACACCCATATCACAGCTTTCCAGAGATTTTATTAATACTCCTGAAAGCTCTGGGCACAAATGGATACCTAATGATTTTCCTGTGGAAGAATTGAACAGCCTTGGAGAGCAAGATGAATTGGAGTTTTCCGCCAACTGCAACATCAGTGCCCAAAAGTGGCAACTGATCCACTCAAAAAAAATGGAGGAGGAGAATCAGAAGTTTCCAAAATTAGTCCAAAATTTTGTTTTATAGTTCAAGCCAGTCACGTAAAATTTGAATTGCATTTCTCCCACAGAAGTAATGTCAGGTATGGTGGCTAGGTTCTCTGGCCATGCCACAAAAGCAAGTTTAACATGTGATATTCTTGAATTGTATATCATTAGTGTCATAACAATGATTACATTTGATATATGTCTAACCATCATGTATGAAATTTTTTCTATGGAAAAAATATATTCTGAGTTCTAATTTGAAATAGCATATCTGTCCAGCCTGCCCCAAACAGTAAGAGTAGGGACTCCTCAGATCCATGAACTGCTTAGCTTTGGGCTAGTCATTTAGCTTCTCTGAGTTCCAGTTTCCTCATCTGAAAAAATGAGTGTTTTGGATTAATCAATCAACCAAAGTACTTGCAATGTGCCAGGTACTATGTTGTGTACTAAAGATCAAAATATAATGAGGAAATAATGTTTGTCCTCAAGGTGCTTATATTCTCTAGTCTAAGAGGTCTGAATATTTTTCTGTGTATAATGTTCCCCCTTTGATAGTCTGGTGATACCTATGGGAGCCTTCTCTAAAAAGTATTTTTAAATACATAAAAGTATCATGCCACCTTCTTGGGTTGAGAAGTCAATCACATGCTCCACTCTAATACGCATAAATCTATTAACTAAGCAGAACTATTTCAATATAGATTTTTGTCTTTAGAATTTGCATTATCAGCTATAAAGATGATTTAGAGGCACAGGAATTAATTTTCTACTTTCCACACTTACTTATTCTCCCTCCCTATTAAGGAAGATTGTGGCCCTCCAAGCTTTGAGTATTTGGGAGAAAGAGAAGGACATTCCCATCTCTCTTAGAATTATCTCTGTCCCAGTAACTGAGAGAAAAATACATCTTCAATTCTCAAGTGACATGGCTGGGGAAACTCTTGAGGAATGAGGCTCTCTTTTCAGCTGGGCTTAGCCCTGGATGGCTCACAAGTGACAGATATCTTGAGACCAATATCATTATCTCTTCCTCCTCAGTCACTCCCCAAATTAAACCATGGTGGGAAGTTAAGTGATTCAGTGTATAGAGAACCAGTCCTGAAGATGGAAGATATGAGTTCAAATATGACCTCAGACACTTACTAGCTATGTGACCCTAAGCAAGTCACTTAACCCCATTGCCTAGCCCTTACCACTCTTGTGCCTTGGAATCAATATACAGTATTGATAAGCCAGAAAGTAAGGCTTTTTAAAAATTTAAACCATGGATGAACAGATCCTAATCTCTCCCTTTCTCCTCCAGATTTAACCCAACTTTGTGAAAATGGAACTTGTTATTTTGCCCCTTAGGTATTGGGAGGAAATATTGATATGTTTGTTCCTATAATGCCTTTGAAGTAAATATTTCTTTGTAAAAGCTTATCTGACTATTAAGTGGTAACAGGAAATTGAAATGCTTCCACCTCAATAATAATTCCCTAGTTCTTTCCAAGCACGGGCTACACTCTATTTCCTTCTCCATATTGATTGCCCTATTAGAAACCTGCACAAGGGGTACTTCGCTGCCCTTTTCTCTTAAGTCTTTGTCTTTCATCCTTTTGAAGACCTTGCCCTACCAAACTTCAGCTTTGGATGACTCCCACCTTCTACTGCCTTCAAACCTACTCATTTTTTCTTTTGTTTGCTTGCTTGTTTTTGCTTTTAAAAAAACGTACTTTCCATCTTAGGATCAATAACATGTATTGTTTTCAAGGCAGACGAGCAAGTGGTAAGGGATAGGCAATAGGGGTTAAATGACTTGATCAGAGCCACACAGCCAGGTAATGTTTGAAGTCAGATTTGAACCCATGCCCTCCATCTCTAAGCCTGGCTCCCAATAAACCTCTTCCCGTTTATACTTCCCTAATTGATTCATCATCCAACTCAACACAATGACTTTTCCAAAACTTTTCATCCCTCTTTATATCTCTCATAGCTATACTCTTCCCCAAACTCTAAACAGAGAACCTTGCTTCATATTTTATGAAGAAAAAAAATTAAGGCCATTCTCCAAAAGCTCCCTTTTTTGGACAGTTGGTGACAAAATATATAGAACACAGGGCCAGGAGTCAGCAAAATCTGAGTTCAAATGCAGCCTCAGATACTACATGTACATCCTTGGGCAAGTCACTTAACTTCTATTTGCCTCAGTTTCCTTAACTGTAAAAATGGGAATGATAATAGCACCTACCCTAAAAGATTGTTTGAAAATCAAACGATACACTATTTGCTAAGTGTTTAGCAGAGTGCTTGGCATATAGTTGGCACCCTATATATGCAGGATAAAATAATAATAACAATAATTATTATTATTATCATTTATTCACATCACACAAATGCCTTCCATTAACATGGACTTCAGTCCTATCTCACAGTAACAGATTGCCCTTCTCCTCATCAAGACAAATCCCTCCATTTGTACAAGTGATTCCATTCCTTTCTCTCTTCTCCAAGATATTACTCCCTCAATCATAACTGCTCTCTCACCTACCTCCAATCTCTCCCTGTTTATTGGCTACTTCCCAACTACATAAAGAAATCCTTACTTGACCCGTGCATCCCCATCATCTATCATTCTTTATTTCTTCTCCTTTTTGGCTAACCTCATTGAGAAATCCATATATAATCGGTGCCTCCATTTCTTGTCCAGGCAGAAAGAGAGGAATTAGATATTTATTAAGTGTCTATTACTTATCAGACACGTTACTAAGGCTAAGCTCTTTACAAACATGATTTAATTTCATCTTCACAACAATCTTGGAAAGTAAATGCTATTATTTTCCCCATTTTACTATTCAGAAAACCAAAGCAAATAGAGGTCAAGTGACTTGCCCAGTAGGACACAGGTAGTAAATGCCCAAGGGTGGATTTGAATTCAGATCTTCCTGACACCATGCCTAGAACATTATCCACTGAGCTACCTAGCTGTCACCTTTCTAACATTCCTCTCTTAACTTTGAAGTATGGCTTGCATCCACATTATTTAACAAAACAATACTTTCCAGTGTTAACAATGATCTTCTAATTGACAAATCCAATGTTCTTTTCTCAGACTTCCTCCTTCATGACTTCTCTTCAGCCTTTTACACCATGGATCACCATTTTCTCAATAATTTTCTCTTCTTTTACATTTTCATGGCTCTACTTTCTCCTGCTTCTTCTTCCGAACACTCCTTAATTTCCTTTGCTGAATCTTAAATTCATGTCATATCTGCTAAATGTACATGTTCCCAAAATGCTTTGTCCAAGGTTCTCTTCTCTTTATCTGCTTTAATTTGTTTGGTGCTCTCTTCAGCTCCTATGGATTCACATATCATCTTTATGAAGATGATTTTCAGATCTGGAAGAACTGAACTATTTGTCTATCCCTAAACTCTCTATTGATCTCCAGCTTCCCACTTCTGGTTGCCCACTAGACATCTCAAACTGATAGTCACGTAGCTATCTTAAACTCGAAATGTCCAAACTGAATTCATTATCACACACACACACACACACACACACACACACACACACACACACACACACACACACATCTTCCCCCCTTCCTAACTTCTTTATAACTATGGAGAGTACCACTCTCTCCCCAGTTATCTACTCATCCTTAAGTCCTCTTTCTCCTCCACACATGCACATATCCATTCAGTCTTCAAATCCTGATATTTTTACATATACAGCATCTCTTGTATGAACCCTTCTCTCCTCCAACATTGCCTCCACTCTGGTACTTTCTCTTATAATCTCTCATCTAAATTTTTTCAACAGCCTTTTCTCAAGTCTTTCCCCACCCCAGTTTATCCTTGATTCATCCTGAAGTGCAAATCTAACAATATCACTTTTTTCCATTCAATAACTTCAGTGACTTCTTTTTATCCCCAGGGTTAAATATAAAATCCTCTATTTGGCTTTTATAGTCCTTCAAAATCTACCCCCTCTCCTCCCTTCAAAGTCATCTTACATCTAACTTTCTTTTAAGAACTCTGTGATCCAGGAGCACAGATCTCCTAGCTGTTCCTTGCTCATGACATGCTATCTCTTGTTTCTACCTATTCCTCATGCTTACAACCCTTTTCTTCCTCATCTCTTCCTTCTAGTGTCCTTGGCTTTCTTCAAGTCTCAACTAAAGTCTGACTTTCTGCAAGAGGCTCTTCCAGTCCTCCTTAATCTTAGTGTCCTACCTCTGATATCATCTCTAATTTATCTTGTTTGAATGTTTTCTCCCTCATTATACTGTGAGGTCCTTACAAACAGGGACTATGTTTTTTAGGCTATTGTGTCCTTAATGCTTACTTCAGGGCTTAGCATGTATTAAGTGTTTTCTAAATATTTATTAACTGTTGCCAGGAACTTTGATAACCAAAATACTGTTGGAAAATGTATGAGGACACCATGTTTCTTCCTTTCTAGATCTTAATTTCCTCATCTATTAAATAATAGGGCTTGATAATATTAACAGGGTTGAAGTTACAATAATTTTGTGAAGGCTTCAGTTAAACATACAATCAACCAACAAGACAGGATACCACTAACATAAGGATCTGTATGGCCCAGTTAGACTTGGGAAACTACATTAACATTACCTGTATTTTTTATTTTTTTTACTAAAAATTTCTGAATTACATTTTAATCTGGTTCAAGTTTGTATGTTTGACATATCTATAGAGATTGAGAGGTTAAATTATTTGCTTCTGAGCACAAAAACACTATGTGTTAGAGACAAGAGTTTAATACAGGACTTCTTTGACAAAAGACCAGCTCTCTTATCATTTACACAAAGCTGTCTCTATATTTCTTATATGAAGTATGACTTTAAAATAACTTCAAAATTAACTCAGGATAATAGTCATACACCTACCTTAATACATTCAAACATGCCACTTAAATATATTTGTTCACAGAAATAGAATAATATATATCATGTTATATTATAAAGTAATCATCTATAAATATCTGTCATTTTGTAAACCTTATTAGGAACATATGATCAAAGATTTAGAGCTAGAATGAGGAACCCTAGAGATTATTTCATTTTACAGATAAGGAAACCAAGGAAGGGTGAAATGACCCCAAAATTATACAGATTATAGAAAATGGCAGAGTTGTGATTCAAACCTACTTTCTTTGACTGCAAATCTGATGAGATTTTTACTTGTACTGTGCTAAAAAACAAAACAAGAAACAAAAAAAATGTCTTCTAAAGCATAAAGAAGCTTGTGTGTATATGCATGCACTTGTATAACATATCTCTAATTTTTTCAGTCATTATCACCCATATGTATGAATTGTCTGATTCAGCATCTCCTTGTTTGCCTGAGACAGCTACAATCTTATGACTGGAAACTAAGGAAATATTTATAGCAATCAGCTGGAGTACTCTTCTGTTTGTTTTTTTAACTAACTCTTCCTCTTAGCAATTAGAGTAGCTGTAGAAGTCACCCATGTTATAAACATTTTTAAAATAATTCTTAAAGTCTATAAGTATAATATGAATCATAAATGTAGAGTTGGAAGGAATCTTAAAAGTCTTTTTGTTTTATAGATGAGAAAACAGTTTCAGAGAAATAACATCATTTGTCTAAAATCACACAGGTTGAAATAACAAAGCTAAGATTTTGAACCTATGTTCTAATTACACATCATTTGGTCCTTGTCCTACTGTAATATGTTACATGTAAGAAGTATTATTGAGTGTTTCTTACAGTTTCTTACAGTTTCTTTTTCTATTATATTTCTCCTGATTATATGAAGAATTTTTAATAATCATTTTATTCCCTTTTTATCATTTTTCTCTCCCCTCCTTCCTCCTAACCTCCCTCCCTGAGACAGCAGTTATTATGACATACACTACATGTGCTGTCATGTAATATGTCTTTCCATGTTTGTCATATTGTGAAAGACACATCACTTATATAATGAAAGAAAAAAATTTGTGAAGGAAAGAAAGTGAAAAATGGTTTTCTTCATTAGGCATTGAGACTCCATCAGTTTCTTCCATAGCTATGGATAGTCTTTTTCATCATGTGTCCCATGGATCCTTGCATTGTTGATAATATTTAAGTCATTCACAGTTGATCATTGTACATTATTGCTGTTCCTGTGTACAACTTTCTTCTACTTCTGCTCACTTCATTTTGCATCATCACTTCACATTAGTCTTTCCAACTTTTTGTTTTTGTGACTTATTCTTACGTTTTCTTAACAGCAACTTCAAAATTCCTCCTTTGGTCACAACCTCATACTGATATTTTGTTTCTCTGCTTTCTAATTCTAAGGACATAGTTTGATTGAATGATTCTTTTTCAGGGTTAAGTGTCTCAGTTTCCTCTTCTATAAAATGACCTAGAGAAGGAAATACCAAGTACTTAAAATATCTTTGCCAAGAAAATTCCAAAAAGGGGTCATGAAGAGTTGGACATGATTTTAAACAACTAAACTACAACAAAAATACCTCCCAAAGCTCTCCATGCCACAATGAGACATTGGGAAAAAGTTTAGAATCATTGATGGAGAACTGGACAGAACTTCACAGCCTATCACAATCCTCCAACACAAACACACACACACACACACACACACACACACACACACACACACACACACACACACACACACCTTGTTTTACCAATAATTAAATTGATGTCCATAGAGATTAAGTGACTTGCCCAGAGTCGCACAAACCTCAGAGGCAGGCTTTGATGCCTTTTTCTCTGGCAGTGAATTCTCCATCAGAGTATGAGCTCCTTGAGATCATGGGCTGTATTATTGCTTTGTTTTGTTTTTATTTTTGTTTCATTTGTATCCTCAGAGCTTAGCACAGAACCTAGCACACAGTACATATTTAATAAATGTTTGTTGACTTGATTTTATTCTAATTCCAAATCTAGTACCCTTTCTACTATACCATGTTTCTCACCCAGAGGAAGAGCTTAACCCTACTATGGTGAAATATCCATTGCCTAATAATATCCATAAAATGACTCAAAAAGAACGTTGTCTTTAAGATATCAATAAGAGGGACTACAGATCACAACCCTCCCCAGCTAGTACAAGATCACTGAGGGCATTTGTATCTATGTTTATGTTTTTATTTGTAATATTTTATCACTTATTTCAGTTTGTATTTCATTTCTCAGAAAGGGAACCTGCTCCAGGTTATCATACAGCATTCATACTTCTCAACTATGGATTGATATATTTGCCTTAACTTGTCTTAAGTATGCTTATTCTCTCTGTCTCTCTTTTTCTCTTCTTTCTCTCATCTTTGTCTTTCTGTATTTCTCTCTTTTTCTCTGCCTCCTTTTCTTTCTTTCCCGTGTGTGTGTGTGTGTGTGTGTGTATGTGTGTGTATGTGTGTGTGTGTGTGTGTATGTGTATGTGTGTGTGTGTGTATCTCCTTTCTTTCTCAATTTGAGGCAGCTTAGTGAACAAATCATTTGGCCTGTTCCACTACTGAATAGCGATATTACTTTGGAAAATCCATTGGAGACCTTTGATGCCTCAGATACCCCATTTGAAAAATATGGATTCTGATATCTAGCCATACATATTAGGTAGTTCAAATTTATCAAAAGAAAAACATATGTTAAACCACATGTTTAATATGGCTATTCTCTTTCTCCTTAAAATTGAAACTGACCCTTCCCTCCAACAGAATCTTTACCTTTCTTAAAGCATATATACTACCTTTGAGTACAATATTTAAAAGATAACAGTAGCAAAAGTAACAATAGTAATTGTTAAAATGTATATACCTTTCTAAAATTTGAAAAATTATTTGCCTTATATTTCATTCGAGTCATATTATGAAACAGAAAGGAAATTAGGCCTCGGTAAGGTGCCACAGTGAAATTTCTAGGTAGGAAGAGAATAGCCTGCTGTTATTGGGTGTTAAGTAAAATGTGAGATAGAAGATGATAAAATGTAGGTAAAAAGATATCTAATAAACAAATGGGCCTTCCATCATCCCTGACTGTTCCTAAATTAATTTGGGAAGTACTGGCAACAACAACTAATTCACTCCCAAGGAATGGGAATAAGCTCCTTTTTGTAGGGGAAGATCACATTGAAGAAAATCAGCACACAGAAGGGAAGAGCAGATGAGTAGCAGTGAAGAAGGCTAAAGATATGATAAAATGAAGGAGAACATAGGAAGCAACCGAAAGTGGTCTATCTTTTCTAGATGAACTAGAATCTCCCTCATGCATATCAGCTATTTCCAGCTTCTGTTCCATTAGGATTCTGGAAGAAACTAACTCTTGTCAATCAGAGTCAACAGAACAAATTAACATCATCTCATGAGGAAAGACTGGTTAAATTGTTTATTGCTTATCGAGCTTACTGGTGAAGGTCATTAGGAACAGTTGAGGAATAAAGACTGCTATAAATAAATTAAAACCCTTCTTGGAACCTTCAGTAATTGAACCAAAAATAATATAAAAAACAAGCATAGCAAGCAAGAATTGGCCACAACCACTACTAACAAGAAAGTGGAAGACTGGGCAGGGTTTGGGTCCTGGCAAGTATGGAGAAGATAGAAAATTTATAAAGTGAACCATGCTAGTTCATATTCCATCACTAAGAAACAACTATACAGGAACATAACATCGAATGGCCATTAGTCTAAAAGAGAAAAACAAAAAACCCAGAAGAATGTTCCTTTTTCTCTGTCATTGGGAAGAATAACATGTGCCTTGGAAGAGTAAAGAATGAGGTAAAAACACATAAAAAGATACTGAAAGTTAGATAAGAATCTTGACTTATATCAAGAGTGAAGCTGAGACTCTTTCCACAAAGAGAAGAGTTGGATTCTCTGAAAAGAAAGCACTTTGAAGAGTAATGATGTGATTCACAGGAAGTCTCCTAACAGAGGCTATGTGTTAAAGGTGAGAAGCAGAAGTGATGAGTCAAGATGGTTGCCATCACCAAGGTAGCTATTTGCTGACAATATTAATGAAAGAGATGGCCTATTTCCCAAGAATCTATACCCAGGAAGTGGCACTAAGCATCTTAAGACTTGTTCAACCAGATGACCACTACTCACTTTTCATGACTGATGTGAGAGAAAATGAGACTGCCTTAAGGAATCTAGAAAGCCTGTTAAGAATCTCAAGGTCCTATTCAAAGAAAAGGAGGCTCTTAGGAACACAAGTACTTTCCTCACTAGTACTAATTAAAATCTTTGGAAGAAAAAAGTTAGATTTGAAAGTGAACAGCTGGTTGAGAAGATAGCATCTGATAATAGGATGTGGATTTCTGTATCACAGCTTAAAATAGGGGAATTATGGGTTCCTATAATTCCCATGGCCAGATTTGGAGTGTAACCAGGCTAACAAAGGAGTGTAACTAATGAAGGCTAATAAAAAGATATTTTCCTGGAGTATTTCCAAATATTTTCAATCAGGTTTTACAGAGAAAAGGGAAAGGGTGAGAGAAAAATGCTAACAAATATCTACCGAAATAGATACAATAGAGAATAGAAACTAAAAAAAGGAAGAATAAAAATTGAAAGAAAATAAATTAAAAGGAAATAGCCAGAAATAGAAGTTTTATTATCATACAAGGGCTTACCCAAGAACATAAAGTATGGGTAATATGCAAGAGGACTAGAAATCCTAATGTAAATAGAAAAACTTGATCTTAGAGGCAGGGATGCTGAGGTTCAAATGAGATAATGGATGTAAAACACTTAGCAAAGCTTAAAGCACTATGTAAAATGCAAGTTACTGGCATTATTGTCATTGTTGTGGCTATGCCTATAGTTACCAGGCCTCCAGTCTGGTGATGACTTCATTCCCTAAGCCTTCTACTGTGTTCCTGCTGAGTTCAAGGAGTGTTTATAGAGCAATATAGTCTTGGGCAGAGAAGTGTTTAACAACCAGGCTGCAGGGGAGGGCGGGGATGTAGGCACAAACAATTTTTGAGTTTAATCTGTATTAGCAACACTTTTTTCAGTCTAGAGAATCAGTAAAAACACCTCCTGATTTGTCGTGCTTGCCAATATCTTAGGTATAAATGCTAACAATGAAAATTTAACAATCTGCTTTCACAAGCTTGTTAGAGCAGACTCTAGCATACCCCAATTTATCACTGGGATTTGGTAGGATGGCACTCATAAATTTGGTAAACCTAACTCAAGAAGAGTGGGACTGATAAAAGGTAGAGGAAAAGCGGGAAGGGGAGACAGAGCAGGGCAGCATTTTATATTAAGATTTACTCATGCAAGAAAAGCTAAGAATGGGGGAACACAGGCGGCTCTGTGGATTTAGAACCAGACTTTAGAGACAGGGTGTCCTGGGTTCAAATTTGACCTCAGACATTTCCTAGCTGTGTGACCCTGGGCAAGTCACTTAACCCCCATTTCCTAGTCTTTACTGTTCTTCTGCCTTGGAACCAATATACAGTATTGATTTTTAAATTAGGTAAGTAAGGCTTTAAAAAAATCTAGGGTTTAAATAGTAGAATCATGGTGGAGAATATATGGATAAAGATCAGTAGCAAGAGAAAAAACAGCTATGTGACCCTGCACATATATGACAGATGACATGAAAAGGAGTTTGAGGGAAATATCCTACATTTGGCAAGGAAACATGCTATTGCAGGGAAACATGCATGCAATTATCCGAACACCTACTGATTCAAATGCTCTCTGCCAAAAGCAGAGTAGCTAACAAATTCATGATTTGCCTAATTATAATGTCATGTTTCATATGCAGTCTTATATCTTGTTTTTCTTTTGTGAATCTGAGATGTGTTTGTTGATGATTGATAAGTGCATAATACAAAAGAAAGAATTTTGTAAATCTTATACTGCTATATAAATGTGTTGTCTTCATGATTATTTTTAAATGAAGGATTGTAGTAAATAAAAAAGTGAAGGAAGCATTAGGGAAATTCCTTTTTTGGACTTGATTCTGTCCCAAACGAGAAAGCAGTAGCTGAATTAATAACAGTAGAAATCTTTAGAGAAAATGAGCAGCCTAACTTTGAATTGATGATAGAGAGGGAAATCAAGCCTATCATTCAATAAACATGTATTAAGCACTGACTAACTGCCAGACATTATGCCCATTGTGTGTGCCATGCTAAGAACCAAAATACAGGAAAAATATATTTAGGACAGCAAGGTGAAGCTACCACTGAAACTATTGTAGTTGCATAATGAACTCATCAATCAATTCTAATTTTAAAAAGATATTTGTACCATAATTCATATTTAACCTGGAGAAGAGAAGATTCAGAGAGGACATAATATTTGATTTCAAATGTTGAAGGCATGTTAAGTTAAAAGGGGAATGAACTACCTATGTTTGCCCCCAAAGGAGCAAACAAGAAGGAATGGTCAGCTTCAGTAGTTGCAAAGAATTGAATTTAGGCTTAATGTCATGAAAAACTTCTTACCAATTAGAAGCGTCCAAAAGGGCAATAAGCATCATGAAGAAGTGAAAGAAAGAGAATGCCTTGGGCATCTTTAGGCAGAAGCTAGATGACCATGTGTCAGGTATATTATAATGGGGATTCCTTCATTTGTAGGTTGAACTAGGTGACTTTTAAGATCTCCTTCAACTCTCAGGTTCTGCAATTTTATGATTCTGTTTTCAGAGAAGAAGCAATTTTTGATATAGGCTTTGAAACATGCCCAGGATCCTAACTGATAAAGATGAAAGGAGGACATCTGAAATGAAGAAAATGGCCAGAGAAATGGTTCAAGGAAACCTTAAGGCACATAGGAAGATTGGTTAAAATTCCATTTGGATGGGAAACAGGATGTGTTTGGAAGAGTGGTGGGGGAGTTCATTGGCAAGTTTCATTGCATCCTTGGTGCATAGGATTTCTAATGTCATGATAAGGGGATGGTATTTCATTCAGTAAGCAATAAGAAACTACTGAAGTTGTTTGAGCAGGAGGGTGTCGGAATTAGACCTATGCTTCAGGAAGATTTAATATGGTGGTAGCATGCAGAATGTACTACAGGAGGCAAAAACAGAAAAAGCAGTTAGGAACATATTGCAATAATTCAAATAAAGTAGTAGTAGTAGTAGTAGTAGTAGTAGTAGTAGTAGTAGTAGTAGTAGTAGTAGTAGTAGTAGTAGTAGTAGTAGTAGTAGTAGTAATAGTAACAGCAGCAGCAGCAGCATGTTGTTGAGTCATTTTTTTCCTGGCAGAGATACTAAATTGATTTGCTATTTCCTTCTCCAACTCATCTTACAGATGAAGAACTGAGGTAAACAAGATTAAGTGACTTACCCAGGGTCACACAGTTAATAAGTGTCTAAAGACAAATTTGAACTTATAAAGCCTTCTTGACTTCAGGGTCAGACTTTCCATCTAGCTGTCCAGTACTAGTAGCAGTAATGCCTGAAACGAGAGCTGGTTGGTGGCAATTAGAATGGAAAAAAAGGTATGGATTTGGAAAACACTGTAAAGCAATAATTAATAAGAATTGATTAATCAGAAGTAATAAACATGTAGCAAGCCTTCTTGCCTACTCCTCATTTTATGGATGAAGATATTAAGGAAATTCAAGCACATTTAATGATTTGCCTTCTTCAGGGAAGGGGTAGCACTAGTTTTAGGCTGCAGAGCTTCTGAGAACTTCTGTTTCATGGCTTTCTGAGCTATCCTGCTTCTTGTGCCTGAAGAAGAAATTTACCTTTCTGAAGTGTTGGGCACATGCCACACACAAACCAGTATAGACAAATTTGGGGTTAAAAGATAAATGAGTTGTAAAAGAGTTTCTAGAAAAGACAAAGGAAAAAAAGTATTCCTCTGAGCTTAAGAGCATATGCAAAATTGTGTCATTTAATTAACCTTAAAGATTCATTTGTAAATGCCAATATTACAAATTTATACTTGAAGGGCACAAAATCCAACCTTCTGTTGATTTTGTACATAACTTGATACATGTGTTGAATTCTAAAATCACAGGTCTGTCTCTCTACTGTCTGAAGCATTGGGCTGGGTTGATGATATTCATAAAGGAAGATGGTGACTGTTGGTATAAACATCATAGAAGGAAATAGAGCCTTGATGACTCTCTTTCCTTCTCCCTCTCGGCCCCAGGAGTGTGAATTATTTTAATTGGATCGATCATTTCCTTACGCATACTTAAAAAAACTTGCACCAAGCAGACAGGCTGAATCTCTCCTGTGATTTAGGTTCATCTTTATGATTACGTTAACACTCAAGTGCACTTTTAAAATTTAGAAGACATTATTGCCTTCTAATTATTGCACACACTATATCATGGTATATTGCTAACTAGGACACAATGACATTGCATATGAGCTCTGTTTCAAACTAAAATGAAACATTCTTGGCCAATATCCATCAGTCAGGTTATAAGACTATTGTTGACTTCACAGCCAACATATTAATTAGTCCTTTTTGTTTTGGGACATTTCTGGGTAGTAATTTGTTAGTAACTTCTAATGCTCTCCTGCCTGTGTACCTTTGCATGGGCTGTCTTCCTTTCCTGAAATACTTTCCAGCAGCTTCCTTCTACCTGTGAGTGCCCACTCTTCCTAATATTTTATTTGAAATGTTTATTAGAGGCTTTGTCCTTAGAGGCTTTGTCCCACTCCACTACCAACATAAAAGTAGCTTCTTCAAGTCCACTCTGAGGGTAGTTTACTTGGAAGACTTCCTATCCAGAGATAAAATGAACTTCCCAAAAGTTGATGTGTGTAGACTCTTGGGCATGGACTTAGGAAGATCCAAGTTCAAATCACTGCTGATCATTTACCATCTGTGTAACCATTTACGAGTCACTCTAGCTCTCCCTTCCTCAGTTTCCTCATCTATAAAATGAGAGTAATATCTTACCTTCCAGAGTTTTGGGGACAAAATGTAAAGATATTTGTAAATCACTTTACAAATCTTAACACTCTATAAACACTGGCTATTACTTTTATTATTAGTTGCCTAAAAATTCAGTGAGATGGTTTGAATCCAGTCATATGTATGTCCCCTGGCATGTAAGTGCACCCCGGTCATTTAAGGTTAGCTCAGAAGTGAGCCCATCCCAAAGCCCTGGAAATAGTGATCTTAAATGAGGAAGTTAAGGAAGGGGTTCTGCTCCTTCACCTTAAGGACGATGGGACCTTGTCTTCAAATTCAGAGCAGAAACTGTCCTTATATACTGTCTCTCCCACTAGACCGTAAGCTCCTTGAGAGCAGGGACTTTCTTACTTTTAAATTTATATCCCCCTGCACTTAGCCCAGTGCTTTGTATGTAGTAAGCACTCATTAAATGTTTTATCCATTCATTCATTCATTCATTTATAAGCAAGAAATAGATAATCACAAATTGCACTGCTATTAAAGATTCACTACTACCTGACAACAGACATGGCAACTCTGTGGCAAAAGAGATAAAGTACTGTATCTGGAGTCAGGAAGACTTAGTTCAAATCCTGCTTCTGATCCTTAATAGTTATGTTATCCTGGGCAAGTTAATTAAAGTCACAGCCTCAGTTTCTTCACCTGTAAAATGGGGATAAAACCAGCATCTATCTTACAAGTTTGTTGTGAGGATCAAATTATATAAATATATGTAAAACACTTTGTAAATCTTAATGCTATTTATTATTTACCCATGAATACCATCATAAGTTTAGGAATGTTAGAGGCTTTCCCATTATATTTAGACTGGGTTACTGCTATAGCTCCCCTAGTAAATTTCCCTTAGATACATGAGTTATAAACTGAGATTTTATCTCACATTTTATGGACATGGTGGTAATGTTTACTACATAAAACTCCACTTAGTGCTCTATTGGGGGGCAGGAGTAACCTCTCTGTGTCTCTAAAATTAGCCTCTCAGACCTAAGATATTCTCTTCATTTTTTGTTAATTGTGATGGTTCGGTCATTTTCAGGAATGTCTGACTCTTGTCAAAAATAATGGAGATATGGAGGGCACCAGGGATGTTACAATATAATCTAAATGGCTGTGGGTACACACACTGGGTTGTAGGAGAGACAGGACCAGGATGGAGAGATCAGAGTAAACAACTAAGCTGCTGATAACTGAAAAGAATGTCACCAACTGTCACCTTCTCACCACTAGGCTAGTCTTAGAAACCAGCAGGCAAGGTAAAAGGTTTTAACAGGTTGAATTATGTTCAACTAAAAGGTGGGATAGGGGATTCTACACTAAAACCTAAATGGCAAAACCACAGGGCAAGGGGAGGACTTCTCTACTCTAATCTTAGTGCTCTAAGCAGGCAGAGTCCAAAGGAGCAGGAATGGAGTCTCTGGGAGGCTGCATCAAACCTGGTTCCAGCCAGGGTTTTACCAGCACTGCTAAGGGCTGAGGGTGGCTTTGGGGTTCTCACTGTAATTCAACGATGATCACAGGATGTCAAAATCCAAGGTGGTCCAAGGTATCCAAGTAGAGAGGGTGTGCTTGAGATGCTGTCCACCAGATCCCAAACTCCTCCTTCCCTTGGTACTGCTCTGTAGTTCTTGTCCCCTTGCTAGATGCTACCACCACACAGGATCCCAGGGAAATCAGGAAGCAGGGTGCCCTTAACTCTGAGATCTCCCAGGGCTAACAACAGTTTGTGCCAACCCCTAATGGAGTCTCTCTCAGGGCACAAGCAACTTCCTGCTCCCTCATTCCATCTTGGAATGCTCCAGCTCCAGCCCTTCCTGATAGGTCCCCCTTAATACTTAATTAATTACTAACTAATCTTCCTCACAACACTCTGAGATCCTTTTGGGGGTTTTCTTGGCAAAGATACTGGAGTACTTTTACCATTTCCTTCTCCAGTTCATTTTATAGTTGAGAAAATAGAAGCAAATAGGGAAAAGTGTTTTGGCCAGCTTCTTCCAGCTAGTGAGTGTCTGAAGTCATATTTGAATTGAGAAAAATGATGACCCCAGGCCTGGCATTCTATCCATTGGGCACCCAGTTGGCCTCATTAATTAATTATTCCTAATTATGCCCTTTCTGATCAGCCAGCACAAACCAAATCCTTCTTCTACAGGATAACTTTTTTTTAAACCTTTACCTTCCATCTTAGAATCAATACGTTGTATTGGTTCAAAGGCAGAAGAGTGGTAAGGGCCAGGCAATGAGGATTAAGTGACTTGTCCAGGGTCACACAGATTGGAAGTGTCTGAGGTCAGATTTGCACCTAGGACCTCCTTTCTCTAGGACTAGTTCACAGTCCACTGAGCCACCCAGCTGCCCCTTATGGGATAACTTTTGAAATATTTGGAGAGGGACTTCTAAAATGCTCCTAGTTTTCCCTTCTTACAGGAGTACTTAACGGAAGAGACTCAGTCCTTCAACTGTGGAAAAAATGGTAGGTGGTAGATTTTACCTCAGGTGAGAGTGCTTGCTCTAGCAGTATAATCCTTCCTGATCCTGTAGGATGCTTTTTATAGTATAATCTTCCCCCAAGTAAATTTAGAATCTGCCTGATAATAATGCAAGGTGTACTCCAGAAACTACAAATATCAGTGAACAACCTTTAATAAGACATAAAAATTCTCAATATATGTTGGTATAGGTGTCCCAGAAGAGCAGCTATTTCACAAGAAAAAAGGGCAAACCTGCCAGTATCCCTTTAGATGAGAAGCAGTCACTAGGAATGTTCCGGCAACTGCACAAAGGGATATCAAAGCCAACACTTTGTCTTGTGATGAAGCATTGCCCTTTCTCCAAAGTAATATCCAATTATTAATACTTTGCCCAGGAATAGTAACACCAGGGCTTGGATGCCCATTGAAAGGGGCCTGGAGCACAGAGCTTACATCAGTTGGTAATTATAGTTCCTCCACATCATGACCAAAGAAAAGGTTATTAAGAGTGTCAGAGTTATTAGTTTGCCATTTCTCTGAATGCTAAATAAATAGAACTCTTGTCTACGGATCACCTTTTCTATGAATGTGATGATAGAATTGGGGGGTTTAGAAAATATGATAGATCCATATCTCTACAAATAGAATTGCCCCCTTCCAAAAATCCCTGTTAAATATAAAATAAATATAGCTATCTTTTGCACATGAGACAATTGGGAGTGGTATAGGAAGCTCATCTGGAACATGACTCTGGGAAGAGGATCCCAGGATGCTTGGAAGTATGGCGAGGGGGGAGAAACACCACCACTGCCTCCCAATAAGGGGAAATGTTATATCCTGAGTTTTTAGCAAGTGCTATCTGTGCCTTCTAAATTTTTCTCCCTAAGACAAAGGCCCCATGCCTTCTCTAGCCATAACTGCTGACAGGACAAGACTGACCCATGGGCCACGGCTGGGAACCCAATCATATTTTGAGCAGTCAGTAGGAGGATAATTTCTGACCTACTATTTGAATGCCATTGTATTTTTCCCAAATAGAAAACAAAAACTACAACATGTTTGGGAAATATTTAAGCTATTAATTAACTATTGAGAATTCAGCATGAAGAAAATTGACCCTGAGGGGGTAGTAAGCTGCAGCTGGCCTGTGGGAATCTTGCACCACCTTAATTGTCAAGAAAACAAATGTGATTGAAACAAATACTTCCACTGGATTTTTCCCCTGGAAAAATACAGCCTCCCCTTTGGGCTGTTGAGATACTGACAACGAAATATTGGTTTGTCAAAGCCTTCATTTCATTTTCCAAACACTTACAAGCCAGGGAAAAAGTAACCGTAGATGTGTTAGGCTAGAGTACCCCTAGAAATTCTTAAGTCCCCGTGAAGATTTCATGGACCCATCTGATGCTAATGATATGGTTTTCTACTTTGTTCAATAATAACCCAATTAGGAGATGGTCTAAAAATGAACAGGCAGGGATTCAGATTGGACAAGGTACAGGTATTGCAAAAAGAGACTGAGACCATCTGGAAAACATGGCATGGGAGAACTTAATCCCCTCATTTAAGGGCATGTGGTCATCTTCTGACACAACATTTTACAGCCAGGGAGCACTTCAAGTTGATCTGGTCCTTGCACATCCAGATGTTTTCAGAGACTAACGTAAATCTCAAAGCATTTCCTGGTTAACCTCTGCTTAAAGTCTTCTGCAAATGGATGCTGCTGTGCCAAGAGAAATTCAAGGACTTAGAATGACACTTAGCACTTCTAATGCTTAGTGTGTTGTGAAGCACTTTATAATTCTCCCTTTCTCTGAACCTCTCTTGAGAGATCAGTAATTTTCTCATTATACTGTAGGGAAACAGGTCATCTGTCTTTCCCAAAATACTACATGACCAATTAATAACTGGAATTAGAACTCAAAACATTCTAAGTCCAGGAGCTGTGCTGAGCCAATAACACATGGGATTGTAATGACACTGCAAACTCTTAGAACTAACCAATGTGATGAAATCATTCCCAAAATTAAATGTGCTTTATTAAAGCAATGAATGAATGTTCCATTATATTTAATGCCAGATATTCTCTCCAGTTTTAGCATAATAAAACAATGATAATATATAGTTCTTTAAACTTTAAAAAGTGATCTCTGCACAATGGAACCTCAAAAACAACTTTGTGAGCTACTCATAACAAGAATTATGAATTCCATTTTACAAATAGGGGAAGCAAGGGTAAGAATGGTTACAAAGATGTTTTAGAAGACTACAAACTTAAATGCAAGCAACCCTATACAGAGGTCACTCTTCTACTGACCTGAATCACAGCCCACTAGCATTGAATCAATGGTCTTTAAAAAGTTGTAGTGATTGAAAAATTCATTGTTTCACGCACAAATTCATACAGTGATGTTTGTCCTTCATTGGAAAATATTCCCTCCATCATTAGACCTATACCAAGAACAGAATAAATATGAGGTACTACTATTTACAAATATTTCTTTGGGAGTTATTGAGAGGAAAATGTTTTGGAATCCATAATGGTTAAACAAATGTGAAGTGTAATGAATGGTCACTTTAAACCATATCTCCCAATTCTAGATCCAGAGTTTTTTCTGCTATTGTTGTTGTTCAATCATTTCAGGTATGTCCCACTCTTCATGACACAATTTGGAGGTGGGTTTTTGTTTGTTTGTTTGTTTGTTTTTGGCAAAGATACTGTTGTGGTTTGCTGTTTCCCTCACCAGTTCAATTTATAGATGAGGAAACAGAGGCAAACAGCCTGGTATCACACAGATAGTAAGTTATTGAGGCCAAATTTGAACTTAAGATGAGTCTCTCTGATTCCAGACCCAGCACTCTACTCTACTGTTCCATCTAGCTCCCTCTCTTTTTACACATTATATCCTCCCAATTAAATCAGTTATATGAGAACAATCAAATCAGTTATGTGAAAACCTCGTCATTCTTCTTTCTTTCCTTCTTTTGAAAGAAGAGAAGAGAAAATGGACGGTCAAGATAAAAGAAGGAAAATACCAAAATAGAAATGATCTCTCAAAGCCAGAAAAATTCACCTGCACAAGAAGTTAATACCCAATTCATTTTCCTTCTCACAGAATTGAAATAAAAGTCTCTCTAGGTATAGGAAGCAAGCAAGACCTGTTCAATACAGAATGCAATGACGTTCATGCCACAGGCTTACTCTTTTAAAAGGAAAATATTAAATAAATAATTTTTCTTTATTCTTACTTAGAACGGTTAGTCAACAGTTATTTATTGAGCATCAATAGATGCTCAGATATGTGTCAGATACTGCTCTACAGTTGAGGGACACATAAAAAGGCAAAAGGCAAAACAAAAAAGAGGAAAAGACAGTCCCTTGTCTCAAGAAGCTTCCAGTCTAACAAGGGAGACATGAAAAGAACTATGTATAAACAAGGAATAGCTAGGATAAATTGAAAATTATCAGTAAAGAAAAATTTCTGGATATTTAAAGTATTCAAGAAGGGAACATTATAGAAATATTCATTGGCGACATTAAGGGACAAATCCAGATTCTTAGGTTTTTTATTTGTCACTCAGGATCAGAAAAAAAAGATATAGTGCTTTTATTCCAAGTTAATCGTTTATGCTAATGAGTACTAACTTCCTGTTACTATATTTTTTTATCCCTTCACCACATTGATAGTGATACTTTTTTCAAATTTATTACCATTCTTTTTCCTTTTGGGTCTTGATGACAGCTTTATAAATTTTTTATTGTATTTTAATTGGTTGGGGATAAAATCTAATCCTATCTTCATACCACAGGGGTATGAAAACAACAATAATAACAAAAACAATATTTACATAGCACTTACTATGTACCACGTACTGTGCTAAGCACTTAATAAATATAATTACATTTGATCTTCATGATACCTTGCTACCAAAAAGGTAGTTGCAATTATCATCCTCATTTTACAGATGAGGAAACCAAGGCAGAAAGAGTGTAAGTAACTTGCCTAAAATCATACACAGCTAATAAATGTTAGAAGGTAGATTTTGACTAAGATCTTTCTCCAGGCTTAGCACTCTTTCCACTGTGCCACCTTGCTGTCTCAAATTTTACAAATACAAATAAATTTCAAATGACCACCATCAAATCTTCCTTCTGCAAGAGTCATAGAACCACTGAAAAAAGAGGAACACAGAATATGACTGCTAAATCAATTATCATTACTGCTTTCTCCGAAAAGGAAGAGAATGCTATAGATCGTCATATATAAATTGAACTCCTTGTAGTACTTGAAATGGTCAAGCAACTATCACCTGTTCTTCTAAAGCAGATTCATATCCTTCTTTTTTAACATTTCTCCAGAAATGACCAAGAACTTACTGAACTGGCAAGGGATTAGATCAGGGGTATACTAAAGCCAGCTCCTACTAGTTCACAAGAGCCAATTTAAAATATTTCATTTATGAAACTTTGTATCTCAGAAATCATCAAATGAATCAAACCAGGAATTATTTGTTTGTTTTGTTGCTTTTCCAGGCTTAAGAAAATGGTGGAGAAAATGTTAATAATGTAAATTATATTTAAAGGCATGTCATGTGTTCATTTTTTCAGAAAGTCAGTTGTTAAAATCTTTGCCAGTGGGCTTCAGTTTGAACTAAATTGGAGAGAAAGGGGTCTGAAATAGATGATATTACATCTCTTCATACGTCACTGAATGCTTCTTTATAAAGAAAAAGAAAAGAATAGATGCTTTAAAAAAAATCTTGGTTCATCAGTATTTCACAGGTTATTTCCTAGAAGCAATCGCAAGAAAGCCTGGAAGGTAGAAGTTAGGGAAAAGTTCTTTTTTCTTCCCAGTGCCTCTTGGGGTAATATAGCATGGAAAAGAGAAATTCAAGATAAAAATCTCCTTTGTTACTTCCCTATGTAATCAAGTCAAGTTGTTCCTCTCCTACTCTGTACCTGGCCAGTTGGAAGATGCCCTGTGGGTACATTGATCCAGGTCCAGGATTCTCTACCAGGCTTAGACAGAGGTTCAGGAATGAACTAATCTAGCAGCAGCTTTTTAATCTAGAGGTAAGAACTAAACTACATTCCTAGCACCCAATAGATCCATTCAGGATGAATTGCTGAGTCACTCTTGTTTCAAGGTTTAATCTGCAAACAAAATTTGTCCAGTCAATACATTCTTCTCACTGAGATCAAAAGGTAATGGTGTTCTCTGCCACTTTTCTTCTTTTTTCTTTTTTTCCTTTTGTACTTTGGAAAATTATTTGTAGACAGGGGAATAGACACAGGCAATTCATTTCCAGTTGCTTTATATCAAAGGCCCTAGAAGTCTTTAGGTACACAGGTCATTCCACTTAATGGGTTTTATTACATCTATTACCCATCTTCAAGCCAACTTCATCCAGAACATGAGTCATCCCTGGCATATGGAAGTAGGTAACATTAGTCTTGGATTGCTTTACTCACTCCCAACCTCTTTCCTTTCTCTCCATCCCAATCCCATTCTATACCCAAACCATTTAAGTTCTGCTGGCTATGGGAAATTCAAGAATGAAGGTCACTATAGCTCTATCATCTATATACATAAAGAAATGTGTGCATAAATATACATACTGATAGATAACATTATCTGTAATGTTCTAAATCTATACACACACATACAGCACATGCACATACATTTATAGCTAGATTAGATGTACATGACATGTGTGTATATACCCACATATCTGTATATTGCATTGGCATGTGGATCTAATGTTATACCTGGAACCAGGATTATCTAGATTCAAATCTGACACCTTTCCCTCTGGGAATTCTCTACAGATTTCAGAGAAGCATAGATTTATAACTGGAAGGAATTTTAGGAACCATCTAGTCCAACTCATCATTTTATACATGAAGATACTATAAATGTTAAGTGATTAACCCACAGTAACATAGGTAGTAACCTATAGGAAAGATTTAAACCCTATATGATGGCAATTGGAGAAATGAAGAGAAAGGAGCAAAACTATCTCCTTTTTAAAGATCCACTGAGTAAGCTTTTCCTACTCAGTGGCCAATTAATCCACCACATAATGGTCAAAGTTCCTGAATTCCTCAGCACTTAGTCATGGAGCCTGTCAGAAGCAGCCAAGGAGTTCATCATTCCCAAAAGTACCCAAGTACTGAGATAGCACTCATATTTCCAGATGTAGGCAGAGCACCTCTGTACAGTTACATGAAGAAGGAAAGGGGAAGAGATATGTGCTCTTGCTCTTGTCTCCTAGAGATCAATGACCAACCAGAATTGCTTCTCCAAATACCTGATGGCTCATTTTCTAGTGTACAATCAGCCCAACTACATTTAAGTTGGGCTTCATGGACTGGGAGGTATAAATTGAGCAGACTTGATAAGCCAACACCCTCCTTTCTCACCACCAGCATTACTAAACATATTTTATCATAAAGTGGAGGTTATTTTCTGAAAAAAAATCCTTGGAGTAAGTAAATACTAATTTGGAGCAGTTTTTTAGCATACACCATTCGAATTTAAGACTAACTCAAATTAGCTAGTAAATCTCTAAGTGGTTGAGATATTAGATAATTGTGGGGACAACATAAGGTTTCTATTAGGGATCATGAACATTAAGGAGGTAGGGGACCCGAAGCTTGCCACTAAAGGCAAACTGGGAGAACACCCAAGACAGACTTTGTTGAATTTGCTCAATTCTTCCCCAGAGGCTATAGGAAAGAGGCAAAAATGATATTTCAATTCAATTCAGCAAGCATTTATTAACTCAACAAACATTTACTTCATTCAAGAGATGGCAATAGTTCTGGCCAACTTCCTTTCCTCTGGAGAAAGAGGTAATGGTACAAAGGGAAGGAAAGATAATGGGGCAGAATGGCCAGAAAATCTAGCTTTGATTCAAGAAGGCTTGGTTGCTAGTCCTGTCTTTGGCACAAGATGACTAAACTATCAATGTTTCAGGCTACCGTCTAAGACTTTGAAATTACAGATGAGTTGTTGATCTGCATTAGTGAAGAAAGTCTCTATATCATTAGTTCCCTACATCAATAAAATTATGTTTCTGGGTCAAAAGGAACATTATTTAAGAAGCTATGCTGAGTACTGAGGTTATTAAACTTGAAGATCACCCAAAGGACAATGTAAAGATATAGGGTGGGCAAAAGTAGATTTGTACTATGGTGGCAGCATAAATGATAATCTTCAGAAACACACATAATCAGAAAAGAATACAGGTTGGCCATGGCGAGACAGAATCAATGAAAAGTTCAGATACTCCATTTATATGTATGAAATGTCCAGAGAACTAAAGAGTGAACCCCCTGTGGAGGAATTAAGGAAAAGCATGAACAATAGTTACTCAGGATGAAAGGGCATGGATAAATAAAAATCAGTATTTTTAGAGACAATAGCCACATAGGTGAGATCTCAAGTCTGTCAAAGAACCATGATATGCCTGACCTCAAGCAGCTTACAGGATAACAGGTGGCTATGACTTAAATACAGGTAAATGTAATGTAAAAGTTGCATATAAAAAAAACAAGAAGAGATCTCCAGGTTTTCCAGGAAAATTTGAAGAGGCAGAAAACAATTTTGTCTAGGGGTTGGGATCAGGGAGAGGAAATAAAAAATCAATAAGGCTTCTCACAGAGCAGGTAGAATCTGACATGAGTTCTAAAGGAAGAAATTAAATTCAGCAGGTAAAGATAGAAAGAAAGAAATTACAGATATACAGGACAGTTTACATGAATGCATAAAGGCAGGATTCAGTAGTATAAGCTCAAAGAACATAGGAAATAGCAAGAATAAAACAGCATAACATGAAATGAAGTTTAAAAGGCCATAGACACTAAGTAGAGTGGAGATACCTGCACATTCAAGTCAAGATGAGCTCACAGCTGTCCATAATGATGCATTACCCTCAAAGTTATATAGGATCAAAACAGTATTTTTTATGCCAGTAATTAATGGATTGGGCATGGTTTGGAACTCATTTCTTGAGTGTTTTTGACAGAGTGTGTTTCAAGAGTAAAAAGAATAGATCATGTAGAAAATCAACATTATAAATTGAATGATTAAATTGATACACACCATAATAGTGTGTGTTGGAGAGAGAGAGAGAATTCAAGGTGTTATGAGTAGAATAGTTTCAGTTTTGCATCATCTGGCTGGTGTTTTTATTTTGGGAGTGAAGCAATGTTTGAGTTTAGATCTTTCACATTTGTATGGATGACTCAAAGGGAAGGAGAGAACATAGATCACAAAATGTCAGAAGACAATTATGGAAAGCTGAATCCACATATAAATAAAATGAAAAATTTAAATTAGTTTTTTTTTTGTAAAAAGAATGAGGACTGAGGGATTGGATGAAACTAGACACTGCCAACTCTACAGAGTTGTGTGGCAAGGTATCCACACCACGAAGAAATTCTTACAACAAGAAAGAATAATTAAAGAACAGAGACAAGTGCTATTTGAGAATGTCACAGTTCTCTGGAAAGACATCCAGGAATTGATGCAGAATGAAAGGAGAAGAACCAGGAGAACATTGTACACAGAGACTGATGCATTATGGCACAATAGAATGTAATGGACTTCTCTACTAATAGTAATGCAATGACCCAGGACAATTCTGAGGGATGAGAAAGAACGCTATCCACATCCAAAGAAAGAACTGTAGGAATAGAAACACAGAAGGAAGACATTTCCTTGATCATATTGTTTGATGAGAATAAGATTAGGGATGTTGACTTTAAATGATCACTCTATTGCAAATATTAATAATATGGAAATAGATTTTGAACAATGATACATGTAACACCCAGTGGAATTGCTCGTTAGCTCTGGGAGGAGGGAAGGAGAAAGGATAAGGAAAGAACGTGAATCATGTAACTTGAAAAAAATATTCTAAATTAATTAATTAAACAAATAATTTTTTAAAAAAGAAAGAATGTCATAGTTCTGGGCCTCATATAGACCCTGCATTGGAAACAGAAGTACAAAATAAGAGTTTAGGAATGTATATAAATAGACTGAGAATTAGTGAACCAGAGAATGTGGCTTCAAGACTAATGGTACATTATAGTAAGATTGTAGAGACTCCTAAATGCCAGGAGAAGCTGGTCTTTATCTTACAGACAATAGAAAGTCATTGAAGGTTCGTTAGCAAAGCACATGCTATAGTCAGACCTTCACATTAGGAAGATTATTTCAGTTGATGAGACAAATATTTCCAGAAGTGGACAGGAAAAGAGAAAAAATAAGAGGAAGAAAACTGGAGGTAGGGAACCTAGTGGGAAGACTGGAAAATAGTCCAAGCAAGAGAGGATGAGGGTTTGAACATAGATATGGAAGAAAAACACAGGTTAGAGATATTGTAGTCAAAAAATAGACAGGAAATAGCAACATAGTGGATGAGAGCAATAGTGTGGGAAGAATGAGAAAGAAATAAAGTTCAAAGATGACTTTAAGGTTTTGTATCAAGGTCACTAGGAGGGGGATGGTTCCATTTCCAGGAATAGGAAAGCCTTTATTCTTCTTTCAGTTTTAGAGGGCATCATTGGCCTCCCCAAGTACAAATGAAAGAATACATATTGTAAAGAGACTTGAGATCAAAGGCAACATGAAATAGTGAATAGAGCATGGGACTTGGATTCTGGAAGGTTAAGAGTTTAAATCTGGCCTCAGATATTTATTAACTGTAAAATCATGGGCAAATGCTTTTACTCTTTAAGACTTAACTTGCTCATCTCTTAAGAAGTGGGGAAGGGTAACAACACCTATCTTATTCAGTTGTTTCAAGAATTTAAAAAATGATGCATGTAAAACACTTTGACGACCTTAAATTCCTATTAAAATGCTAGCTACTATTGTCATTTTTTTGTAATTTATCAACATTTAGTGAAGAGGTTAGAATTGATGACCTCTAAGATATAGTGCAGCTCTACATCTAATATCCTATGAAGCTTAGGCATATGGATCTTTATTTTATTGTTAATGAATGAGGATCTGAGATCCCTAATAGAGATAATGTAATTATTCTTCATATTCATGTGTGAATATTTTTGTATAGTCATGCTTAGAATTCTGTACCAAGGCTTGTGCTGAGAAAGAGGAGAAAGGAGACAGGGGGGGGGGGGAGAG
>NC_058132.1:358838479-358869376 GCF_016433145.1 Gracilinanus agilis
AGAGAGAGAGAGAGAGAGAGAGAGAGAGAGAGAGAGAGAGAGAGAGAGAGAGAGAGAGAGATTAGATAAGTAAGTGCTTACATCATTCCAGGCACCAAGCTAGGAACTGAGGATACAAAAACCATTAAAATGATATGGTCTCCATTCTCAAGGGAGCTTACATCTTAAAATAAAGGAAGATGACACATCAAGAGGACCTAGGGATGGGAGATTTGGAAGATTTGGAAAAAGAAGCAGGAACAAAGTTGCTGGTAACGAGGTAAAACAGTTGAAAATGAGATGAGTTGGGTGTGAAATGAGCATGGGTAGAAACCTTCATGAAATCCAACTTGGAACTTACATACTGTGGTGACTACATTTGTGTAGCTCTGTCAAAGGCAAACAATTATTTTTATAAATGGACAGTGTGTTTGTGATATCATCACCATGCTGAACAGAAAAACCACCAGAAAAGCTTCCTGAAAGTTATTCAGGAGATAGGATAATATTATGCTATTTTCCACCCAGGGCTTCATAGTACTTGAACAGATTACAAAGATAAATTGGGTGTATTCATTTCACTTTGTCAATTTTAAATTTTAAAATTTTTTTTAATTTTTTAAAATTTTTTAATTAAGGGTTGGCAGGTGAAGATCAGAAAATCTGATAAACTGAGGGGTAAAGAAAGGAGGCAGGTTGGCCAGAATGTTTTGTGTACAGTCATGCTATTTGGATGCAGGACTCCAATAAATATATAGCTGAGCTGATATTCTGGATATGTGCCCTTGAAAGTCCCTTGGTTGAGCAACATTGAAATATTGATAGTTGTACATAGATAAATATTATTATTCACTACCACTGGTAATGGCATTAATAAATGGAACTCAAATAATCAAGTTTAATTAGATCAATGGTACTTGAGAACATCTTCTTTAGAATGATCAAAATGTCATTGGAATAAAGTAAAAGTTTGAAATGTGGAAAAATAGCAATGAAAAAATAGAATCAGAGACTATTTGAATTGGAAAGAATCTCAGAGAATAGCTAGTTTGATCCTTTAATTTTACAAATGAGGAAACTGAAATTCACAGAAGTTGTGACAGTCAAAACTACACAATTACTTATTGATGGAACTGGATCTTGAACCCAAGACTCCCATTTCCATTCTTTCTACTATATAATACTGCCTCTCCTCCACAGTTCACTTGGTTCCAAAGCCAACTCTAAACTATTTTGGAAATGGGGAGGGGAAATGTCATAGACAATTATAATTTATACATTTTCCATAAACATTTTTTCTGGAATTCTAATAAGTATTTTTTAAAGTTTCTAGAGTCTTGATAATTTTTAATTTAAAAAAGTATTGGTCTAGATTTCATTATATTTTTTCCACAGGTACTACCAAAGAGCAATGAAAGAGCCAAAAGGAAACCTAAGAGAAAAAAAAAGAAAAGAAAAGAAAAGAATCTAGAAAATTTACAAATAATCAAATAATTCAAAATAACTATAATAATTATTTGAACATCATGTCACACAAAACAGAGGGTTTAACTTCTCAATCAACTCAGTTGCCTAAATCTAATGAAATATATTAATACATAGTAAGCACTTAATAAATACTAAGTGAATTGAATTGAGTCCAAAACTCAAATTAGGACAACTGAAATGGAAGGAATACAAGATGACAACGATCAGGAATGATCAAGTTTTTCTGGGTCAAAGAGTATGGATAGTTTTATAGCTCTTGAGCCTAACATAATTCCAAATTTCTCTCTGGAATGATTGAGTCAGTTCACATCTTCTCCAACTATGCATTAGTGTCTCAATTTTCCCACATCTCTTCCAACTTCTGTCATTTTCTCTTTCTTTAATAATAGCCAATCTGATAGGTGTAAGGTGGTACTTCATGATTGTTTTTCTTCATGAGGTAGTACTTCATGATTTGCATTTCTCTAATAGCTATACCCATAACTATAGATAGCTTTGATTACTTCATCTTAAAACTGTCTGTTCATTACTTTCGCCTACTTATCAATTGGATAATGACTTGTATTCTTTTATATTTAATCTGTTTCTCTACATATTTGAGAAATGAAGTCTTTATTAGAGAAACTTGTAAACTTTATTTCCACTATTATGATTATTGTGTATTACCTATCCTTCTGTTTTTGCCAATTTCTCCTACTCTCTATCTTCACCCTAACCATCCTTAAAAATGTTTTGCTTCTGACCATGGTTTCCACCAGTTTTCCCTCCATTCTATTGTACTGCCCACTTTCTCCTCTCCCCTTCTCTTTCTACTCTCCTACAGGGTAAGACAGAGTATTATACCTAATTGAGTGTGTTTGTTCTTCCTTTTTTGAGTCATGATGATTCAAGTACTCCCCTCCCCACTCAATCCATCTTACAGGGGAGGAAATGTAAAAGCTCTTTTATGCTTCTTTTATGTGAGATAATCTATCCAATTCTACTCCACTCTTTACTCTTCTCCCAATTCATTCTTCTTTCTCACCCTTTAATTTTTTTAATTTATTTTTAGGTATCACTCCATCATATTCAATTCACACCTTTGCTTTCTGTTTATGAATATTTCTTCTAATTGTTTTAATAATGATAACGTTATTAGGAGTTACAAGTATCATCTTGCCATGTAGGGATGTAAACAGTTTAACCTTATTGAATGTCCTTTGATTTCTCTTTCCTGTATACCTTTCATGCTTCTCTTGAATCTTGTATTTGAGTAAGATTTTCAATTCTGATCTGATCTTTTCATCAGGAATTCTTGAAAGTTCCCTATTTCATTAAATTCCAAGATTTTACCCAGTTTTGTTAGGTAGATCATTCTTGTTTGCAATGCTAGGCCCTTTGTCCTCTGGAACATCATATTGCAAATCCTCCAGTCCTTCAATATGGAAGCTGCTAAATCTTGTGTTTTCCTGATGGTGGCTCCACAATATTCAAACTTTATCTTTGGGCTGCTTGCAATACTTTCTCCTTGACCTGGGAGTTCTGGAATTTGGCTGTAATATTCCTGGAATTTTTCACTTGAGATCTTTTTCAAGAGATTATTGGTGGACTATTTCCATTTCTATTTTACATTCTGGTTATAGATAATCAGGGTAATTTTACTTGATAATTTCCTGAAAGATAGTATCTAGGTTCTTTTTTATCATGATTTCCAAGTGGTCCAATAATTCATAAATTATCTCTCCTATATCTACTTTTCAGGTCAGTTGTTTTGTCCAATGGAATATTCCACATTTTTTTCTATTTCTTCATTCTTTTGATTTTGGTTATTTATTTCTTGATGTCTCATGGAGTCATCATCTTCCAGTTGCCCAAGCAATTATTTTGTTCAGTGAGCTTTTGTACTCCTTTTCCATTTGGCCAATTCTGCTTTTTTAAGAATTTCTTTTTTTCAGTGGATTTATGTGTCACTTTTGCCAAGAAATCTACTCTGTTGTTTATTGCTATGGTATTATTTACAATATGTTGTGCCGCCTTTATCTTGCTATTCACTTTTTTTCTTCATTTTCCTGCAGCACTCATTTATTTTCCCAATTTTTCTACCACTCTTATTTCCTGTTAGACATCCTATAGGCATCTCAACCAAATGTAACCAAAAGAGAATTCATTGATTTCTCTAATAAACTACTCCTTTTCCAAATTTTCCTATTTCTTCCTGGAGTACCACAGTCCTTCCAGCTTCCTAAGCATTGTCTTCAATTCACACTCTCTGTTTCCCTACACATCCGTTCATTTGCCAGATCTTGACACTTCTATCTCTAACCTATCCTTTTGGCAAATCTCCAGGTAATGTTCCTAAAGAAATACATAATTATATTTACTTTAAGGATTTAAGGCACAGACAAAAGAGACAATGAGATGTAAAAATGAGCCACTTTTAGACTTTTAATGGCTCATTTGCTTATGAAGGGGTCATAAAATTCAGCTGATATTGATAAAGATTGACACAGTCTATTTTTTCTTCACTCAACCACAGATATAAATGAAGAAGAACTGAAGATTTAAAAAACAAAGGACTCAATTCAACTATAACTGACTAAGGAGTCAGATGAGAACCGGCAATGGAGTAATAATCTTAATCTAGCCCAGGAACAGTTGCTTGAACCTCTTAAAGAGTACAAGGAGGATAGAGGGTATTTCTCTTTACTCCCCTCTCCCTTCCCAACCATCAACCATTAACTTTTGTAGCACCTAATGAAGTGGGATCCAGTCATGGAATCAAATCAAGTCAGAAAGAGGATCTAAGAGTCTAGTGACTGAAGCTGGGATCGTGGTCAGGAGCTAGTTATTCCTAGAACCAAAACAACTATTGATTCTGGAGTATACATTTAGTTGTTTTTGGTTTCTATTTTTGTTTTTTCCAAAAGTTCAGAATAGCACCTTAGGCCAAGGTACTTTTGAGCTTGTCTGAGAATACAGCCTAGGAATAGTGTCAATCCAGAAGCACAGAGTCTTATACAGCAGAGACACCAAACATTACAAAGAACATGAGGATCTCATCAGAGAATATCATAACAGGGGAAGTCTAAGTTTGGACTTCTTTCTGGAGATTAAGTAAATAGATAGACAGATGATAGATAGAATACTTAAACTAGAAATATGAAGACTTTTCTTTCACACAATAAAAATATTTACCTTATACTAAAAGTAACTTAAAATACAATTTTTAGGCAAAACTGATTAATTTGAATACTAAACAGTGTTAATGCATAAGTCCTATTAACACAGTTTTTTTTAAATTCTCAAATTAATTTACCTATTTAATATTGTCAATTAAATTGTTTCATGAAATAATATAAAAAGTTAATGAAACATATGGATAAAGCATTAAAATATTTTTAAAATCTTAATACATGGGGCAGCTGGGTAGCTCAGTGGAGTGAGAGTCAGGCCTAGAGACAGGAGGTCCTGGGTTCAAACCCGGCCTCAGCCACTTCCCAGCTGTGTGACCCTGGGCAAGTCACTTGACCCCCATTGCCCACCCTTACCAATCTTCCACCTATGAGACAATACACCGAAGTACAAGGGTTTAAAAAAAAAATCTTAATACATAATATAAATGTCATATCCTACTGATACAAGCATACTTCTATTGCCTCTACTGAAAATAAAAAAGATAAGACTGTCAAGTATATGCTAAAAAGTAGTTGATGAAAATGTTCTTGTGAAATTGGACTTTAAATTCTATTACAGAGAATTTATCAAAATAATTCAGTACTATGTGTATATAGGTGTGTGTATATATACATATATAATCACGTATGTATGTATATATAAAAGAAATATATATTTACATATGAAAATGAAGTGAATATAATAGTAATATCCAATTTATACACAAAATTGATTAAGCTTTAGAAGATTAAAACAGGAGAAAGGATTCATTATTTAGTAAATGTAAATGGGAAAATTGGTTAGAAATTTAGACATAATTCACATACAATATGCTTCAATGAATCTAGCTAAATGCTAGACTTTTTTCATTGAAAAATTTTATTTAATTAATTAATTTAGAATATTTTTCAATAGTTACATGATTCATGTTCTTTCCCTCCCCTCCAACTCTCCCTGCCCCTGTAGCCTACATGAAATTCCACTGGGTTTTAAATGTATTGATGATAGATTTAAACATAAAAATATAAAAAGATTGGAAATTTGAATAATGTTTTTATATAAATTATGGAAGAGAGATGACTTTTTTCTATTAAACAAAGGGAATAAATCAGGGGCAAATCATGTTTCATCATAATAAATTAATATTTTTTTCATGATCAATATAATCAAAAAAGAAAAACATTAATTTAAGAAAAAAATCTAACAATTATGACAAAAAGACATTTAAAATATATATCATTCTTGCAATCTTTAAAGTTACATTTCAATTAATAATGAATAGATGGGAAAAGGCTGAATAATTCTCTAGAGGAATCAAAATGCTTGGAGAAGATGTTTAATTATATTAACTTCAAATAAAACAAATATCAAATCAAATCAAATTAATCCAAATTAAGTCAAGTTCAAATTAGCATCTCATGCTCATAAAATTTTCAAGAATAATTAAAAAGAATAAAACTTAATGTTGTTGAGTTTGAAAGGGAGTAGGTGCTAATTGCTGTTAGGATGAGAAACTACTAGAATCTTTTATGAAAACAAACAGATTTCTGAGATATATCACACCTATCAGATTGACTAAAATAGCAAAACCAAAAAATTTTGAAGGGGATTGGAAAAATTAGGAAACTAATACACTACTGGTGGAACTGTCAACTGATCCAATCATTTTGGAGAACAATCTGGAATATGCTCAAAGAGATATAGAATTGTGTAAGCCTTTTGATCCAGCAATATCACTATTAGGTTTATTTCCTAAGGTGATCAAGGAAAAACGAAAAGAACTTTTATGTTCTAAAATATTTATAGCAGCTCTCTTTGTGGTGACAAAAAAATTAGAAATTCAAGGGGTGCCCATTAATTGGGAAATTAAATTTTGTGATGGAATACTACTGCATTATGAAAAATGACAAGCAGGTTAATTTAAGAAAAACATTGAAAGACCTACTTGAAATTATGAAGAGTAAAATGAACAGAACCAAGAGAACATACATCAATAGTCATAGTCTTTGGAGAATGACTTGTGCACATCTACTTCCAGAGAAAGAACTGATGAATAGAAATGACAGTTTTAGATATAAAAATACTTTTTTGTGAAGTAATGCCTTCTCTAATGAGGTTAAGGAAAGGAGAAAGGAAGTTAACTGGATATTTTAATGTAACAAACAAATAAATAAATAAATTTAAATTTAAAAATAATAAACACTGTTCATAGTAAAATTTAATTATTGGGAATACACCCTGAGAGTGTTATTGAAAAGAGAAAAATAAAAAGTATTTTTTCTCCAGTGTTTTCAGAGCTGTGTTGTTTGTAATTTAAAAGTCCTAGAAATAATCAAAATGTCTAGCAAAATGGTTAAATGAATTGTGTTTTATTAACATTACATAATCATATCAAAGCTAAGATACACAAGTATGAAATGTGTAAAGAAGAAATATGGAAATATTGTTATGAAATAAGTTGAACCAAAAATAATAATAAATAAAATAAAAGCAGAACCAGAAGGCCAGCATACTTATCAACGAAGACTGTATAAAAATTTAAGTGAATTGGATATAAGCATATAAAAATCCTAATGGAGGGCAGCTGGGTAGCTCAGTGGAGTGAGAGTCAGGCCTAGAGACAGGAGGTCCTAGGTTCAAACCCGGCCTCAGCCACTTCCCAGCTGTGTGACCCTGGGCAGGTCACTTGACCCCCATTGCCCACCCTTACCAATCTTCCACCTATGAGACAATACACCGAAGTACAAGGGTTTTAAAATAAATCCTAATAGTGACATAGAGGGAATATTGGAACAACTATTGTGATATTCATTGAAATTCATTAATTTCATTAGGCTAAATCAATAAAATGAACATTTTTATCTAAATTAACTTACTTGCTGTTTAAGATGGTGGCAGAGTAAAAAGCAGCTGCTTAACCTCTCCTAAATGAAACATATAGGACTCTTCAAGAAGAAATAAAAACAAATTCAGAGGAACAAAGGGACCCCACAACAGGGAGCAACATTGGAGGTACATGGAATATGGGCATTTCCATGCTATAAAGGGTGAAACAGCTCTCACTAAAACATGAGCTGAAGAACCCCCTCCCCTACCCCACACCACCTACAGTGCCAAAGCCAGTGCACAAGAGTTAGAGCAAGTTTGGAGAACGTATTAAGTCCTTGGCAGCTACCTGGGGTCACCAGGGCCTGCCCGTAAGAGCAGCAAGAATAAGACCCCAAGAGACTAAAGAACGCATCTGGACTTTGAACACAGACCCTGAGCACAGGCACAAGTGTGGGTGTGGACACAAGCCCAGACACGAATCCTGAGTACAGGCGAGGACTCTGATCTTGAACACAGGTGTGGACCTTGAGTGAGGACCCAGTGCAAAAGGGGTTCACAACTGTGGAAGTAACACCCTGAGACTGTTAAAGTAGCCTCGGGCAGAGGAACAATTAAGGGAACCACCAGGAGTCTTGAACCTAAGAACAACTGAGACCTCAGGAGCCTAAAGAGCAAAGACAGACCCTGAGCGTGAGGAAAAACCTGAGAGGGTGCTGGACTAACAAAGGAAAGCCAGAGACAAGAACTCCAAAAGAGAAAGATCATCAAGAAGAAATCTGTAACACTCAACAACTTTTACACAGATAAGATGCAGACAAATGAGCAAACAGCAGAGGAGAACAAACAAATAATCATATCCAAACCTTCCCAAAATAATGAAAACTGGTCACAAGCTATTGAAGAGTCCAAATCCGAGATGATGGGAAAGATGGAAGAGATTTGGCTAGAGAAGTTGGAAATAGCTCAAAAGGAAATAAACAGGTTAAAAGACAGAAACTCCCAACTGGAGAAAGATGCCCAAAATTCAAATGAAATGGTAAGCAAATTGGAAAGCAAAATCTGGCAAGAAAATAACAATTTAAAAGGCAGAATTTTGCAATTGGAAAGTGAGGCTCAGAAATCAAATGAACTGATAAGCAAATAGAACACCAGAAATGACCAGATTGAAAAGGAAAACCAAAAGATGATAACCAAAAACCAGTCCCTAAAGGCTAGAATTGAGCAATTAGAATCTAATGATCTCTCAAGACAGCAAGGCCAAATAAAACAAAGTCAAAAGACTGATAAAATAGAAGGAAACATGAAATATCTCAATGAGAAAGTGACTGACCAAGAAAACAGGTCTAGAAGAGACAATCTGAGAATGATTGGTCTTCCTGAAAAAGCATAAATTAATAGAAATTTGGACTCCATACTAAAGGAAATTATTTAACAAAATTGCCCTGAAGTTCTATATAACAAGAGGGCAATATAGGCAATGAAGGGATCCATAGATCGCCCTCTCCACTAAACCCTGAAAAGACAACCCCCAGGAAGATAATAGCCAAATTCAAGAGCTTCCAAGTAAAAGAAAAAATTTTACAAGAAACCAGAAAGAGACAATTCAGATATCAAGGAGCACCAATCAGAATCACACAGGATCTGGCAGCCTCCACACTAAAAGACCACAAGGCTTGGAATATTCAGAAAGGCAAGAGAACTGGTCTACAACCAGGATCACATACATATCAAAAGTAACCATATACTTCCAAAGGAAAGTTTGGGCATTCAACAAGATAGAAGATTTCCAAGTATTTGCACAGAAAAAACCGGGACCAAATAGAAAGTTTGATATCCAACCACAAAAATCAAGAGAAACATGAAAAGGTAAATAAGAAACAGAGGGGAAAGTAAGAAAACTCATATTTTTTAAATTTGCCTCTTTAAGGGCTTCAATATGATCTAATTATTGGTATTCCTATGTGGAGAAATGTTATGTATAATTCTCTTTAAGGAACTCTATTCACTATTATAGTATTCACTATTATAGTAATTAGAAGAATTATTCATAGGGAGAGGCTGGAATACTAAATGGTCTAAGATGATGTGGGGGTGGAAAAGAGGAAGGTGAATAGTAGAGGACACCAAGATAAACTTGAATGAATAAGAAAAATATGATATTCTATTACACACAAAGAGGGCATGGGAAGGGGAAGGGATGAATACTATTATAAGAAGGAGAGGAAGAGAGCATTAAGAGGTAATAGTTAAACCTTACTCTCAGTGTAATTAACTCTGAGAGGGAAGAGTAGCTTTATCCATTGGGATATAAAACTCTATCTAACCCTACTGAGAAAGTCAGAAGGGAAAAACCAAGGGGAGCAAGGGAATGGGGAGGTCATAAAAGGGAAGGGAGAAGAAGTGGGAGGGAATTCATTAGGCCTTAAAAATAGAGGGGAATAATAAGGGAGGGGGTAGAAAGGGTAGTAAACCCTGGGGTTACTGGCATAAAGCAAACCACTGGTTTAATAGGAAATAGTGTAAGAAGAAGGAGTAGAACTAGGAGAGGATACCAAAATTTTGGTGAATACACAACTGATAATTATAACTCTGAATGTGAATGGAATGAACTCTCCAATAAAAAGGAAGCAAATAGCAGAGTGGATTAGAAACCAAAAGCCTATCATATGTTGTCTACAAGAAACACATATGAGGCAGGTGGACATACACAAGTTTAAGGTAAAAGGTTTGAGCAAAATCCTTTCGGCATCAAATGAGAAGAAGAAGGTAGGAGTGGCTATTATGATTTCTGACAAAGCCAAAGTAAAAATAAATATGATTTAAAAAGACAGGGAAGATCATTACATCCTGATTAAAGGCAGTATAGACAATGAGGAAATAACATTGTTCAATATGTATGCACCAAATAGCATAGCAACCAGATTCATAAAGGAGAAACTGGCAGATCTCAAGGAGGAAATAGATAGTAAAACCATACTAGTGGGAGATCTAAATATCCCTCTTTCAGATCTAGATAAATCAAACCAAAAAATAAATAAGAAAGTGGTTAGAGAGATGAATGAAGTCCTAGAAAAATTAGATTTAATATATACGTGGAGAAAAATAAATAGGGACAAAAGGGAATACACCTTCTTTTCAGCTGCACATGGTACATTCACAAAGATTGACCATGTAATAGGGCATAGAAACATCACAAACAAATGCAAAGGAGCAGAAATAATAAATGTAACCTCAGAACATAATGTAATAAAATAATAATTAGGAATTTAAAAATCCCCAGGTGAAAACTAAATTAGAAATACTAAAAATCAAGAGAGAAATGAGTAAAATCAAAAGTAAAAGAATTATTGAATTAATAAATAAGACTAGAAACTGCTATTTTGAAAAAAAAACAAATAAAATAGACAAAGTACTGGTCAATCTAATAAAAAAGGAAAGAAGAAAACCAAACTAACAGTATCAAAGATGAAAAGGGAGACCTCACCAATAATGAAGAGGAAAATTAAGGCAATCATTAAAAATTATTTTGCCCAATTATATGGCACGAGAAGGAAAACTATAGACCAATCTCCCTAATGAACATAGATGCAAAAATCTTAAATAGAATACTAACAAAAAGACTCCAGCAAGTGATCAAGAGGATTATCCACCATGATCACGTGGGATTCATACCAGGAATGCAAGGATGGTTCAACATTAGGAAAACCATCAACATATTTGACCATATCAACAAGCTAACAAACAAAAATCACATCATTATTTCAATAGATGCTGAAAAAGCCTTTGACAAAATACAGCATCCATTCCTCTTGAAAACAATGGAAAGTATAGGCATAGAAGGACCTTTCCTAAAAATAATAAACAGTATATCTCTAAAACCACCAACGAGCATCATATGCAATGGGGATAAATTAGAAGCCTTCCCAATAAGATCAGGCATGAAACAAGGATGCCCACCATGGCCTCTATTATTTAACATTGTACTAGAAACACTAGCAGTAGTAATTAGAGAAGAAAAAGAAATAGAAGATATTAAAATAGGCAATGAGAAGACTAAGCTTTCACTCTTTGCAGATGACATGATGGTATACTTTAAAAATCCTAGAGAATCAACAAAAAACCAATAGAAATAATCAACAACTTTAGCAAAGTTACAGGATACAAAATAAATGCACATAAATCATCAGCATTTCTATATATTTCCAACACATCACAGCAGCAAGAGGTAAAAAGAGAAACACCATTTAAAATCACCCTGGACAATATAAAATACTTAGGAATATATGTACCAAAACAAACAGGAATTATACCAATACAACTACAAAACACTTTCCAAACAATTAAAACTCAATCTAAATAATTGGAAAAACATTGATTGCTCATGGGTAGGACAAGCTAACATAATAAAAATGACAATTCTACCCAAATTAATTTATTTATTTAGTGCCATACCTATCAAACTACCAAAAAACTTCTTTACTGAATTAGAAAAAACTATAACAAAGTTCATCTGGAATGACAAAAAATCAAGAATATCAAGGAAAATAATGAAAAAAAATGTGAAGAAAGTTGGCCTAGCAATACCAGATATTAAACTATACTATAAAGGAGCAGTCATCAAAATGGTATGGTACTGGTTAAGAAACAGAAGGGAGGATCAGTGGAATAGACTTGGGGTAAGTGACATCACCAAGACAGTGTATGATAAACCCAAAGAGCCCAACTTTTGCAACAAAAATCCACTATTTGACAAAAACTGCTGGGAAATTTGGAAAACAATATGGGAGAGATTAGGTTTAGACCAACATCTCATACCATACACCAAGATAAATTCAGAATGGGTTAATGACCTGAATATATAGAGGAAAACTTTAAATAAATTAAGTGAACACAGAATAGTATACTTGTCAGATCTCTGGGAAAGGAAAGATTTTAAAACCAAGCAAGAGTTAGAGAAAATTACAAAATATAAAATAAATTATTTTTATTATACTAAATTAAAAAACTTTTGTACAAACAAAAATAATGTAGTCAAAATCAGAAGGGAAACGACAAATTGGGAAAAAATCTTTAGAACAAAAAACTCTGACAGGGGTCTAATTACCCAGATATACAAGGAATTAAATCAATTGTATAAAAAATCAAGCCATTCCCCAATTGATAAATGGGCAAGGGACATGAATAGGCAATTTTCAGATAAAGAAAACAAAACTATCAATAAGCACGTGAGAAAGTGTTCTAAATCTCTAATAATTAGAGAAATGCAAATCAAAACAACTCTGAGGTATCACCTCACACCTAGTAGATTGACTAAAATGATAGTAAGGGAGAGTAATGAATGTTGGAGGGGATGTGGCCAAGTTGAAATATTAATGCATTGCTGGTGGAGCTGTGAACTGATTCAGCCATTCTGGCTGGCAATTTGGAATCATGCTCAAAGGGCTATAAAAGAATGCCTGCCCTTTGATCCAGCCATACCATTGCTGGGTTTGTACCCCAAACAGATCATAGATAAACAGACTTGTATGAAAATATTTATAGCCGCGCTTTTTGTTGTGGCAAAAAAAAAAACAAAAACTGGAAAATGAGGGTATGCCCTTCCATTGGGGAATGGCTTAACAAATTGTGGTATATGCTGGTGATAGAATACTATTGTGCCCATAGGAATAATCAACTGGAGGTATTCCATGTGAACTGGAAAGACCTCCAGGAATTGATGTAGAGGGAAAGGAGCAGAGCCAGAAGAACATTGTACACAGAGACCAATACACTGTGGTAAAATAGAATGTAATGGACTTTGGTACTAGCAGCAATGCAATGACCCAGGACAATTCTGAGGGATTTATGGAAAAGAATGTTACCCACATTCAGAGGAAGAACTACAGGAGTGGAAACACAGAAGAAAAGCTACTACTTGAACACATGAGTTGAAGCGGACATGATTGGGGACATAGACTCAAAACTACTACACCAATGCAACTATCAACAATTTGGAAATACATCTTGATTGATGACACATGTTAAAACCAGTGGAAATGCACATCAGCTATGGGGGAGAGGAGGTCAGGGGGTGAAGGGGAAATTAAGAACATGAATCATGTAACCATGATAATTTTTCTAAAAAATAAAAATTATTTTAAAAAACCAAAGTAATCATCAAAACAATATTGACTAAGAAATAGAGTAATAGATCAGTAGAAAAGATTGGGTACACAGTACACTATAGTACATGACCATAGTCATTTAGCATATGAAAAACCCAGAGATCCAAGCTTTGGGGGCAAGAACTCATCATTTGACAAAACGTCTTGGGAAAACTAGAAAGCAATAGGGCAGAAAGTAGGCACAGAACAATTTCTCACTCTGTATAGCAAGAGAAGTTCAAAATGGGTACAAAATTTGGACAAAAATGGTGATATCATAAATAAATTAGAGTAAAATGGTGAGGAAATCCTTGTGAGATTTAAGATTAAGAGGAAATTTTATGACTAAACAGAGAGGATCAAAAGGAGTAAATAATTTTGATTATATGATATTAAATGGGTTTTGCAAAAACAAAGACAAAGAATATAAAATTAAAAGGAAAGCAGGAAAGGGAAGGAGAAGTTCCTCTAATAAAAGTCCAATTCCTTAAATATATACTTATTCTAGACCAAGGAAAAGTAGTGTCTTTTCTTCAGCTGTGCTCCAGAAATCATAGAATTATAGACAAAGCTTGAAGGAACATTAGAGGTTATCTAGTTCAGCTTTACATTTACCAGATCTAAAAACTGAGGACCAGAGAAGTTGAGACTTTTCCTGAGTCAAATAGGCATTTTAACCTAACTGGGTATTCACCTCTACATCTTTGACTGCTAGTAGTGATATGAATACCATTTGTGCCCTGAAAGCCTTCAGTTTCTTGCCCAGGACTTGAAAATGCCTATGAATTTTTAAATCTTACGTGAAGTCTGATTCCTGCAATAAGTCAGTCTTATTCCTCTTTAAACTTAATGCCTTCCTTCTAAGACTAATTCCAATACTGTATCTATCATGTTTGTGCATAGTTTACATTTTATTTCCCCCATTGTACTATGAGTTCCTTGAGAGAGTAAGGATTGTATTTTGCCTTTCTCTGAATTACTAGCAACTAACACAATATCTGATACATAGTAAGCATTAATAAATCCTATTTGACCAATTATGCAATATTAATAGTGAATCCACAGATTACTTGCCTCTAAAAAACACTTCTTCAAATCCTAAGACAAATTGCAGTTAAATTTAACCATTCCAATGACAATACATATTTAGAAGACCTTTAAATGCGAAAGGAACAAAATTCAAATAACAGAATTAAACTGGATTAGAAAAAGAATTTATTAAAAGCTTAATATATGTAGGCTAAGCACTGGAAATATAAATATAAGGAAAAATTAAAAAATAGTTCCTGTGCTGGAGGAGCTTACATGCTGATGAGGGAAGACAATACATAAAGGGGAGATGATGGATTAATATGTTCCCAAAAGCAGAGGAACCCAAACTATGATACAAAAGGAAAGACCCTATAAACCTGAACTTTATCATCAGGGAAGGATGTTCAAAAAAAGATAAGCATTCAAGACATTTCTAGAAGCATGATAGGAGAAGCAAAGAATAGAGACTAAATTATTTCACTTACATATGCCTAAAATTATCAAGAAAAAATAGTAGTAACATTAAATTATATAATTGGAGATATGAGAGAGACAAAGGAGAGAGACAGAGAAAGATAATCCCAGAGAAATAGAAAGATGGATATACAGGATAAAGAGACAAAGAAATTGTCTCATAGAAAGAAGAAGAGGAAGAAGAGGAAGAAGAAAGAGAAAGAGGAAGAAGGAAAGGGAGATAAAACATGAATGATTAAACATTTTAAAGGGGATATTTTAAAAGTCAGGAAAAATAAAGGTAGAAAACTAACTGAACTAATACACAATAGACTTAATCTCTTTACAACTTACAGTGACTCCATATTCAACAACCACAATTTGATCTCTTTATAAAACTTTCAATATTATAATGTTCTTCCAAAGGCAATATTTAAAAGATAGATGGCTATAAACATTCTAAGTTTCCAAGTTCATGATTGTGTTCTCTTGGCCTCATATTGAGGTTCAAAACCTCCTAGAATTTAATTGCATTATATTCTTTTGCAGCATTTGCCATTAAAAGACTTGTCCTTCAAGATCTTAATTTTCAAACCACTTATGACATAGGACTCACATGTGTTGTGGTTTATAGTGTTTTATTGTTATTTTGCTCACTAATATAAATTGCTAAACTCTATCATTCTTATGGGGGCACCAGCCATTCCTAGTTTTCATAAACCAAAGATGATAGTCCTGTGTAAAGATCAAACTTTGACTAAATAAGATTGACCTTTTTCTATTTTTAATAATGGTAATAATCCATATATGACTATATGCTTTTGTTGAACTATGTCTATATCACTTTTCATAAAGTTCTGAATCAAAGATTTTACCAGTTATTTAAGCATGACCCCCTAGATCATTTTGTTTGTTTTTATTTGAAAAATGATTTAATGCTTAACACATGCCTATAACTAAATAGCATCTGTGAATGCTTTTTTTTTTACTTTTTAGTCTTTAGCTTTAGCCAGATGTTTTATTAAGATTTCCAAAAAAAATTTTTTTAAAGATCTTAACAACTATGATTCAATTTAATAAATATTTACTTAAAACAAATTCCTATGTGCAAGGTACTACACTAGGCACTGGGTGAAGAAAAACCAAAATAACAAAGCCTAAATAACTAGGTGGAAGTAAAGAGAGCGCTTGACCTAGAATCTGGAAAATATGAGTTTGAATGCATATTCAGACATTTACTGGCTGTATGACCTTGGCCAAGTCACTTAATGTTTTTCTACCTCACTTGCCTCAACTGTAAAATAGAGATAATAAGAGCACCTACCTCACAGGGTTATGTTCTAGGTTAAAATCTGACCTCAGACATTCCCTAGTTATTTGACCTTGGGCTATTCACTTAACCCCAATTGACTAGTCCTCACCACTCCCTTGGAACAGATACTAGTATCTTTTAGTTTTGTTTTTCTTAAGTAATTGCTATATAAATGCTTTTTCACTTCCTTTCCTTTCCCTTCCTTTCTCTTCCCTCAAGGAATTTTTATTCTACTAGTGATGTATAGTATGTAGACAAGCCTGTAAATAAAAACTATATGCAAAGTAATATAAAATAATTTCAAGAGGAGAGAAGAAAAATTAACTGGAAGAGATCAGGTAATTTCTTGGAGGAGGTAACATCTGAGCTATAGTTTAAAGGAAGTTTGAGAATCCAGGAGGCTGAAGTGAGGAAGGACTCCATTGTAGATTTGGGAACTGTTCGCTCATGCCAAGGCATGGAGGCAGAGAGTAGAATAAGGCTTCTTTTTTGCATAGTCTTGCCTTCATGCCTTTAATGTACTTCATTCTCACTTCCATCTCTTGGAATCCATTGCTTCTTTCTAAGTTCAGTTCAATATTATCTTCCATTAGAAATCTTTCTTTATTGTTCCATCCTCCCTCCAAAAATTACTTTTAATTACTCATATATTTGATGAAAAGTGGATATATGTTTTTTCACTCTGGCTCACACACACCCCCACACAAATGGAATGTATGCTCATTAAGATCAAAGACTGCTGCTTTTTTGTCTTCATATACTGTGGTTCATTTTTCATTCTTCAGTCATGTTTGAATCTTCATGACCTCATTTAGGGTTTTCTTGGCAGATAGTGGAGTGGCTTGCCATTTTCTTCTCTAACTCATTTTATAGATGAAAAACCTGAGGTAAACAGGATGAAGGGATTTGCCGGGGTTACACATCTAGGAAGTATCTGAGGCCAGAGTTGATGAGGCTTCCTGACTCCAAGCTGGTGCTCTATTCCCTTGACCACCTAGCTGCCCACATATGTCTTCATACATCTAGTACCTACTCAGTCCCAGTAATAGGAGAAGCTTCACAGAGTAAATGAATAAAAGTAGATGAAAGTGAATTGAATGAATGTGAATGAAAAAGGAATAACCAGCAGTCCAATTTGACTAGAATATGGAATATGTGATGGGAGTTAATATGAGACTAGAAAGACAGTTGGAACACAGATTACAAGGATTTTTTTAAATGAGGTTGAATTTTATTTTTTTAATTTTATAATAATAATAGAAATAGAAAATATTGAAGATTTTTGAGTAAGAAGGTAACAGGTATTTGCTTCCCACATAATTTTACTCTTCTTTTTCACTCAGGTTAAATCGGATCATTTTCCAAAAGATTCTCAAACTTATTAGATATTTTGGCATCTTATAATCAATAGCAAAAAGTCATATATCTTCACCAATTCAGCAACATATTTAATCTGTATGTACCTGTCTTTGCTTACAGATTAACATTCTAAATGTTGTTGTTTAATGGATACATTTTAATGTTCATTTTATTTCAGATAGTTTGAACAAGAACCTGAAATATATGCTAGGGTAGATTGCACACAAGATGTTTCAGTCTTCTCACTTAACATATGCTATTGTCACTTTTTCCTTTTGCTGCTTTTGTTATGATCTTGTTACTCTGTTTATGGATATTTAGATTAGTGCACACAATCTGTATTTTATTATGATTGTTATTTAGCACATTTTATTTTTCAGAACTCTTTCATATCCATTATCTGATTTAATCCTTGTTCTAGGACAGGCACTGAAGTAGAATCCCTGTCACCAATTTATAGTATCAAATAGACTAAGGAATGAAATCTTCAGAGTTAGTCTAAAATCAAGAGCCAAAATATTTTTAAATGAAGCAATTACTGGAAACCATGGGACTAATTCTATTAAATCCATTACAGTTTTTATCATCAGGTCTTTCTTCTTTATTGCAAATAGTCTTTGCATCCTAGAAGTTAGGTCATTACTTCTTAGGACACTGACATTCAGTATTCAGAACCTAAGAATGTTAAGAGTGGGCAAACTGGGGGCAGCTGGGTAGCTCAGTGGATTGAGAGTCAGGCCTAGAGATGGGAGGTCCTAGGTTCATATCCAGCCTCAGACACTACCCAGCTGTGTTACCCTGGGCAAGTCACTTGACCCCCATTACCCACCCTTGCCACTCTTCCACCTATGAACTAATACACAGAAGTTAAGGGTTTTTTAAAAAAAGAGTGGACAAACTACATCTCAGCAGAGAAACATGAAGCAGGTTTTGGGTAAGATCACTGTCACAAAGATTAAGTGTACCCCTTAATATCCTAACTCAAAAGAAGTGACCTGAATCAAAGTCCCATTCACCCCATGTTAGGTATCGAACTGAAGGAATCTAAAACCCAAATGAAGTCAGTGGCCCCTAGTCAAATGGTTAGTCATGGAGCTGAGATTATCTTTTTGAGCAAATTAGACTAATAACACTTGAAATGTTGTTCTTTCAGTATATTGTGTTTATAGACAAAGTACAACTCTAAGCATCCAGCATCTAGAGGAAAGAGGAGAATGTTTAATCAATGTTCATCTGTGCATATATAGGTATAATTTTAAAATTCTAATATTTAGGGCAATGCAGGTTTAAAGGAATAGAAGTAGATTACAATCCATAGAAAACCTAACATCAAGGGATATCTCCTGAACAGACAATTACAAAGTACTTTACCAAAAGCTTCACTCATCTTGCCAAAGTTAAATAGCATTAAATTGTATTATGTCTTGCTTCAGTTGCTTGCTTAGTGAGATACAAGAAAAATCAGACTCAATACATTCACCTCTTCCTCTTTCAATGTTTCTGAAAAAGAAAGGGCTTTCTTGTTATTGTTCACAATAGAGGCTAGAGTAGTAGGAACAGAAGTGAGTTCCTGCTCTCTAATTAAGCATGGTAGCCTGAGAGGTAGCATAGCTTAGCATACAATGAGAGCAGGCAGCTAGGTGGCCACCATTTGTTTATCATTATAGCTTAGTGCCCTTATAGGAATAGCACTCCTTGGAAATAAGTTATAAATCCTCATTTGGCTATGCAATAATCAAACAAAATCTTAGGTCCTACCAAAAGGGTAGGAATATACTATTTATTTCCTTAGGCATCCAAAGAAGAAAAAATAGTAACCCATGAAAAATCAGGACCCTAAGCCTAGACTTTCCTCAATTTCCTGAAACAAAAGGCTAAGATGATGCTAGTAAAGGCTTGCAGTAAACTACCAATGAGTTCCCTATTCCCTATTATTATGGTGATTAAACTGTTAAGAAATTTAGGAAATCTGGTGCCTATTTCATCCAATTATCTAGGACTTTAATCAAATTTTTTATTTAGCATTTTAAAATATATTGATTTCTGCACTAATGGTTCCAGGCACTTTTGTAAGTATAAAAGCGTGGTATCAAAAGGCAGGTTGGATTTACAGGTGGACAATATTTTCACTCCAAAAGGACATTGTATTTTACTATAAACAATGTTGGCTTCCTCTCCTTATTTCATAGACAGACAAAAATTGTCAATTAATATGGAAAGGACCTGAATTTTACTGTAATAAACATCTGTTTTCAGATAATGCCAATTTCCCTATACCAAATTGCAGAATATCTAGGAAAAATAGTATAGTTAAGAGGGGAAAGTTAACAAAGACACTGTATTTCATTTTTCCCACCTAATATTGGAGTGCTTTCAAAGTGTTTCCATGATTCTCCTTCTCCCACCCCACCCTCTAGAGATAATAGAGATAAGTGGCACATTATTTTTTGGTACTATATTGATATAAATGAATTGCCATAGATATAGGGGTAAGAGGGCAGAGCTCAAGATAGAGAAGAGACAAAAAATAGAACTAGAGACAAGGTTAAAGAGAATTATAAATAGAGAAAGAATAGAATTAGAGAGATGGATAGAAAACAAGAGATAGATGAGAGATATAGATAGATCAAAAGATAGATAAAGCATTTATGCAATGCTTATTATGTGTCAGGAACAGTGTTAAGCACTGGGAATACATATAAGTAAACAAAAAAAAATTATTTCATGGAGGAAGAAAACACGAAAACTAGACAGCCTGAAGTGTAGGAGGGGGGTGAAATGTCCTTTTATCAATTGGGGAAGGACTCTTTGTAAATTTGGTTCGTTTTTATCTTCTGTGATTACTTCTTTCCTTTGTGCTGGTTATAACTTCTTTGCCTACCACTAGATTTGAAAGTCCTTTCCTTCAGTTCTCCTCTAATCTTTTAAAAAATGATGCAATCTTAAATGTTTAGGTGGAACATTACCAGTAAATATTTATGAGGTACCCAGAACTGTACTATCAACAATATCAAATATTGAAAATTTATTCAGCTCTTAATTCAGAAATAGCCTTCAGAAAGACAGAATTCACACCTTAAAAGAGATTTAAAACTATATTTTTGTGTTAAGAATGCTAACTAATTTTAATGCCAATCAGGACCTCTAATAACATGTGAAGAAATATGCCTTAATCCCAGATAGTGCATAGAAAAAACTTATGATTATATGTCCACCAACCAACGTGGCACATTTTAGTTAATTTATAAAGCTACAGTGACCTTATTTTCAATGGAATTAGAAGCAATGAAATGACCATATAATGCCAAGAAATGTGATATTTTATTAGCCAAATACATGCTAAAAGAGATTTTTGCAAGCCCAGCACTCAGTTGAGTTTCTATTATGCATATCAAGAAATTTAATTTATTTTTAAGAAACCAAAAGTTGTTTACTTAGTTGTTTTACTTAATTTGAAGTTCAATTTGGAGGGCATTATGTGGATAAGATAAATCCAGATATGACTGACATAATAAAACATCAATTAAATCTTTTTCAAATAACACATCTTTGAAATGAATGTATTAGACAACGTATTCTCTAAATTTTCTTTTAGAAATAAGACTTTAAAATATTTTCACTGTTGCTTTCATACATATCATGCTAAATGTTTGCCTTTTCTTATTTCATCATCTGCCTAAAATCATTCATCCAGCATTAACATTTATTTTCTTTTTTTAAATGTTATTCTTATTTTCAATTCCAAATTTTCTCCCTTCCTCAAGTCCCTTCTCCTCCCCACCCCCTCTGAAGGCAAGAAATGTTATACTCATTAAATATATGAAGTCATGCAAAACACATTTACATGTCATCCATGTTCTAATGGATAAAAAAGAATGAAAGATTTTAAAATATACCTCAATATGTATTCTAAGCCCACTAATTCTCTGGAAATGAAGAGTGTTTTGGATCATTGTATTCAGACAAGTTATTAAGTGTTATACAATTGATCATTCTAATATTGCTTTTACTATGTAGAGTATTCTCTTGGTTCTGCTAACTTCACATTGTATCAGTTCATGCAAGTCTTAGTAGGTATTTTTTTTTCTGAAACTATCCCCTCCATTAATTCTTATAGCACACTAGCATTCTATCATATTTATGATATGTTCAGCCATGCCCAGTTGGTGGGCATCCCCTCATTTTTCAGAAAAAAAAAACCTTAGACTTCTTTGCCATCACAAAAGAGTTGCTATATATATCATTGTACATATTGTATTTTTCCCCCTTTTCTTTGATCTCTTTGCAATTTTGATCTAGTGGCAACATTTCTGGGTCAAAGAGTATGCATAATTTTATAGGCGTTCAGGCATAGTCAAAACTGTTCTCCAGAATGGTTGGACTATATTACAACTCTATTAACAATGCTCTACTGTACCTCCTTTCTCATATTGCCCCAATATCTGTCATTTTCCTTTTCTGTCATCTAAGTCAAATTGATAGATGTGAGGGTATAGGTTAGAAGGTAGACATAGGTTTAATTTGCACTTTAATATCTCTAATTATTAATGATTTAGAATAATTTTCACATGTGACTTTTGTTCATTTTAATTTATTCTTCTGAAAACCACCTATTCATAACCTTTGAACACTTAATTGGAGAATGATTTTTTTTATTATTTTGGCTGTTTCCAATATATTTGAAAAAAGGCATTTACTAAAAAAAATTACTATAATTTTCACCTCAGTTTCCTGCTTTTCTTTTAATTTTACTGCATTGGTTTTATTTGTGCAAAAAACTTTTTATTTGCATATAATCAAAACTATCCCTTCTACTTACCATGAACCACTCTGTCTTTTGTTTGGTCATGAACTCATACCCTATCCATAGTTCTGAGAAATAATTTCTTCCACACACACCTAAGTTGCTTGTGACATCACACTGTTTGTCTAAAGCATGTTCCCATTTTGACCATAGCTTGGTATACCATGTGAGATGTGGGCCTGTACCTTGTTTCTGCTAGACTGCTTTCCAATTTTCCTAGCAACTTTTGTCAAATATTGAATTCTCAGTCTCAAAAAATGGAATCTTTGTGTTTATCAAACACTAGACTACTGTGCTTATTTGCTTCTACATATTGTGTACATAATCTGTTCTTCTGATCAACCACTGTATTCTTATCTGGAAACAAACTATTTTAATGATTACCACTTTGTAATATAGTTTGAGTTATGTTATTGCCAGGACTTCTTCCTTCACTTTATTTTTTCAATGATCCCCTTGATATTCTTGGCTTTTTTGCTTTTCCAGATAAAATTTTTGTATATTATAAATTTTTAATTATTTACAGTGATTTATGGAAGCTTGACTGGCATGGCACTGAATAAGTGAATTAATTTAATTGGTATTATCATTTTTATCACTGTGGCTTGCCTACCTATAAGCAATTAATATTTCTACATTTATTGAAATCTATCTTTGCATGAAGAGTGTTCTGTTATTGTATTTAAGTAGTTCGTCAGTGTTTTTTGGCAAGTAATTACCCAAGTATTTTAGAATCAACAGTTACTTTAAATGGAAGTTCTCCCTTATGGGTTTTGTTGATAATATGTAAAAGTGGATAATTTGTATAGGCTTATATTATATCCTTGAATAGCTAGCTGGCACAGTAGATAGAGGGCCAGGACTGAAGTCAGGAAGACTCATCTTTCTGAGTTCAAATCTGACCTCCCACACTTACTAGCTATGTAACCCTGGGCAAGTCACTTAACCCCATTTGCCTCCGTATTCATCTGTAAAATGAACTGGAGAAGGAAATAGCAAAACACTCCAGTGTCTTTGATAAGAAAACTTCAAATAGATTCACAAAGCATTGGACACAACTGAAAAATGGCTAAACAACATTTTATATCCTCCAAATTTCCTAAACTATAGTTTCAACCATTTTTTTTTAGTTGTGTCTCTAGGATTATCTAAGAATACTAGGATATCATGTACAAAAAATAGATATTGTTTTCCTCTTTGCATATCCTTATTTCTTCTTGTCTTATTCCTATAGCTAGCATTTCTAGTACCATATTGAATAATAATAGTGATAATGAACTTCTTTGCTCTGTCTCTGATCTTAAGAAGGCTCCTATTACAGATAATATTGGCTCTTGGTTTTATTTTTGTTTTTTTATTTTTTAGAAAAATTTTCCATGGTTACATGATTCATGTTCTTACTTTCCCTTTCACCCCCACCAAATCCCCTCCCCATATGGGCTCTTGGTTTTAAATAGATACCACTTATCATTTTTTAAAAGCTCCACTTATTTCTTTGCTTTTTAGTTTTTTTCATAGGAATTGGTATTGCATTTTGACATGCTTTTTCTGCATCTATTGATATGTAATCATATGGTTTTGTTTGTTATTGAGATGGTCAATTATGCTTATAGTTTTCCTGATATTCAATGAGCTCTGCCTCCCTGCTATACATCCCATCTGGTCATAGTAAATGTTCTTTGTGACACATTGTTGTATTGACCTTACTAGTATTTTATTTATTTATTTATTTTTGTAGCAATATTCATTAGGGAAATTAATCAATAGTTTTCTTTCTCTGTTTTTGCTTCTGCAGCTCTGTACTCCACCCTTGACAAGTCCTCCTTGCCAAATTATTCACAGGTCCCCAAGAAGGGGCAAAGGAAATGAGATAAAATAAGAGATAACAAAGTGAGGGTTGTGAGGATTAAGGCAGCTGATCACTGCCAAGGCAAGGTTTATTAATTGTGGATTCTGTTTTACAGATAGTGCAAAAATAAGATAAGAATTCCAGTAGGCTTTCCTCATACACAATGGAAGGTAATAATTTACAAGATGATACAATGCATCTGTTTTACTTCATCGAATCTAGACAGAGTTTTCTATAGGCTAACAAATCAACAAATCAAACTGCATACATCAGTGATTTTATAGGAACATTCAGTTACAGTGGGAGGGGTGGAAAGGAGGGGTTTGAGGCCTCATGTGAGAAGTGAACTATGTGCCTAACTTAAGCTGATCTATGGCTTCCATTTTACTGAGGGTCTATGTTCCTCCAGAGCTTTGCTCAATAAGGTTTTTTTTCAGACTTTACCTTCTACACACCCCAGTGTTCACAGACATCTCTTTTTCACCTACTAAGTTTTCCTGTCCTATGACTTTTTATTAGTTTTCCTTTTCAGAACTCAGTTTGAGATGTTTTTAAAGTCCTTTAGAGGTATATATTGGGAAAGTATAGCAAAAATGCTCACTTCATTCCACCATCTTACTTACTTAGAGCTAAAGAAATACCATTTTGCAAGAGAATAAATCTTGAGACTGAGGTTATTTCTTTAAACAAAAGCCTGGAAAATATTTTGAAATTCTCTGCTATTGCCCCTAGGACCAAACAAAAATTATTCCATTTGGTATTTAAGACCCTTCACAATTTGTTTTTGTATACCAAATGCCTATCACTGTACCCAGAATATAGGAGGCTAGTAAGGCAATATAGAAGTCATCAACAATCCTCCTAAATAGTTCATGAAAAATGAAAATTTTCTAAAAGAGTTTAGAAGTAACTAATCTCACTAATGTCTGTCACATCCCTCATGGAAACTCTTTATCTCCTTAGAGCCACTATGTTAAAATACAAACTCTTTAAGTCTAGCATTAAAGGCTTTTTTTTTCTTTTACGATACAGTTTCAGCCTAGCTTTCAATCCTTATTTCACTCAACTACCCTTCACATACCATTCTCCAGTCAAAATAAATCACTTTACTTTCCTATGAGATCTAAATGAATCTTGTTAGAGTCCATTTGTGGGCCTAACTATCTACCACTGACCTTTATATCTATCACTTTCTTCCTCATATCTTATCAAAGTCTATAACAAAAAAAAATTGGAATAGGAGAGCTTTATGGAAGCCTAGTAATATTGTTAAGAATATTACTATTAAAATATTAATTATTAATAAACGTTAAGAATAAACCTGGGAGGTGGAGCCAAGATGGTGGAGTAGAAGTACAGAAAGCTGGAACTGCTCTGAGAATCCTCTCAAACCAACCTTAAAATAGTACCTCATAACCAATAGAGGAGAAACAGAACCAATAAGGAGACAGAGTAAAGCAACTTTCCTGCAGAAAACAATTCGGAAGGTAGGAAGAAAGAGTCTATTTCGCCAGGGTGAGAGGTAAGTACAATTGGCAGGAAAGCAATGCACTGAGAATGAACTACCCACCCCTCCCCTCCCCAACACAAGCCAACTCCAAGACCTCAAGACTTAAGCAAACATCAGATTACCCCACACACACCCCTCAAAGTCCTAAACCCTAGCAGAAGCCTGAGGTGAGAGCCCAAGCCCACAGTGCCTGGCATAAAGAGAGGTGCAGAACCCCTGACCAAGACTATGGTGAGGTTGCAAGCTCCATTGCAGTTAGTCTACTGTACTTAGTTCTTAACATATATGCACCAAATGGTATAGCCTCTATAATTTTAAAGGAGGAATTTAATGACATTAGAAGGAAATAGTAAAACTATAGAAGTAGAAGACTTCAAACTTTCCCTTTGAAAATTAGATAAATCAAACAAAAAAAAAAAACAAGAAAGAAAAGAAGGAAGTGAATAAAATTTTAGAAAAGTTAGATTTAATTAATTTCTGGAGAAATTTTGAATGGTCATTGAAAGAAATATACTTTCTTTTCAGAAAAACATGGAATGTACACAAAAACTGACCATGTACTAGAGTATTAAAACTTCACAACTAAATGCAGAAAATCAGAAATAATAAATACATCTTTTCAGATCATGATACAATAAAAATTATAATCAATAATGGCACATGGAAAAACAGATTAGAAATTAATTGGAAATCAAATAATCTAATTCTTAAAAAAGGCTGGGTAAAAGAACAAATTATAGAAACAATGAATAATTTCATTAGCGAGAATAACAAGGAAGAGACATCATATCAAAATTCATGGAATATGGGCAAAGCAACACTTAGGGGGAAATATATCTTTAAACATTTATATCAATAAAATAGAGAAACAAACAGAGCAATGAATTGGACATGCAACTAAAAAAATCAGAAAAAGGACAAATTAAAAATCTCCAATTAAAGATTGAATTGGATCTCCAAAAAATCAGAGGAGAAATTAACAGAATTAAAAATAAGAGAACTATTGAACTAATGAATAAGATTTGGAGTTGGTTTTATGAAAAAATAATAAAATAGATAATTGATTAATTCAATTTAAAAAGGGAAATAAGAAAATGAAATGACCAGTATCAAAAATGAAAGGGGTTAATTCACCGCTAATTCAGAATAAATTAAAGAAATCATTAGTAACTATTTTGCCCAAATATGACAATGAATCTGACAATCTAGGTGAAATGGATGAATATTTTAACTCAGATTAACAAAAGAGAAAATAGAACACTTAAATAATACCATCTCAGAGAAAGAAATTGCACAAACCATCAATGGACTCCCTATGAAAAAACCCTAGGACTATATGGATTCACAACTGAATTCTTTAAAATATTTAAAAAATAATTCATCCCAACACTATATAAACTATTTGACAAAATTGACAAAGAAAGAATTCTACCAAATTATTTTTATAGCACACATATGGCCCTGATACCTAAGCCAGGAAGACCAAAAACAGAGAAAGAAGAAAATTACAGACTAATTTCCTTAACGAATATGGATACAATATTTAAACAAAATATTAACAAAAAACTACAGCAATGTATCACAAGTGTCATTCACTATGACTGGATAGGATTTATACCATGAAACAAAGCTGGTTTAATGTTAGGAAAACTATCAGTATAAGTGATCAGATCAATAACCAAACTGACAGAAATTACATGATTATCTCAATAAATGCAGAAAAAAGGCTTCAACAAAATACAACACACATTCCTATTAAAAACATTATCATGCATAGAAATAAATGGACCTTTCCTTAAAATGATAAATAGTATCTATTTAAAACCATCAAAAAGTATCATATGGAATGGGAATAAGTTAGAAGCCTCCTCAATAAGATCAAGAATGAAGCAATGATGTCTAATATAATCACTATGATTTAATATTTTTCTAGAAATGCCAGCTTTAGCAATGAGAAGAAAAGAAATTGAAGGAGTTAAAGGAGGCAACAAAGAAACTAAAGTGTTATTCGTCGTGAATGATATGATGGTATACTTAGAGAATCCTAGGGAATCAACTAAAAAACTAAATGAAATAATAACTATCAAAGTTGCAGGATACAAAATAAACTCACATAAATCAACAGCAGTTTTGTATATTTCCAACAAAGTCAAGCAACAACTTAGAAAGAGAAATCACATTTAAAATAACTCCAGACATTATAAATACTTGGGAATCTATTTGACAAGACAAACACAGGAATCATATGAATACAATTACAAAACACTTTTCACACAAATAAAGTTATAACTGAACTGGAAAAACATTAATTGATTATGTGTAGGCCAAGCATAAAATCACAATTCTGTCTAAATTAATTTACTTGTTCAGTATCATACCAATTAAAATACTGAAAAAAGTTATAAATTAGAAAAAATAACAAAATCCATCTGGAAGAACAAAAGATCAAGAATATCCAAGGAATTAATGAAAAAATATGAAAGGCAATGGCCTAGCAGTGCCATAGCTCAAATTGTAAACTAAAGGAATAATCATCAAAACAATCTAGTACTGGCCAAAAAATAGAATGGTAGGATCAATGGAATAGATTAGATACACGCTATATAGGGGTAAGTGACCTTAAAGTGTTTGACAAACTCAACGATTCCAGCTTTTGAGATAAGGATTTGCTATTTAACAAAAACTACTAGGAAAACTGGAATATAGTTTGATAGAAATTAGGTATAGACGAGTATCTCACCTCATACCAAGAAAAGGTCAAAATGGGTTTCAATATAAAACTCTACAGGATTTTTTTAAACTATCATATAAATCATTGGGTCAATCCAGTCAAGAAATAATAAGATATTTATTAAAAACTTTTTCAACCAGAGGCAGTTAAAATTCATCATTTAAAAGCTATCCCACAATGAAAGGAGGGAAGGAAGACAATAAAAGCTGTGCAAACATTGACAAAAGGGACCAAGACAGACAAGGAGTGGGGAAAGGGCCATCTTGTCCTTTCTAGAATGTCTCTTGATTCCAACCTCACCCCCTACCAAAAGGCATGATTTAGACATAAAGGTGATACTATAAATAAATTAAGGAAACATCGAATAGTTTACCTGTGAGATTGATGAAAAAGAGAAGAAATTATGACCAAACAAGAGATAGAGAATATTTTAAGATGCCAAATGAATAATTTTGATTATGTTAAATTTAAAAGGTCTTGTACAAACAAAAACAACACAGCCAAGATTAGAAGGGAAACAATAAACTGGGGAAATTTTTTAAACAAATTTCTCTGATGAAGGTCTCATTTCTCAAATAAAGAAAGAATCAAGTCAAACTTAAAAGAATACAAGCCATTCCTCAATTGAAAAATAGTCCTAGGATATTAACAAGCAATTTTCAGATGAAGAAATCAAAGCTATCAATAATCTTATGATAAAATGTTCCAAATCATAAGAAGATTAGAGAAATGCAAATTAAAAAATAACTTTGAGATACCACCTCATGCCTATCCAATTGGTCAGTATGACGGTAAAGGAAAGTAATAAATGTTGGAAGGGATGTGGCAAATCTGGCACATAGATGCTTTGCTGATGGAGTTGTGAACTGATCCAACCATTATAGAGCAATGCCCCAAAGGCTATAAAACTGCATGCCCTTTGATCCAGTAATACTACTACTAGTTCTGTATCCCAAAGAGATCATAAAAAGGGGAAAGGGTCTACTTGTACAAAATATTTATAGCAGCCCTTTTTGTGGTGTCAAAGAATTGGAAATTGAGGAGATGTCCATCAACTGAGGAAAGGTCAAACAAAGTGTGGAATATAAATGTGAAGCTATATACTATTGTGCTATAAGAAGTGATGAACAAGATGATTTCAGAAAGAACTGGCAAATCCTACATGGACTGGTATAGAATGAAATAAACAGAACCAGGAGAAAAACTTATACAGAAACCACAATATTTCAGAATGATCAACTGTAAAAGACTTAGCTACTCTAAACAATATGATAGAGGACAATTCTAAAGGACCTATAACAAAGAATACTATCCACCTTCAGAGAAAAAACTTTCGGAGTCAGAATGCAGATTAAAGCATGTGATTTTTCACTTTACTTTATCTGGTTTTTTTTATTTGGGGGTTTTGGTTTTATATGAGTACTCTCTTGAAAAAATTAACAATATAGAAATATTTTTGCATGATAATATATATAGCCCAGATCAAATTGCTTACCACTTCCAGGAAGGGGACAGAGACAATTTGGATCATGTAAATTCAGAAAACATGTGGGAAATTATTATTATTATATGTAATTGGTAAAATAAAATATCTTTCCAAAAATAAGAGTAAGCCTCAAAGTGATCAAGTTTACCTCTATTTGCAGTCCAGCAAAAGAATATTAAGGATGACAACTATAGTATGATTCTCAAGACTCTTCATAATTTTATCAATATCTATTTTGACATCCTGTCTTTTGTTTATATTCTTTCATCAGAGGCAACAAGAAGCCATTATATCATAGGATTCTTCATTATGTCACTTTATAAAGTTGATAATAAATTTAAGTAAATAATCATGAAGATAATTACAAATTATGCAGTAACATCTATTGTGAAAGATATAGGAATAGAAGAATTATCTGAAGAGGTGAGATTCTTTATATCAAGCTGGAGCTCAAAGATTTCAATGTAGAAACAAGTTTAGAGGAAGATAGGAAAATGTTGTAAATTATTTTTCAGATTCAATAAATTATGGAAACAAAACATTTCTATAATATTTGTATGATTTTCATCTCTAAAGCCTGAATACATTCTCCAAGATGAGAAAATGCTGGATGTTATTACTATTAACCCCTAATGAAAAAAATATATGCTCTCTCTCTCTTACTCTCTCTCTCTCTCTCTCTCTCTCTCTCTCTCTCACTCACTCTCTCTCTCTCTCTCTTTCTCTCTCTCTCTCTCTCTCTCTCTCTCTCTCACACACACACACACAC
>NC_058132.1:358872179-358879704 GCF_016433145.1 Gracilinanus agilis
ATAAGAAAGTTAATAAAACTTAAGAAAAGTTTGATATACTAGATGTCTAGGGAACATTGAATGAAAAAAAGAAATATACTTTTTTCAGTAGTATATATATATATATACATACATATATATATATATATCTTCACAAAAATTGACCAAATAATGGGGTATAAAAACTTCACAACTAAATATCAAAATGCAGAAACATTTACTGCATACTTTTCAGACCACAGTGCAATAAAAAATGATATTCAACAAAAGGCAGCAGAAAGACTAAAAGTTAAAAAGTAAATAATCTTATCCTAAAGAATGAGTGGATCAAAGAACAAACCATAGAAAGAATAAATAATTTAATTAAAGAAAGTGACAATGAAGAGACAACATAATCAAATTTATGAGATGCAGCCAAACTTCTGTGCAGGAGGACATTCATATTTCTAAATTCTAACATCAAAAAATAGAGAAAAAAGCAGATCACAGATCATAGAATTGGGCATGCAACTAAAAAAACTAGAAAATAAAAATTTTAAATCCCCAATAAAACATCAAATTGGAAATCCTGAAAGTCAAAGGGGAGATTAATAAAAATTTCAAGTTAGAAAACTATTGAAATAATATATAAGACAAGGAGATGGTTTTATGATAAAATCAATAAAATAGATAAACCATTGGTTTATTATATTTCAAAAAAAGGAAGAAAAACAAATAAATGTCAAAAAGGCAAAATAATAATTCATTGCCAATGAAGTAGAAATTAAAACAATTATTAGGAGCAATGTTGCCCAACTACATGCCAATAAGTCTGGCAATCTTAGTAAAATAGATGAGTATTTTTTAATAAATACATTTCCCAGATTAACAGAAGAGGAAACAGAACACTTAACCCCATCTCAGAAAAAGAAATTGAACGTAAAGTACATACTTGGTTGGATATAGAAGTCTATCTTACCCTACAGAGAAATAAAAAGAGATGGGGATAAAAGTGGTGGGGTTGCTAATAGAAGGGAAGATTGATTTGGGGAGATAGTGTTCAAAAACAAACTACTTATTAGAAAGGGTAGAGCAAAAGGAAAGAGAAAGAGAAGAAGAAAGAGGCAGGGAAAATAAGAGGGACGATATACAAAGATAACTGTCATAAACATAAATGCAAATGTGATGAACACATTCCATAAAATGGAAGCACATAGCAGAATGGATCAAAAAGCAGAATTCTACAACAGGCTGTCTACAAAAAACAAATCTGAACCAGGGAAAAACAGAGTAATGGCAAAAGGGCTAGAGCAGAATCTTATGTTTCAAACAAAGTGAAAAAAGCAAGAGTAGCAATCATGGTCTTAGACAAAGCTAAAGCAAAAATAGATCTAATTAAAAGAAAAAAGGAAAGAATTTATATTTTGATCAAAAGTACCATAAACAATGAAGTAATATCAATACTAAACATATATTCATCAAGTGGTATAACATCCAAATTTTTAAAGGAGTCAAATGTCTTACAAATTAAAATAAACAGTAAAACTATGCTGTGAGGAGCAGGGAACCCCACATTTCTCCTTCCAGAAGTAGATAAATCTAACCAAAAAAATAAATAAGAAAGAAGTTAAAGAAGTGAATAGAATTTTAGAAAAAAATTAGATATGATTGAACTCTAGAGAAAACAAATAGAAAAGAATATACTTTTTTTTCTCAGCAATATACAACACTTATACAAAAACTGACCATGGATTAAGGTATAAAAACCTCACAGATAAATGCAGAAAAGTAGAAACATGAAGTAAACCTTTTTCATATCATGATGCAATAAAAATTACATTCAATAAAGGATCACAGAAAGACCATTTAAAATTAATTGGAAATTAAATAATCTAATTCTAAAGAATAAATTGGTCAAAGAACAAATCATAGACACAATCACTAAAGAGAATGACAATGAGACAACATGTCAAAATTTATGGGATAAATCAAAAGCAAGACTGAAGAGAAATTTTGTATTTTTATGCACTTTCATCATTAAATTAGAGAAAAATAGATCAATAAATTGGGCATGCAATTAAAAAAGAAAGGAAAATAAAAATTCAAAACCCCCAAGTTAAACACTAAACTGGAAATCAAAGGCAACATAAATAAACTTTGAAAGAAAACCATTAAACAAATAAAGCTAAAAGCTGATTTTATGGGAAAAAATAAAAAAGACAAATCATTGGCTCATTTGATTTTAAAGAGAAGAAAATCAAATTACCGGTATCAAAAATTAAAATAGTGGATTCACCACCAATGAAGAGGAAGTTAGAACAACCTTTAGGAGTAATTTTATCTAATTAGATGCCAATAAATTTGATGATCTAAGTGAAATCGTTATTTACAAAAATATAAACGGCCCAGATTAACAGAAGAATTAGAACACTTAAACAATTGTATCTTAGAAAAAAAAAAAGAATTTTAAAAGCCATCAATGAACTTCCTAAGCCCATATCCAGATGGATCCACAAGTGAATTCTACCAAACATTCAAAGAACAATTAATCCTAATACTATATAAACTATTTGGAAAAACTGACAAAGGAGTCCTACCAAATTCCCTTTACAACACAAATATAGTGCTAATACCAAGAGGAGCAAAAAACAGAGAAAAAAAATTTTAATCAATTTCTCCACTGTATATTGACTCAAAAATTACAAATAAAATCCAAACAAAGAAATTAAAGCAATATTTCATGAGGACCATTCACTATGAACAGGTGACTTTTATATTAGGAATGCAGGGACAGTTTGATATTAAGAAAACTATTAGCATAATTGACCAACCATTATTATAACAAAACAAACAGAAATAATGTGATTCTCTCAATAAATGCAGAAAAAAAGCTTTTGAAAAAAATAGAACACCCATTCCTATTAAAAACAATAAAGAGAATAGGAATAAATGGAGCTTTCCTTAAAATGATTTTATTAATATTTATATAAAACTATCAGCAAGCATTATCTACAATGGGGATATAAAATAAATCTATATACATCACCAAAATTTCTATATTTTAACAATAAAGCCCAAGAGCAAGGGAGAGAATAATAAATTCTATTAAAATTAGTAGCAGATAACATAAAATACATGGGAGGCCTACCTATCAAGACAAACCCAAAACTGTATGAGCTCAATTACAAAACGCTTTTCACACAAAGTCAGATCTAAACAGTTGGAAAAACATGAATTCCTATGGATAAGCCAAAGAAATATAAAATAAAAGGACAATTTTACTTAAACTAATATACTTATTCAGTTCCATGCCAATCAAATTGCCCCAAAATTATTTATAAAGGTAAAAAATTAAGAGCAAAATTCGATTAAATTCTATCCAGAGCCTAAAAAGGAATTGTTAAAATCTAAATGCAGATCAAAACATACCATCTTTCACTTTATTTCCTTCATGAGTATTTTCTAGTATGTGTTATATGTGTCTGCTTTCACATCCTGAGGGATATGGAAACATGCATTGTGTGACAGCACTAGTATAGCCTATATCAGACTATTTATGGTCTCAAGAAGAGAAGGGAGAGAGGAAATCTGGATTGCAAAATGTCAAATATCAATTGTTAAAAATTCTCTCTAGGGGGCAGCTGGGTAGTTCAGTGGATTGAGAGTCAGGCCTAAAGACAGGAGGTCCTGGGTTCAAATCCGGCCTCAGACACTTCCTAGCTGTGTGACCCTGGGAAAGTCACTTGATCCCCATTGCCCACCCTTGCCACTTTTCCACCTAGGAGCCAATACACAGAAGTTAAGGGTTTAAAAAAATTCTCTCTACATGCAATTGAAAAAAACTTAACTAAACAAACTAAATTTAATCATTTCTACCTGCTTATTGAAATTGTTATCAGTACCCTTTAAATATTGATACTCCACAGCCAAACACCAGTTGCTCAATCCTAATTAAAGCTCTCATAATCCTGGAACAGAGTTTTTTCTTCATGTGGCATGTGAAGTATCACATTAGCGATGTGAACTGATCCAAATGGCATAATAAGGATTAGCCTTATTAATACTATGCTCTAAACAAATCAAGCAATTTTATTACATGGACAGAAATGGAATTTTAAAAAAAACTCCAAGGAGATAATGAACGAAGCATAAATTCTCAACTGATAGATAAAAATTTGCTATTAGCTTTAAGCATTTTGGTTTCATGGGTAGAATGAATAAGATCAGCATATTCTGAGGTTCTTTCTGGAACTGTTATATCTTGAGAGGTAACAGATAATATCTATGTTTTATCATAGAAACTAATTTCACCAGGCCAAAAAAAAATGAAATGATAAAAATTGTCTCCAAAATTCTCTCTGATGAAAAAGCAGGTTTTGTAGTCTAAATCTAAAAACTTGATTTTAGTTTTTAAAATTATCACTTAATACTTAAGAGCTCAACCAAATATCATAACCTGGCACTATTTAGCTTCCTTAAGAAGAAGGGAGAGGGATTAAGCATCCACAAAAGACTTATTATGAGTAGGGAATTGTGCTAATTTTTCACAAATTTTATTTTTCACAAATATTATCTCATTTGATCCTCACAACAACTCTGGGAGGTGTGTTGTTCTTCAGTTGTTTCAGTCATGTCTGACATTTTGCTATCCTATTTGGAATTTTCTTGGCATAGATACTGAAATGGCTTGTCGATTCCTTCTTCAGTTCATTTTATAAATGAGGAAACTAAGGCAAAAGGGGTTAAGTGACCTGACCAGAGTCACACAACTGGTAAGTATCTAAGTTGAGTTTTTGAACTCAGTTCTTCCTGGTCAGGTGCTCCATCCACTGTGTCACCTAGTTGCCACCCTGGCATAGGAGCTATTATTATTCTTATTTTACAGCTGAAGAAATTGAGGTAAAATAAGGTTATATGTCTTGCCCAAAGCCATACAGCTAATAAGAATCAAAGGTCAGATTTAAATGCAGGTCTTCATGACTCAAGATCCAGATCTCTATCCACTATGGCATCAGCTGTCTGCTTTCAAGAGCAAGCCCAGGAGATGAAGCCAACATGGCAGGTTAGATGCCATCAGTCAGATGAACTCGCCCAACGTTCCCTTCCAAACAATTTTAAAATAATTCCTCAAATAAAATTTTGGAGTGGCTGAGCCAACAAAAGGTCAGAATGTGGCATTCTCCCATTAGGAGGTCGGTCAGCAAGAAAGGTCTGTGACACTGGGGTGGGGGCTAGTCTTGGGCATGGAAGCAGCACAAGCAGTGGATGTTGGAGTTGGTCAAAGCTGCAGTTAGCAAAAGCAGCATCTATGTGAGTTCTAAGCCCAGAGATGGTAAGAGGGTTGGACGACTAGTCTGAAGGGGAATCCAGGGGATCCTTTGCCTGCAAGAGAAGTGGCTGGCCCTGATTGGCAACTCTATTACACATACACAGCTCCATGGTGAAGTTCCAGGATGAAGAAGAGTACTTGTAGTCAGTTACCAACTAAGTCACAGATTTCTTCTCCATTATCAATAATTCAGTCCCATACATATATATATATGTATTATCATTATATATGCTACATAAAGTTCTATAATGGATGGAAACTTGAGTAATTTGTATATAAGACAAGAAAATTATAATAGAATATAAGTTCTATAACAAGGACTCAGGAGACAGAAAAACCAACAGGAAATAGTAAAAAAAAAAAACTGCACATTTTGAAGTAGCCAAAATGCCCTACAACATAAGTTGCTTGATCTAATTTTGATAATAAGAAAGCACTTTCCCTCTGTTTTGGAAGTGCATTCATTCTTTCAGGACAGGAACCTATATGATCCAGTTTCTCTTCCTTTACATATTAAATGTCCCCTCAGTGGCTTCATTTAGAAGAGAATAATTAGAAAATGTTGCTCCCCAGGACTATGTTGCCCAGAATTCCTCTAATATTTCCCAAAGTTCCTTTCCTCTTTCCACCACCAAGTTTTATATGATAATACATGTATAACCCAGTTCAAATTGCTTACCAAGTCTGGAGAGGGGAGGGATAGGAGGGAAGAATATAATTTGGATCATATAATTTTGGAAAATGTATGTGAAAATGTGTTATTACATTGTTATTATGTGTATTTGGTAAAATAAAATACCTTTATAATTAAAGAAAGAACATATGTTCTACTGGTGGGAAAAAATGTACACAGGAAAGGAAACAAAAAGCAAATACAAAGGAATTTCCAGGGAGAGAGAGAAGAGAGAGATAATATAAATTTAGCTAGGTGACTCAGTAGATAAAATACTGGACCTGGAGTCAGGAAGACCTGAGTTCAAATCCAGCCTTAGACACTTGCTAGCTGTGTAATCCTGGGTGAGTCACTTAACTCCTTTTTGTCTTAATTCACTGGAGAAGGAAATGACAAAATACTCTGATATCTTTGCCAAGAAAACCTCATATGGGAATCATGTAGAGTCAGACACTATTAAAAATAACATTTGTGTTGTATGTATTGTCTAATAAATGCATATGTGTGTATTCAGATATAAAGAGATAGATAGATAGATAGATAGATAGATAGATAGATAGATAGATAGATAGATAGATAGATAGATGGATGGATGGATGGATGGATGGATGAAGGTATAAGTGTCAAGATTTAACAATGGATTAGTTATATGGAGTAATTATGAGAAGTTGAAGATGAGATTAAGGTTATGGACCTGGATGATTAGGAAAGATGGATGTGTTGTGGACAACAATTGGAAATTTGAGGAGAGGGAGGTACTTTTTTAAGAAAGAAAAACTCATAAAATGTCATTGTGCTGGCCAATATCACCTTTCATTTTTCTGAAAAACACATATAGACAAGATTGGGAAGTACTGAAAATTATTAAGAAGAGAAATGAATGCCAAAGTACTATAAGTCTTCTCTCATTTCACATCTGTCAAAATTGGGTTAGGAAAGATACAGGATAAAAGATGCAGGTTCAAGGATTGTAGGTAATTGTTGGCTCTGAATTAAGTGTCAGAACAATAAATTTGAAAACATAAGCTCTGAACAATTTATAATTTTCTTAAAAACTTTCATTCTTGGTTGTCTTCTCAGATTAAATTGCAGTGCACTCGAGTTTTGGGAAGTTAAAAGTTATTACATTTCTGAGGAAAGAGAAGAAAACTCTCTCCAAAGGGGCAATGGATACCATTTATGGAACAGAGATAGAGGAAAGCAAAGAGACTGCCAGGAAGGTTAGGAATTTAATTAAACACCTACAAAAGCCAATGACAGGAAGTAAAATTCTATCTTTTCAGCACTGTAGCAGACCTATAGAAAGAACAATTTGTATTCCTGTCTGGTTGTTACTCAGAGAACATAAAAAATCTTTTGGATGTCTAGGCCCTGAGTGCATGCACAAATCAAAGAAGCCCCTAAACTCAAATAAATCAACAAATATTTGTGTGGAGGGAAGGAAGGAAGGGAGAAAGGAAAAGGAAGGAATGAAAGAAGGAAAAGAAAGGAAACAAGGAAACAAGGAAGGAAGGAAGGAAGGAAGGAAGGAAGGAAGGAAGGAAGGAAGGAAGGAAGGAAGGAAG
>NC_058132.1:358882649-358895923 GCF_016433145.1 Gracilinanus agilis
AAGGAAAGGAAAGGAAAGGAAAGGAAAGGAAAGGAAAGGAAAGGAAAGGAAAGGAAAGGTCAACTTGGGAAATCTATGATAGCAGAGCTGAGCTAATTCAATCATCTTATTTTATATTTGAAGAAACTGAGGCTTAGAGAGTATGAATTGGAGAGATTTATCCAGTCATGTTGCTAATTAATTGAAGTTCTATCATGTTATAGCATCACTGGATGACAGATTTAGAGTTGGAAATGACCTTAGATATGATATAAATTCAATCCTTTCATTTTTCAGATTAGGAAACGGAGACCTATAAAAGTTTTGTGCCTTGAGAAAGTACATGGTAATAGACCCAATAATAAGATCAAATCAGAGATTTAGAATAGAAAAGACCTTAGAAGCTATCTCAATTATGCTATTTTTCATAATTTTTGAACCATCCTTGTATTCCTGGTATAAAACCCACCTAATTGTAGTATACACACCTTGTAATACATTGCTATAATATACTTGCTAGAAATTTATTTAAATTTTTGCATCAATAATCAGAGGAGGATTGAGCTTTTCTTCTCCTCAACAGTCATCTCATTAAGTCCCCTTATTTCACAGGTGAACAAATTGAAGACCAGAAGAGAGGAAGTGATATTTGCCCAGGTCACATAGATGAGTCTGGATTTAAACAAAATCCCTCAGATTCTAGTTTCAGCATTCTTGTCACTGCACCATACCTTATGGTATTCAGACAAAGGAAATTTGAAGGGGAAAATACTTTATGGAAATGTTTTTACCCACAATTCAAAACTATTCAATTCAACTCAATTCAAGAGACATTTATGAAATGTCTGCCTTCTGTTAGTCTCCAGCTGTTGTAACCTTACCTAAAAGCAGAAAAGAAAGAGGCAAAAAATGTAATAACCAAGAACTTAAACACCTACCATATTAAGTTGCAAAAACAAGAAACAAGTCAGTAAATTGTTGCAGACAAACAATGAACGTATCCATGCAGTAATCATTCTCTGCCTGCCCTTCTGGCCTCCACCATTCATTTAAAGAATAGAAAATTGAAGCTCCCAAAGTTGGAAAAATGAAAATCGAACTTCCAATTTATATTTTGGCATTATTATTTATCAAGTTGCACAAACATACTCTCATATTGCATATATGCACATCCTTATGCTTATAATGAAATTTGCTCTTCAGGGAAGTCATTCACACTATATGTTCAGTCTAAGATCTTCCATAAAAAAATGACTGGTGAGATTACACAATGTTAGAAAATCCCTACAAGTCACATTGTCTGCAGATTCAAGGGTATAATATAATATTATGAACCTCCTGTGGATGTTTCTGAGAGTTTACTAAAGAATAATCGGTTCTTATCACCAATTGATGGATTCGTAACCATTATTTCCTCTTCTACCTAGTAATTAGATGTCTTTCAGCTGAAAGTGAATTACAGAGGTCCACATTACCAGCCAATTATTGTGACAGAGTCAAACATAAGACCAAGCTCTCCTGCTATGTGACAGTGATAGAAAATTCTTTGACAAGATAGAAATATGAATCTGACCCATAAAAACATATTGCCAATGTACAATTCTATCCCTCAAAATGCATAAATAAGCCTACATTCTCCCATTGACTTATCTTATAAAATTGTAGCTTTATTAATAACATGGGAAGAATTTTTATAACAATTCAAAATGAAGTTTGTTCTTAAAATGCATCAAATTTTTAAAAATTACATACAAAAAGAGAAATGATTTGTTTGGGCAAAACACTTGGGAATAGAAAGAGCAGTACTGGTGATTGTAAATAGGATGTAATACAAGCAAGGAATTACTAAGAAGAAATAGCATAAAGAAAAATAATGTAAAAAAGGATGTGTTGAGCAAAGGACATGATGAGAGATAACACAGCTAGTGCATTCTCTGTGTTCCATTGTATATTTGAAATGTCAAGAGAAACTGAGGAAGGTCCCTAGCAGAGTGCCTAGACATACTGTGGTGAATTTATGGGAGAATTAGTAGGCATGGAGGGATTTTCACATATTTTAAAAGAATATTTATTCAAGCAACGAGATTAGAATCTCAATGACATTGATGTAATACAGTGGAAATAGTTCTGCTTTTGGAATGCAGGGACTGCTGTTCAAATTCTCCTGGTCTATATCTTTTTCATCTGTTTTCAAAGATGACATTTGGGGTGATGTCTTTGTGCATGGACTGAATTTGAGTGAGACAGCTTTACTCTTTTTCCTAGAGTCATCCATGTCCAGTGGCAAGATAAAAATCAGAAAGATTGCTGATGACCCAGGATGCAGTGGATGACCTTGGCATCAATTACTCTCACACTAGTTTAGTCTATCTACCAAGAACTTTTTACAGGGATATGGCCACTGTTTGTGTTACAATTTGTTGGAGTCACAGGTTAGAGCTGGGTGAAAAGTTGAAAGGTGGGCACCAAAAATGGATGAGCAGCCCTTAAAAAGGATCAACAATCCCTCACACCAGAGGTGCTAGCTCTTTTTGGACACCTTCTCCACACCTGCTTTTGATAACCACTTGGGATGTTGCTTGACCACTCTCAGTTTACTCATCTATAAAACTAAGAGTTTGGGCTACCAGGAGTTCTTAATCTTTTTTTATATCATGCATCCCTTTTGGTAAACTGGTGAAGTCTAAAACATCGTTTCATAATACTGTTTTAAAATACATAAACTAAGAAATATACATAAAAATCCCAAAGGAAACCAACTGGATTGAAATAATTACCAAAATATTTTGGGGGGAAAGCTTATATTTTATATTTATGTAACCTCCTGTTAATGATCCCTATCTGAATGGACTATGAAATTCCTTCCAAATCTACATCTATGATCTTATGAGAATTTAACTGAAGTATTCATATCATGAAATACAGATAGTATCTTGAAATTGAAAATAATATTACCTTAGAAACTGCTTTGGGATAGAAAGATTCAACTTGTAGAGTTGCCTAAAAACTAGATTCCATCTTTAAAGAATGAATTGCTCTTCCATTCTGATCAGAACCACAGAACCTCTGAACACCCCATGCTAGTCAGTTAAAAGCTATTGGTTAAGACTCATTTCTCTTAATTGTTGATTTACTAACTAAATGTTTTTAACTGAGGCTTTTAATAACTTAAAAGGTATTAACTTTGTTGATCTCTTTGTTTTAAAAGTACAGAGTAATGAGAGGAGAAAAAAAGAAAAAACAGGGAAAAGGTGGGGTTTTTTTAAAAGAAAAAAAAAACTGCAGTATACTTCCACACAGTAGAATGCATGCCTCTTATTACATTGTAATGGTTCTTCCTCTCTCTAAGTCAGTGATGGTGAACCTATGGCACAGATGCCAAAGATGGCATGCAGAGCCATCTGTGGGCAAGCATGTTGCCCATCTGTGGGCAGGCATGTTGCCCTCCCCCCCACCAGATTTTATTGTTAGAAAGGCAGAGGGACTCAGGTGCAGCTGCTCCCTTCCCCCTCTCCACTATGCCTGATGACATTTTTTCACATCACCCCCTTCTCTGTCCAGCAGCCCAATGGGAATGCTTCCTCCTTCCCCTGCCCAGAGTAAGGGGAATGGAAATTCCCCTAAATGGGAAGCAAGGTGGGGGTGGGGGTGGGCATGGCACTGGTCTAGGGGATAGGGTAGGGGCGGGTTCCAACAGTTGTCTCTAAAAGGTTCTCCATCACTGCTCTAAGGCTTGTGCTTCATCCATTATAGCACTCCATGATGTCATTTATTCCAATTTTTTTATTGTCTCCATAAGTATATGAAAGACTGGGAGTGAGGCTAGGCTAGTAGGAAAAATAATAACCTTGATTTCTAGGTGCAGTCTTTGTGTATTTATCTTACCCATTCATCTATATGAAGTTAAGATTTGGACTTGAGAAAGAAGAAAATGAATAAACATCTATAGAATACCAATTATGTGCCAGGACACTGTGTTAATTATTTATTTACAAATGTTATTTCATTTTATATATTATTTCATTTTATTTTTAAAGTAACCATGTGAAATATGTGCTATTATGATCCCCATTTTATAGTTAAGGACTCTAAAGCAGTCAAGGATTAAAGGACTTGTCCAGGCACACCACTAGTAAGAATCAGAGGCTGAATTTGAACTCTGATCTTCATGACTTCACAACCAGCATTCTATGCACTGTGTCACCATCATCTATAACTCATAGGGTCCCATAACACCAAATCCCTTAGCAGAGTTAAGTGAGTAGATCTTCCATAGATGATAACTAAATGTAGTTGTCTTTAGAGATTAAAATTGGAAGTTATACAGAATGATCACTATAAACTAAAGTGAGGTCACCAATTAAAACCTTCACTTAACAGCCAAGAAATTCAGTTTTAAAAACCAGAGCTAATCCTAAGGGTGCTAAGTCCTTAGCTCGGAAAATTTTATAAGTTTCTTTCTAAGGAGTTTGGCATCTTGGGAAAGTAATCTTTAGTTTGAGCTAAGAGTCCTGAAGCCCAGATAGAAGGGAATCAGAGAGTTTATTCCTTAAGGAAAAAAAAAAGTTGCAAAAAAATCATCTTTAGTTACAAGACTTTTGTAGATCTGTGGTTCTTTTCTAATGTGACTAATAAAAAAAAATCTTGCTTTGAATGACAAAAACATGGCAGTCTACTGTCCTTGTAAGAAAGACTTTAGCTGAAACCAGAAATTGGAAAAAGAGAACCTCTGATCCACATGCCCAGTGACAGAGCACAGCAGAGCAGTGTCAAACAGGTACTCATGCATTTCCTGGAAGCATCTAGGTAGTGCAGTGGGTTAGAGTGCTAGAGTCAAGAAGACTTGAGTTCAAATCTGACCTCAGACACTTCCTAGTGGTGTGACCCTGGGCAAGCTGCTTTTCCCTGTTTGCCTCACTTTCCTTATCTATAAAACAGGAATAATAATAGTCTCTATATCTATATCTATCTATATAGGTTGTTGTGAGGATCAAATGACAATATTTGTAGAATATTTAACACAGAATTAGGTACATAGTAGATATTATATAAATGTTATTATTATTGCCACATATGTTCCCTTTCTGTGTGATCTTCCCCGTCTCCATTTTACATGGGTTTTCAATGACGTGCTTTTCTTTGTATGTTCCCTATGGTGGACACTCATTCTTCTTACTGATAACATATATATGAGGCTTTACTATCATAACTTTCCTTACTATACCTTTTCATTAAAATTCCTAGCTTTGAACTGATTATATCCTACAATGATGTGTCTGCCTTTAATAATGAATCTTAAAGATAGGCATATCAATGTAGGCTTATGGTTATAGTGGACATAAACTGATAGAGTAACCTAAAACTGAAATAGTCTCCTTTAGGAACCCAGCATGAGTGTTGGGAAGTGGGGAGGTGCTTTTTTTTAATGGAAAAAAATTGAAAAAGAAGATCAGCTATTGGATTTATTCTCTCTAAAAGGTTAAATTTCCATTTAGGTAGTTTCGTTGAAGTATGGTATACCTATCCCCAGCTGGAGGTAGCTTTTTTTATCTGGGTCTTTTTTTTTCCTTTCTATAATCTGACAGCTGAAAATTTTTTTAAAATTTAAAGTAAATAAATAAAAGATAGATGAAGAGAGAACATTTTTGACTTGGAAGAGTATAGATTGTGTCTTTCCAAAGAAATTAATTCATAGTATAAACTGAGTTGTTTAATCATATGCTTCTGTGAATGAAAGCTCTGTATTTAAATTTAAAGACTTGTGTCCTGGACTAGACCCTTGACTGTAATAAACTTGGATATGAGATCGTTTGCATGCAATGCTTTAGTTTGCACCAGCACTTCGGTTGCTTTGAGGAACTTGTAACTCAGCTGTATGACAACTGTTGACCCAAGAGCAAATTCTTCCAAATTCTCTAAGGCCAGGTAAATTGTCTCAAAAAATAATCAAAAGAAAAAATATTTTCTAAACTGCTGGCCAGAGATAAGCAGCAATGGGAATTCAGCCATTTAAGTTTCATTTCTTTTTAAGGCTCAGGATAGAATGTTATTCATAAGGTGGCACATCTAGATTGCCATTGACCAGGTTTAAAGCAGTAACCATAGTGATTCATAATTCCATCAGCCTTAGTTTCCTCATCTACAAAGCAAGGGGATTAGATAAAATAATTATTTAGATTATAGATTTAGAACTAGAAAGTATATGCTCAAACACTGACTCTAAATCTTTCATTTTATATGAGGAAACTGAGGCCCAGAGATAAAATAATTTGCCAGAGGTCCCAGAGGTAAAAATTCTAGCCAAGTTTCTTTTTCTACTACATCATACTTTTAGATTCTATCCAAAGATTTTATGCAGGGAAGGCCAGAACAATGGAAAAGACAGATTACATGGGGCAAAGATTAAAGAAGCATCAGATTGGAAAACAGATTGCATTATAATGCATTATAATATAACCCTCTAAGAATATAAAATTAGAGGACGGCTCCACTACAGAGTGTACAAAATTTCAGGTAGGGTTGGTTTTTTTAAACATTTCTCATGTTGTTATAAATACATATCCCTCTAACTTGTCCTACTTAAAACATTTTTTCATTTTCCAATATTTCTGATTTTTAAAGGGATTTTTCTAAATATTATTTCAAAAAACAAGTGTACTACTTTAATTTATTTTCATTGTGTCCCTGATAATGCTGAAATCTTTGGTTACTAGTTAAACTGTATATTATATATGATATATTTTATAATTCAACAAAAATTAGAATTAGAAAATGTGGAACAGTTTGGTGTCCCATCAGTCAGAACGCTATGAAAATCGGAGGACAGCGTTGCCGGACAGGCACTGCCAAAGCAGACCTGGCGGAGATATGCCAAGAAAGAGACAGGGACTGTCGGAGTGACATGGGCCCAGTTGGGGGAAGTTGCCCAGAACAGAGTCCGTTGGCGTGAGATGGTTGCAGCCCTACGCTCCTCTGGGAGTCAATAGGAATAATAATATATCAATCCATCAAATCTTCTCAGTGCAGTAAATCCTCAATTTACAAGGGTACTGTCTTTAAAGTGATGGTCTGGAATTTGAACCCATTTTATTATGGAAATAATGTTATAAATTATAATTATGGACCATATTCAATCATTAAAAACTTATGTAACCCATAAAAGTTGGAATACTTTAGATTTGCAATTAAATTCAGCATACAAAAATATAAGTACAACAGTAAACTAAAATATCCAAGTAATTCAATAAATAGTGGCAAAAACAATGGTCATGGAAGTAAAAAGATATGGATTTGAGTTCTGACTCTACCTTTTACTATCTGTATGATATTGAGCAAGTCTCTTAAATTCTCATATCTTCAATTTCCTCATCTGCAAAATGTGCATAATAATTATGCCCCATTTACTTCCTGTAGCTTCTCTTTTTTACTTTATAAGCATATAATTATAAGAACCATTAAGTGGAAATATTATGGAAACTTAGGGTATCTAGGTGGCACAGTGGATAAAGTGCCAGGTCTGGAGTCAGGAAGACTTGAGTTCATATCCAGACTCAGACATTTTCTAGCTGTGTGACTCTAGGCAAGTCCCTTAACTCTGTTTGCCTCCATTTCCTCATCTATAAAATGAGCTGGAGGAGAAAATGGCAAAGCACTCCAGTATCTGTGCTAAGAAAACCCCAAATGGAGTCATAAACAGTCAGACTACTGAACCATAATAACAAATGCAATAAATATTTATCTTGAATCCTGGTTTTTTAAAAGGAAAATATTTCATTAGAGGCAACTTTTGGAGACATTTGGGCAAATTCTGGAAGAGACTTTTGGGAAACTTTCTGAAACTGTTTTTATATATAATTATACTTCAAAACATAGTTTTTATAAAAGTAGAAGCATATGGAAATGAATGAACATGAAAAATTAATTGATGTGGATTTAGAATTTATGACAAACAAGTTCAAACACTCATTCTGTATGTGGAAATTCATTCACTGAATACAATTAATGGTAAAGCATGTTTAATTGTTTTTGTCAAATTGAAAAAAATTGAAAGTCACAGACAGACCAGGTGTCTAGACAGCTAGAATTGGAGCCGGAAAGAATGGGTTGGAGACTAGCCCTTGACACATACCAATCATGTAACCCTTGGAAAATTATTTAACCTCTCTAGACAACTCTCATAGATTTCAGAGAAGGTAAAAATCTGCATTGGTAGAAGGAATTTCCTCATCTGGTAGTCCCAACAGAAATGAAATCACAGATTTAAACCATATCCTAATCTTGACAATAGACACAGACTTTATGCAGAGGATTCTTGATGGCTATGATGTAACATCAAAGACGTATATCCATGTGAAGGAATTTAAAAGAGAAGAAATATGATGGAGATAATTTAACTGAGAATTGGAGGTGGGGAGTAGGGAAGAATCCAGTGTTTCTGTTATAAATATATACAACAGACCACTTGGATGGAAATAAAAGAGTTCAGGAGACAGAACACAAAGTCGCATTAAGACCAAAAATGATCAGTGAATATTTTAACTCTCTGTGATATTCAATTGAATTAACATTCAATATCTCTGATAGGGCTAAAAGCCACTGTTCTTGTCTTGCTATGATGGTAATTTTGTTTTTCAAAAGATGGAAGAGGTGATTAGGGAAAGACTATTCTGAACTTCATAAAAGAGGAGCTGTCTACTAAAAAAGAAATGATGGGAATTTTGAGAGTAACTAACATAACTTTCTAAAGTTTGTGAAAGAAAGAAGAAAGTTGTTCATACTCTGATATGCCCTTTAGATTCTGAGAGATGAAGTTTCAAATCTTTCAGGAAAAAGATGACTAGAATTTCCTGACCTATAATTCTGTGCATAGTGGCCCAAGAGTAATGGAATATGATCAAAAAATGAAATCTGGACTATTTAAAAGGAAACACTTCTAATGAATGGAGAAAGAACAACAAGTTTTATGTTGACTATATAATGAAGCACAAAAGTCAGCAATTTGGTTGCTGGCAGATAGTCATAAGAGTCATGAATATGGAACAAGGTTGTAAATTGTTTTGCTTCACCCAGCTTTATTTTTCTTGCAATCAAGGAGCATAATGAGAGTTGAGGAAAGGCTCATCACTCCAACTTGACATTCACTTCCCTAGCTCTTGTGGTAGATTTATTGGAGGAATCTGCAAAACAAGTTTTGGGGAAATGACAATCATGTTTTTTAAAAGTACTAAGAAGAATTTTCTAATCTGAAGTTAGATATTTGGCTGGGATCAAGGACATCAAGCAATCACCAGGAATGAAGCAGCCAAAAGGATAAACTTAATCACAGACTGATGCATTTTTGTAGCTTTTGTGTATTGCCAAGGAGAGACATACTAACTGATCTGTCCTAGAAAATAGTAACACATGTATAGTAACTACATGATCTTAAAAAGGCTAAAGACTAGTGGATAGTAGCAGAAAATAGCTTAGGGACCATGAGACCAGAAGAAAATGGATTTATCATACTAAACAAAGATGATCACACCTAACAAATAACAGACCAAGACCAGAATAGAGAAAATGCTGGCCTCTTTAAATGGAAAAGAAAATGGAAAGTCCTCTACAGAAAATAATATATCTGCATAGGAACTCATCAAACAATTCATACTTTTGGAGACTCACAGAAGATGAAAGCAAAGGCAGATAACCAAGGATGACTACAGAAAAGTAGTATACTCCTATGAACATGAAAACGTACAGTCAACTGAGGTTTCTGATTGCTGATCTTTGCCAAATAATGGAGAACAGAAGTGGTGCTAAAGGAGTGGAAGCAGGCAAATGTCTAAAATTTTCCCCTCAAAAAAGTAATTTGATAGCATACACTAGGGAACTTGGAATCAATTCCAAAATTCTATCCTGTATTAATGAAAGAGTCTCCTGAATACTTAGAAATAGCCACAGTAATCTCTAAAAAGCAACCCTGAGTTTATCAAAAACAAGTTACACCAGAAAACTCATTTCCTTCTTGAATAAGGTTATTGTAGTATAAGATCAAAGTATTGCTATAGATTTGATATAACTAAATTCTAGAAAGTGGATGACAAAGTTTCTCATGGACAGGATGAGCTAAAGCATAATATAGTTAAGTTGATTAGGACTCCTTGAATGGCCAAGCCCAGAAATGTGGTGATTAAGTGTATTTACATCAATTATGAGGGATTACTCAGGAGGAGAACTCATTGACCCTGCTCTCATCAAGATTTTTATCAATTATTTGAATTAGAGAAGTGGAATTGTTGTTAAATTTAAAGATGATAAGGAGAATTTCCTAGGTGCTCTGCTTAAATGGTGAAGGATCAGATGCCCAATCACCCACCCTCTCCAACTTTTTTTGGCCACCAAAAAAATAGAAATATCACTTATTTAGAAGAGAGTGAGTTGCCCATTATAAGAAGTTGTTCATCAGAAGCTGAATTCTTGGAGATATTATAAAGCGGATACCTATAAAAAGTACAAACAAATAAAATATGAGCTTCTGAGATCCCTATCACTTCTGGGATTGAGAGATTCTATGATTTTGGGATTGGAAAAATGCTATGGATCTCTTTTATTTGCAATTTTCTCTAGAACCTATCTCTTCCTCATTATGAAGGTATCATATATAGATAGTACTTAGATTCTGAACAGATCACAGCAGTCAAGATTTCATTCTCCCACTCTTATCAGGGAGTTCTGGCTTCCTCTTTGGTTCTGATGAAGTTGAAGTATGGACAGAAATCCTAGCAACTTAAGTACAGAATTTATAAAATAGAGGGGTGAAGGGCAGCTAGGTATAATAGTGAATAGACATCTAGGCCTATGGATGGGAGGTCCTGGGTTCAAATTTGCCCTCAGACACTTACTAGCTGTATGACCCTGGGCAAGTCACTTAAGCCCAGTTGTCTAGACCTCACCACTCTTCTGCCTTGGAACTAATAATATTCATTCTAAGACAGAGTTAAGGGTTTTAATAAAATAAAACAAAATGAAGGGGTGAGAACTGGGTCTCAGTTCCCTCAGGCAACAGTTACAGAAAACAGATATGGAATAAAGTGAACAGGGAGAGGGGCAGCAGCATTTATATGTGGAGAGAGTTCATTGGTGGTTATTTGTTCTTTTTTCATTTGATTTTATCATTTCTGTAAGTAGTAGAGCTGGAATTTGAATTCAAATCTTATTCTTCCAAGGGGCAGTGAGGTGGCACAGTGAATAGATGACCATTCCAATTTGACCTCAGACATTTACTAGTTGTGTGGTCCTGGGCAAGCAACAATTATGTTCTGTAAAATGAGCTGGAGAAGGAGATAGCAAACCACTCCAATATCTCTGCCAAGAAAAGCAAAAATGAAGTCTCAAGGAGTAAGATGTGACTGAAATAACACAATAGTAACAACCTATACCTCCAAATGCAACGACCTTTCTACTTTACCAAAAAAACTAAATTATAGTCAGATTATGATTCATCTGGATGGAGGTTAACACTAACAAAATCACATGCTTTTGATATGTGTTCCTTCATTTTCCTTCTGAAAATATTTGCTTTGTCATGCTAAATAATCCTGGGATTTTTTTCGCCTTTTAATTAATTCTATTGTCCTTTTGTTTTGCTTAGCTAGTCTGCTCATATGGCACGGGAATAACCTCATGAATCCATTGCTTAATTCTCTTAACCATTTCTACTGTTATTCTTTAAGTTCCCTCTCTCCTATCTTTCATCTTTCCTTATCAAAAAACTTTTTAGATCCATTTGTATTACATCTCTATTTTTATTGGCATTTTCCAAGTAGGTTTTCAGCTCAAGTGACTGTGTTATTATCCAGGTCAATTTGATTTATATTTACAAGTTTGTGAGAAACCATATCGAATATTTTCTCTTATTTTATCATTCAGCTGAACATGACCACATTTCCAGAGCAAATTTTTCTTTGCTTTAAAAAGATTCAGGATAGAATGATGGATATGCCTGATTCTTTTTGTTCTTTTCTGGTGGTATTTTTATTCTATCTCATGCTAAATTTCAATTTTAATAGGTCAGGTTCTCACCTTATGAAATTCTACGGGAGTTTGAACATCCAATTATGAAATTTATTGCTTTCTCTTCAGCCTTATTCAGTGCTTATGTTTTGAAATTTAAGTTCTAAATTCTAACAGAGGCAGAGCTGTATCCAATCCCAAAGTAACTGGTGCTTTTTTCCCTATAAAGAATTGATTAAAAAGCATACTCAGAATATGGTTTTCTTGTTCCTTAATTGGATTACACTTGGGAAATTGTGTAGTGCTTTTAATGGCCTTAAGATGCTCACTCCTACAAAAGCCCGTTCTCTGAAACACAAATATTCTTCCAGTAATGTCATATAATTGCACCAAGATCTCAGGGAAGTCAAAATTGCAGGTCATCCAAAAAGTAACAGATGAACTTGCAGTAGATACTAGTAGGCTTGAGAATATTAAGTATAATTGACCATTCCAACTACATGCTGTCAGTTAGCCTTGGATCTCCTTACTTTCTCCTATCTCCCATCATAACTTTCAAAATAACACTATCCATTAATTATCTATATCAATCATTTTCTCTGCTTATATTAGGTGCAGCTAAGTTGAAGAGTGGACTGACTATTCCAGTGGACTCCCTGTCTTGGAATCGGGAAGATCTGAGTTCAAATCAAACCTCAGATATACACTAGGTATGGCACCTGGAGCCAGTCACTTAACTGCTATTTTCTCAGTTTTCTCATTGGCAAAATCCTAATAGTAACCATCTCATAGGATTGTTCTGAGGATCAAATGAGAATAATTGTAAAGCATTTAACATACTGCCTAACACATGGTGAGTGCTATATGAATATAATTTATTGTTGTTATCATTTATATGCTTATTATATATTTATTTATTTTGTTATTGTTTATGTTTATATTATATTATGTACACATAAATAACATATATTATGTGTGTTATTATTTATATTTATATAATCAAATAAAAATATTTTATATTATACACATTTATATATTGATATATTTATATTATTTATATGTTACTGTTTGTATTTATATATTTATGTGTGAATATAATATTTATATTATTTATATATTATATGCTATAATTTATATTATTTATATGAAGAAAGTCAAACACTTGGACCAAATGGGTCTGTTTCTACTTCATATTTTCTACTATCATTAAAGTACGTACCTCCATGAACTTATGAGAAAAGTGATTGACATCTCTTGTGCTCAGTTTCCTTATCTAAAAAAAGAGAATGTTGAACTAAAATAAC
>NC_058132.1:358898200-358907646 GCF_016433145.1 Gracilinanus agilis
GACTCCCTGTCTTGGAATCGGGAAGATCTGAGTTCAAATCAAACCTCAGATATACACTAGGTATGGCACCTGGAGCCAGTCACTTAACTGCTATTTTCTCAGTTTTCTCATTGGCAAAATCCTAATAGTAACCATCTCATAGGATTGTTCTGAGGATCAAATGAGAATAATTGTAAAGCATTTAACATACTGCCTAACACATGGTGAGTGCTATATGAATATAATTTATTGTTGTTATCATTTATATGCTTATTATATATTTATTTATTTTGTTATTGTTTATGTTTATATTATATTATGTACACATAAATAACATATATTATGTGTATGTTATTATTTATATTTATATAATCAAATAAAAATATTTTATATTATACATATTTATATATTGATATATTTATATTATTTATATGTTACTGTTTGTATTTATATATTTATGTGTGAATATAATATTTATATTATTTATATATTATATGCTATAATTTATATTATTTATATGAAGAAAGTCAAACACTTGGACCAAATGGGTCTGTTTCTACTTCATATTTTCTACTATCATTAAAGTACGTACCTCCATGAACTTATGAGAAAAGTGATTGACATCTCTTGTGCTCAGTTTCCTTATCTAAAAAAAGAGAATGTTGAACTAAAATAACTTTTAGGGTCTCTGCCAGCTGTAATGCTATGACCTTTAGAACAATTGCTTTAGTTTACAGATGAATAAAGCATAAGAAATAAGATCAGACCTAGCAGAAATCAGACTGGCAAAAAATTAAGTCTAGTAAAACCATGACTGTAAGTCACAGAAACAATGCTGTATGTTGGCAGAAAAATGTTACTCTGACAGAAAACTGATGTACCCTCATGATTCTACAGGTTTTCTTTTAAACTTTAGTAATGACATATTTAGGACATTTGTTTTTTTCTTTCCAATAATAGCAGTGCATTCTATGCCTGATCCCTTGCACTTATAAAATGGCTAGCTACTATTAAAAGGTCTCCGAGAGAAGAGAATGAAGTTAACTGGTCCAAACAGAAACAGAACTATCCTCTTCCCTTCTCCTCTTCCCTTTTGAAGACCCTCAGTTTCTAAGGGTCTTCAAAAAGATCAGTAATGCTCACCCTCATACAGCTCTTTATAAAACCCTTTATTATCAGGCACTGATCTTTCTTTTTTCTCTAGGTAAGCAAACTGAGGCTCAGGGAGAGTCTGTGACTTGTACATAGTCAAAAGCTAGTGAGCAGTGAATCCAAATCTCCTTACTCCAGATTCAGGACTCAAATCATATAACATAAGGAAAGCTCTAGCACAGTACATAATACATACTAGGTAATAAATGTCCATTCCCTTCCTTTCACATTCCCCCTTTTTTTTTCCACTGTACCACAATTAATTTTGCTATTTGGTCAAAACAGCATGGAAATACTTCCCTCCTCTGCAAACAAGAAACTAAAGCCTTTACAAAAGAACATGTAATTGCATCATCTCTGGAAAATTTGATATTATTTATGCTATCAAAGTAACCAATAGCATTCATCTCTAGTGTTATTTTAGGAGTATGCTAAAAATAATTTCTCCTTCTCTCCTCTCCATATCAATAATGAGATTTAACACTGACTTGCAGTATTTTGAAATGCATTTGGATGGACTTCCCATAGGACTTTCCAACAATACATTTGTCTCATATAGACTGTATAAATTGACGCATTAGCCCCCAAAAAGAAGAGGAAAGTGTACTGGATTGCTTTCCAGAAATGGCAAAGCCCTTTCACTAACTCCAAGCTTCCTGTGAAAGCAAAGACCCATCTTTTCAATACATTTTCCTAATCTTACTGTATGGCAGATAGATCTGGGCACATAACTTTCTGAATAACTGTAGATGAGTTCCACTCCGAAGGCAATGAAAGGGGGCATGTCTAGTGTAAACTGGTTACAGCATATAAACATTCATTCATTCGAAAAATTAGGAATAAGAACATCATTGAGGAACTGTATGACAAGAAAAGCAGATAAGCTTGGTCCTATGGCAAGAGCAAGAGGCAACAGGTGAGATGGTTTGTTAAAGTGTCATCCCACTTTACAGTTGAAGAAACTGAGGCAAACAGAGGTTAAGTGGTTTGTGAAGGGTCACACAACCTGTAAACCTTCTTTTTGTATTTTGAGGGGATAGAAGGTTCCTGATGAATATCACTAAGGTTTCCTCCCAGTTAATTTTTAATTTTTAAATTTTTTTTCTTGGTTAAATATAAGATATAATCTATATACTATTTCTGTGTTATGTGAATCCATGCAATTCTTCTCCCTAAAGGTCCAGTTCTGCTAGGCATAACACTCTAGCAACTACATTAAGTTGTTTTTTTATGGGTCACATCCATAGTTTATATAGAATATTATATTTGCAAAGAAAGCCAAAAAGTGATACATAGGAAGATGACCTGAATTCAAATTTTACCCTTTAATATACACTGTCTATTTGACCTTTGACAAATCACAAACTCTTCAAGGCAAAAAGTGCCCCTAAGGAAACTCTTTAAAAACAACTGCTGATATCTATTTGCAGAGAAACTCCCAACATTGATGAAATCCCAGGCCTGGACCCCAGATCAATTAAATTTACAATGTAAAACACATACACATACACACTTTTATTATAGCCTCCAAACAATTCCACTAGATAGGTAACAGGTGTTAAGAGCTGCTTTTGGCTTAGGCAGGATCTGAGGCTCAGAGATTTTAACTTGACTGGCCAAGGGCACCCTTGCCAAGAGTAGGAATCAAGATTAAACCCAAGTCTCCTGACGCCAAGTCCAGAACTCTGAGTACTGAACCACAGTGACTCCAAACAAAAAAACTTATGTAGGTACACCATCAATTTATCTAGGAAGTTCACAGCTAAGTAAATGTCCCTCAATTTGAGAAAAGGTTGGGCATTACTTTCAGGCTTGAGGATTGGATTCCAAAATAAGTTCCTGTATACATGAAACAATATGGCACAATAGAGAATCATGAATTCTGTGTTCAAATTCCAGATCTGCTATTTCTTATATATGTAACCTTAAGGAGATCACTTACCACTTCCCCTGGCCTCAATTTCCTCATCTAATATGAGATAGTGCAGGGGATAGAGTTATGGACCTGGAGTAAGCAACTTGTTTGGTCATTTTTCAGTTGTTTCCAACTCTTCATGAGGAAACTGAGGCAAAAGAGGTTCGATAGTTTGGCCACAGTCATACAGCTAGTAAATACCTGAGGCCAGATTTTAACCTTACAAAGATGAATCTTCCTGACTCTAGTTCCAGCACTCTACCCACTGAGCCACCTTTCTGTCAATAAGACCCGAGTTCAAATTTAATTTCAAATAGTACAACCTTGGATAAGTCACTTAATCCTGTTTACCTCAGTTTCCTCATCTGTAAAATGAACCAGAGAGGGGAATGGTAAACCACTCCATTATCTTTCCCAAGAAAACCCCAAATGGGGTCTCAAAAAGTTAAAGACGACTGAAAAACTAAGCAACAAAAGAAGACATTTATAGTTTCTGCCTTTAATGAATTTATAATCTCTTAGGTTAGAACAATTGAAACAAAGCAAGGGTAGCTGGGCTGTCATCTGCTGAAGAAATAATTGACATTACTTTTGTTTCATTTGGATTCATATCAGAATAATGAATTAAGTGTTTTTCCCTCTGATAATCTGAATGGCAATCAATCAATCAACAAGCAATTTTAAGCTACTACTATATATTAGACAGGAGGAGGCACAAAGGCTATAAATACAATGAATGAAACAATCCCTCCTCTGAAGGAATTTATATTCCAGAACAATAGATGACAAGAACTTGTATATAATAAGCAAATGCAAAATAAATATACAGAAAACAAATACAAATAAATATCAAGAATGTAAATATAAGGTGGTTTGGGAGGGAAGGCGTTAGCAGATAAGAAGGATGAGGAAAGGTTTCATGAAGCCCACAATAATTGAGTTGTATCTCAAAAAAAAAAAAAAAAAGGAATTCTATGACGCAGAGGAAATAGATCAATTTTGGCCTAAGGACCATTCTTTCTAGGTGACTCTGGGACCACATCTCAGGAAGACCAGACTGACATTCATCATCCCCAAAGAAGCAGATGTTTAGTGCTTAGCTCACTGCTGTGAGAGATCTAGATTCATTTCCTAGTCCTTCAGATTATCCTAATCATTGTCACTGATTCAGTTACACTTACTCAGCTCACATTCCCTCTCTTATCTTTTAGTGTTATTGGCAGCCTAGATCCCATCCAAGCCAGTAGAAGAGAAGAGAACATAAATAATTCAAAGAGCCATAATCTAGACTTTAACAGAAGAGTAGAATTCCAGGCTTGGGAGAATAGGGATGAAAGGGATCCTAGAAGCTTTTATCTTAGCACCTTTTAATTCCAGGACTTTCTTTCTGTTGATTATTTATCAAACTTATCCTGTATATGCCATGTGATTATTGAGCTGGGTCCCCCCCAAAAAAAATAAATAAAAAAGAAGGATTGGGTCAGCTAAGTGACTCAGTGGCTCAAGACCCAGGCCTAAGGAGAAGTTCTGGTTTCAAATCTGGGCTAAGCCACTTCTTTGTGACCCTGGGCAAGTAACTTAACCCCTATTGTCTAGCCCTTACTGCTCTTCTACCATGGAATCAATACTTAATGATGATTTTAGACAGAAAGTAAGGAATTTTAAAAAGGATTCTGAGGCAGACGTGAGGAGAGAATACATTCCAGGACAGTTCTTTGCATGTTTCCTCTCCCATTAGCCTGAGGGAGGATTATTTTTTACCTTTTTAAAAAATCCCCAGTGCTTAGCACAGTTCCTGCTATACTAGGTACCCACATAATAGGTACTGAAAAAATGTTTATTGACTAGAAAATGGCCTGAAGGTAGAAGACTTTTGAGGAAGACTTAAGGCTATTTCAAGAATCTAGATGAGAAGGGTGAAGACCTGAACTAAGGTACTATCAAGTGTAACTGCTTTACTCATCTATAGACTCAATCTTGCCCATGCTCTGTCTCCTTTCCTACCATGAGAAAATCAGGTGAGCTTTCCTACATCAGAAGATGGTTGAATCAATATCAAGATTTCTGATTAATTCTGGCAACTTGGGTTTTTTACTCAGATCCCATGCCCTAGTCCTGATCTCTTTGATTTCTGTCCCTGATTCTTTTTTTCCCCCAACCTCTTCCTACACTCCTTAGACTTCCTAACCTGGATTCTATTCTTCTATTAAAGTCTAGGTTATTGGTCTTTGAATTATTTATGTCCTCTTCTTTTCTACTGGCCTGGCTGGGATCCAGGCTGCCAACAATACCAAGAGAGAAGAGAGGGACTCTGAGCTGAGTGAGTGCGAATCATCAGCAATGATTAGGGTGACCTGAAGAACTGGGAAATGAATCTAGATCTCTTAGAACAGTCCTCTAAGCACTAAAACTCTACTTTTTCGGGGATGATGAACATCAGTTTGGTTTTCCTGAGATGTGGCCCCCAGAGCTAAGGGTTTGGAAAGAGTGGTCCTCAAGCTAAAATTGCTCTCCTTCCCCTGAAAGCAGAGATGATCATTTCACAATACATTCCTTCTGTTACTCTTGCTCACAGCTGTGCGAGCTGATTCCCAATTACCGGGCTTGGAAGAAAGATCCAATCCCAGAAGGGGCGATGAAGCCTGTGGGAGGAAGAAAGATCTGGCCAGTCATATATAGCTTCTTGGGTGACCTACCACTGACCTGGACAATGTTATTCCACAGCTGCTATTGATAGAGGTTGTTTCTGATTAGTGCATCTTCCCTATCTTTTTACTCAATGAGTGTTTAAATTTCACTTTTTTTCTTTCTTTTCTATTGTTCCCTCCTAGTGATTTTTTAAATACAATAAGAGTTTACCATTGAGAGCCACTGATGGGTCCAAAAAGCTGAGATGCTCTTCTTACTCTCTTTTCACTCAGTTCATCTGCTAGTTCAGACCTAGTTCAGTACTGGAAGCACAGGAGCAGAGGAAAGTGGAGAGAGAAAGAAAGGGCTTGCCTTCTAAGAAAGGGACAGTAGGACCCCCTTTCTCATATTCTTTTCATTAAAACCTCCCTCAACATCCTAGAAATACATAATTTCAATCTTAAATTATGGCTTATTTTTAGATCTTTCTCAAAGAGGTGAGTAAAAGGATGCTCTGTGCTTAATATGAATGGGGTGTAGGACAGATATTTATCACCTATACACAAAATAAATGATTAATAAATGCAAAAGATTCCATGTGCATTGCTGACAGAACAACTTAAAACAGGATTCAATCATTTAACTTATAATGGCTGTTGTGCTGTTTGGGGAGGCTGATGTGCAAATGTCAAAATATAAACCAGTGTGCAGGGTTTCTGACTAGGTAGACACTTTACAGTTCTTCTATGTCTGGTACTCTCCAAACAAAATGATTTATGCCTCAGGGCTAATGGGACAGCTTGAGCCAATCCTCTACAAGAGTACTGATGGAGTTCCAAGGGACTCCTCTCCTTGCCCCCAGCCAGATGGAACCTAATGGGCTCTAGGACCTCTGGACCTTTCTAAAACACAAGGATATCTCTAAGTCTACTCAGAAAGGAGATACTAAGTGGAAAGGGCAATCCAGTGTCCCAGGCACAAACTCACCTGATTAAGTCCCTGTTCCAAATGAGAGTGGTGGGAGGATGGGGGTAAAGAACCCAGGCCAGCCCTTTGTCTTCCTCACAGGAAGTCTAAAAACAGATAGCAAAAGTCATCACATAGGAGAGTCAAAGCAAAGAGTCTCCACCAGGACATAACTATTTGTGTGTGTGTGTGTGTGTGTGTGTTTCTCTGAGCCATTGCCTCTTCTGGCTCAGCAGCCTCAAATGAAAGTATCATTTTGGAATTTCAAAGCATCCGTGTCCTTCAGTCACAGGCAGCCAGGAAGTTTTTTTATCCCCAAAAGACCCAGGTACTAATTCATACACATGGTTAGCCTGAAGCATGCAGGGAATGTCTGCACATGTTCTGTACAACCCAAGGAAAAATAGTCATATGTTAAAATAGATTTTAAAGGCTTTCATATGTATCAGACTCAGAAATTTGAAAGAATTCTCTTAAATATCATTAGGACAACCTGCTGATTTTATAGATGCAGCAGAGTATAGCAGATGCAGAGAGCTGGAATTGGATTTATTAAGACATGGGTACAAATCCTGCATGAGAGACTCCTAGCTTTGTGTCCCAGAGCAAATTGCTTGACCTTCCTGTCCTCAGTTTTCTCATCTTGAAAAGAGAGGAAATAATAGCAGCTATCTCACAGAATTATTATGGGATTCTATGAGATAATATGTGTGTAAAGTAATTTGCTAACCAAGAAGTATGTTATATGTGTGAACTGTCAATCCATCAACAACTATTTATTAAGTAGTTCTTAGGTGTTCTAGGCACTGGGGATATGAGAACAAAGGATGAAAAAAATCCCTACTTGAAATGAGTTTATATTTGAACAAGGAGATAACAAGTACATGCAAAAAAAAAAATATATATATATATGTGCATATATATATATGGCAGAAGTATTCATAAATATACAGATTTATGGATGCACTCACAAAGTCATTAATACATGGTAACTTGGGAGGACAACTGAGAATCAGGAAACAAGCAACTAGGGGAGCAGGAAAGACTTCATGTAAATAATGGTGATTCAGATATAGCTTAAAGGAAGAGAGAGATTCTATGAAGTGGAAGTAAGGAAGGAATGTAGGGGAATGGAGAGAATTCCAGGTGGGTGATAAGTACAAAGGTACAGAAATGGGGGAGCGTTGTTGTTATATTAGGAAATTAAAGCACAGACTGTGAAGATGCAAGATCTTATACAACTCATCTTATGTTCTAACATGAGCAGGACTTGAATTATTATCTAATTTTACAGAGAAGGAAACTGAGGCTCCAGGGCAACAATGCTAGTAAATGATAGTGCCAGGCCTTGAACCCAACCATTTTTTTCCTGTGCCTTTCAAATCTTTTTAATGTATATTTTAGTAGAACGACTCAGAAGCTTGACTAATCAACAGAAAAAAAAATTGAGTAATAACTGTTCAAAATATTGTGCCAGGTGTTTTGCCCTGTGCTAGGAATTCCCAAGCCATTCATTTTAGTAACTCTGTAACATTTCTTTCTCTCTGGTTTATCCCCTGAGATTATTCCAATTTCCTTCCTGGACTTTACCCAGCTGAATTGAGTTTAGTGATCACTCACCACTGACCCATACAGTGCCAGATTTCTCTTTTTCCCATGGGGCAAGCAGTCAAAGATGCCAAGAATAAAGTCAATTAGTTAAAAAAAAAAAAGACATATAGCCTATTGGGATGAATCATAGCTCTGATTTGTATCTCCTAGCCATAGAATGGAAACATTTCAGTTCTATATTCCTTTCTAGATAAGGACTTGAGTAAGAAAGGATGAGAGAAGGAATAATCCACTTCTGAACCATTCTTGGTCACTTCTTTTCCTTCTCCCCCATCACCAACAGATGGGATAAGGCATGTAGGACATGACACCACCATTTTTGGCAGGAGACAATCCAATCACACCTCTTAATGCTTTCCTTAATGCTTAATTCACATTAGACCCTTGTAGTTGCCATAGCCATACTATTTTCTGCAAGATGCCCACTGGAACTTTGATTTGAAGAAAAGATGGTGGTAGTTTGGGTTTTTTTAGTTCAACTCCCTCTTTTTATTATCTTTTAAATAATATTTATTTTCCCCTAATTACATGTAAAAAAAACCAATTCTACCATTTTAACTGAGTTCTAACTTCTTCCTTTTTCTCTCTCAGATATAGATCTTACCTGTGCAATCATGTAAAATATCTTTCCACATTAGTCATTTTGTAGAAGAAAACCCAAACAGAAAGAAATGAAGAAAGAATGTGAAGTACAGTATGCTTTGGTCTTTATTCATGCTCCAATAGTTCTTTCTCTGGAGGCAAATGGCATTTTTTGTCATGAATCCTTTAGGATTGTCTTAGATCATTGTGTTGCTAAGAATAACTAAGTCATTCACAGTTGTTCATTGTACAATTCTGCTATTACTGTGTACATTGTTTTCCTGGATCTGCTCACTTCATTCCACATCAATTCATGTAAGTCTTTCAATAGTTTTCTGAAATTATGTTCACTATTTCTTATAGCACAGCAGTATTCCATTAGAATATCCGAGAACTTGTTCAGTCATTCTCCAGTTGATGAGCATTCCCTCACCTTCCAAGTTTTTTGCTACTATAAAAGCAGCTGTTATAAATATTTTTGTACAAACAGGTCTTTTTCTCTCTCTTTTTAAAAATCTCTGACTTCCGGGTTAAGATGGCGGCAGAGTAAGAAGCAGCTCTTAACCTCTCCTGACCGAAACACACAAAACTCCTCAAGGGGACATAAAAACAA
>NC_058132.1:358910618-358997816 GCF_016433145.1 Gracilinanus agilis
ATATACATACATACATATATATATGTATATATATATATACAGTATACACATATAAGGGCAGAGATAAAGTTACTCATCAGTGTATCTCCTTCAGGCCATAGAAGAATGTTTACATTAGGCAGGAAATAGATAAAAGTTGATTTAATTAAATTGTTCCTACTGCAAGATTGTTTTTGCTCTAGGTATGAGGCACAAAATATTCAAAAATGACAAACAGAACCACTCATTATTTCCCATTAAAAGACTTTATTGAGTAAAAGCTGATGAATTTTAATGGCAAGGCTCTCATCTTTGGCACCGGAGGGAGAGCTATTTTGAACCTCTATCTGCATTGTGTGGTTCTAACATTTTCTTTTTGTTTTGCTAACTTCGTGTTTCAGAGCAAATTCAGAAATAAATGGGATGATTTGTCCATTGTTTCATTTATAGAATGTAGAATAACAGAATGAGATAATTGAAAGAAAACTAAACTTTCAGTCAGAAGAATTGAATTTTATTCTTTAATTTACTACTTAAACATTAACTGAGTGATTTTGGTGAATCATTATCTTCTCTAGGACTGAGTCTCTTTCCAGTATGTCAACTGTATGATTCAAGGACATGGCCAAAGGATCTGGAGCTAATAGGGTCCTCATGGATCATTTAGTCCTAAATAAACAAGGAACAATCATTGTACCCAGTTCAAGGAATCCAAATATACACAGACATGCTGCATGAAATGCAATATCAATTCAATTGCTTAAGAAAAAAAGTGACGTAACCATAAGACATCACAAAGAAAGACTTAGATAATAGGAGGGGCTAGGCCAGGGAAGCTCCCACCTATTAAACGGGTAGCTTATTATTCTTGCTGACTATGTGCCAAATTCAATAGTTTTGATGGTGCTCAAGTACTGAAAATTCTATTAATGATCCAATTCATTTCAGTGTTCTTGGGAAAAGTCCCAGCCACTTTTTCCTATTTTAAAGCTCCATTTAGTCCAAACACATCAGTTGACAGATGAGAAAAATTAAATCCCAGAAACTCATCTAACATCTAAAATTGAGACCCAGAAACTTGTCATACTGGTCCTAAGTAGCCAAAAGGGGATTTAATGTCAGGTTGTACAATTCCATATCCGGTATGCTCTATCTATACCATACAACAAAACCATTCCTTGCATTTGACTCTTTGGATTTGATGAATCAGAAACTTAAGCCCTTCCTTTGTTTAACTTCCTTCCTTTTTATCACCCCATTTGTCCCAGATCCCTTCCAGTTCTGTTTCTGTGATTTTTGTTCATGTTTCAGTTTTCTTTTCTTATAGCATTTTTCCCTATCCAAATCAGGAAATATCTTTTTATTTCTTAATTAAATTTTTTTCATTTTTTTTCCAGATTACATGTTGATACAATATTCAATAATGTTTTCTGACATTTTGCAATCCATGTTCTCTCTCTCCTAAGGTTGTATATGTGTTATTATAAAATACATATTTCCATGTTTGTCATGCTGTGAAAGAAGACACATATTACTTACACTAGAGAAAAAAATCATGGAGAAAATAAAGTGAAGAATGGAATGCTTCAATCTGCATTCAAACTTCATCAGTTACTTCTACAGTAATGGACAGTCTTTTTCATCAGGAGTTGGCTTGCATCCTAGCATCACTGATAATAGTTGTCGTTCAAAGTTGATCATTTAACTTTATTGCTATTACTATTTATAACATTCTCCTTGTTTTGCTGACTTCACTTTGTAGTACTTCATATAAGTCTTTCCAGGGTTTTTTTTTGTGATCATCTTGTTCATTATATCTTATGGCACAATAGTATTTCATTAAAGTCGCATACTGCAACTTGTCTGGTCATTCCCCAGTTGATGGACATCCTTTCAGTTTTAAGTTCTTTGACACCACAAAAAGAGCTGCTATAAATATTTTTGAACAAATAGTTCCTTTTCCCCTATCTTTGACCTCTGGGATACAGACCTAGTAGTGGTAATCCTGGGTCAAAGGGTAATCACAGTTTGATAGTCCTTTGAGCAAGGTTCCAAATTGCTATCCAGAATGGGTGGATCAGTATACAGGTCCATCAACAATATATTAGTGTCCTAATTTTTCCACATACCCTCCAACTTTTATCATTATACCTTTTTGTCTTATTAGCTAGTATGATAGGTGTGAGGGGGTACCTCAGAGCTGTTTAATTTTTAATTTCTCTAATAGTGATTTGAAGTTATTTTTTCATGTATCTAAAGATAGTTTTAATTTCTTCATCTGAGAATTGCCTGTTCATATCTTTTGACCAGTTGTCAATTGGGGAAATGTTTTGTATTCTTAACAGTTTAACTTAGTTCTCTCTATATCTATTTGAGAAATAAGCCCTTTGAGGAAACATCCCTCTTAAAGAATAACAGCTGACGTGTGCATACAACTTATGGTTTTCAAAGGATGTGACAAAGATTAACTCATTTTATCCTCATCTCAGCCTTGATAGTTATTATCACTTTTATAGCTGAGGAAACTGAGGTAAACAGATCTCACAGCCATTAATGTCCAAATCTAAATTCAAGCTTAAGTCTTCTGACTCCAGATTCAACTCTCTATTCATTGCATGAGTTAGAATTACCACCCCTTAACCAGGAAATGCCTTACATCTTTCATTGCCCTCTGATATCAAACCATTGACTCCCTACCTTTCTGACCCATATTAATCCCTATAGCCCTGGGAAAAATAAAATCCTTTGTCCCAATACACCACAATATCTGCATGAACTGAAACCAATAACTTGATGTCTTAAGACCTCAGTTTCATGTAAAATGCAAGAATGGGATCTCAGGACCCTTCAAATACTAAAATCCTGTGATTGATTTCTAAAATCTCTTCCAGCACTGAAATCCTCTGATTTTATATGAACACAGATCCCATGAGAATGGAACCTTAGTTTTCTTCTAAACTATTTCTTCTCATTCTTGCTCCAGATGTGCATTCTTGAGAAGAAAATTATAGTCATAAAATAATGCAGGAACTTTTCACAAAACTTGAATTACAGAATAACATTGTCTTGTTTTGTTTTTGTTTTGTCTTTGGTAAAGGAGGGTTAGGCTTGCAGGTGGCCACTCTGAGGCAAGAGACACTTCATGAAAACTTGGTCTAGAAAGGACCCATTTGCTGAATCACCCAGGAATGCTTAGAATAGCTGCTTGAAGCTGAGCTCATCTCTACACTGACATTGTCATATAGCCTATTTCTAAGAAAACATTCCTAGAATATGTGCAGCTGCTGGGTTACCAAGGTTTATTCTCAGAGCTGCAAAGTCCACAAGTCCTCAATTCTATTTGTGACTCTTGGCACATTTTTTTTCCTTTTTGCAGAATTCCAAATAGCTTGAGAGGGTATGCTTGGGAAAAAAGGCAAAAGAATTTTGTTCCATTAAGAACATTAGGTGAATGCAGAAGGGAAAGCAGTATAATATAAGGGCATAAACACTTAATATTGACCTGAATCCAAGTGCTCTCTGATTTTTACTACCTATGTGCACTTAAGTGGGGCTCTTGACTTCCCTGGGCCTCAGTTTCTTTATTTTTAAAAATGAGGAGGTCAACTGCCTGATCACTGAGGTCTCTTTCAGTTCTTGGTCTAAGATCCTATAATTGTAGTACTTCCTTGGTAGCCCCTGAACAACCACCATATACAGAAACTATGCATTTTATAAATGACAGGGTGGGGAGGGGTTAAAGAGGCTTTATTTGAAACTTTGGCTGGGAGATCCTGGATTTAAATGATGGATCTATTTATAATGCATTTAACAAAAATATTCAATCTTAAAGAGCACTGGATAGTCACATCTTTTGTCATCTTTTCCAGTTTGTTGGGTGTGAATCATTTTAATGTAAATTCTTCTTATTACAGTGATTTGGAGAAATTTTTCATATGGTTGTTAATAGTTTAAAATTCTTTTGAGAACTGTTAATATCCAGTGACCACTTATCTATTAAGAAACAGATTTTGGTCTTGGATATTTCTTTTAATTATCTATATATTTTGGATACCAAACCCAAGATATTTGACACAGATTCCCCTCCTCCAATTTTACCTTCTATCCTAATGTGTTAATTGCATTAATGGTATTGATTCAAAATATTTTCAATTTCAGGTAATCAAAATTATCTCTTTCATCTTTTGTAATTGCCTTTATCTCTTGTTTGGTTAAGAATACATCTCCCAACAAAAGCTTTGAAAGAGAGAGGGGGGGAGAGAGAGAGAGAGAGGTTGGTAGATAGATAGATAGATAGATAGATAGATAGATAGATAGATAGATAAAGGTGAGTATTATATATAATGCTACACTTCCAATTTTTTGCACTAATTTTAATATTCTGGTTATGTATTCATTTTGAATTTATTATTGAATATGGTAGAAGATGGTAGTTTAAGATGAATTATTGCCAGGTAAAATGTATTAAATACTCTGTGAAAAACACTATATTACATGCTAGAAATATAAAAACAAAATTAAAAATAAAAATAAAAAAACAATCCCTGCACACAAGGGGCTTCTTTCTTCTGTGGGATATGGTATGTAAACAGATTGGTAAACACATGATAACTTGGGAGAAAAAGCTCTAACAACTAGGGGAATCAAGAAAAGCTTCTTGTAAGAAATATTATCTTAGAAGAGCCTTGGAGGATGCTAAGGAATCTAAGATGCAGAAAAATGAATAAATGAATAAAAAGAAATTATTAAGTTCCTAATATGTGTAAAGCACTATGCTCTATGCTAGAGATACAAATAGAAAAGTAAGATACTACAAAAATATTTATAGCAGCTTTTTTATGGTAGCAAAGAAGTGGATATTGAGGGGAACCTTCTTACTTCCTGGGTATCTTTGGTGTTTACACACTTAAGAGAAAAGTTTTAAAAAAAAAACATGTATGCTTATATTGTCTAAAAAGTGATTGGAAAAGGAAAACCCTTCCTACTTCCCAACTCTCCAGTTCCAAAAAACACAATTAAAGCCAGTTTAACAAGTACTTATTTGGTGTCCAATACTGCTCCAAAGTATTATGCTAGACACTGAATACCAATAAAATAAAATAAAATAAAATAAAATAAAATAAATGACAAGAACAACAACAACCCCCCAAAAAGTCCTAGGTCTTAAATTGTTTATTTTCTTCTAGACAGTATGACACAAAGACAGATGAGAAATACAAGATATCTGAAAATGGAAAGCGCATTAATATTTCAGAGAATCTAAAGAAATTCCCAGGTAGTGGCACCTACATTGAGCCAAAAGGGAATTTAAAACATTCTGAAAGGCATAGAGGTGAAGGAAAGACCTAGCTCAGATATGAAAGAATTGCTTAAGCAAAGGCATGGAAGTGGGAAATGAAAGGCCAAGTTTGGGGTATAGCAAATAATCTACTTTGCTTGAAATAAAATGTGAGAAGAAACAAAATAAATCTCAAAGAATATATGGGAGCCAAACTATCATGAACATAAATGCCAAGCAGAGAAGTTTTTATTTTATTATTCAATCATTACATCATCAAATAAATTAAGTACCTAGAACATGAAATCAGTGAAGGTTCATTCTTGAATAAGAAAATAGCATTGTTATATAACATCACCATCCTCATTAGTGACATTTATATATTGCATATCAAGGTTTTCTGAATGCTTTTAATGCATGTACTCCTTCATTTGATCTTGTGAAATAGGCAAAACAGATATCATTATCCCACTTTTAGAGATGGGAAAAGTAAAGAACAAAGAATTTAAGTGATTTGTCCATGGTCACAAAGCTTGAAGTTTTAAGTGAAACTTTCTGACTCCAAGTTCAAATGTTCTTTCCACTCTATCATACTTCTTCACATAACTGGTTAGTAGAGTGGGATTCCATCGTATTTATTCCTTTCAGTAAAGTACATAATCACAGAGAAATTCAATTAGAAGGAGCCTTGTTTTGTTCATGGGGTCACTTGGTCTATCAGTAGACAGAGTGCCAGACCTGGAGTCAGGAAGACTTGTCCTCCTGAGTTGAAATATGGTCTCAAACACTTACTGGGTGTGTGACCCTAGGCAAGTCATTTAATCCTATTTGCCTCAGTTTCCTCATCTATAAAATGAGCTGGAAAAGGAAATGGTAAAACACTCTAGGATCTCTGCCAAGAAAACCCCAGGTTGGGACACCAAAAGTCAGACATGGCTGAAAAATGACTGAACAACAACATGGACTGGATTAAATAGTTCAACAGCTTTAAATCCAGTCTGTATACTAACAAAAAAAGCATCCTTTAAACAATATATTCCCAAAAAGACCATCCAGACTTTCCTTGATGATCCCCAAGGATGAAAAAATGTCTCCTAAGATAGCCCATTCCACATTTAGATAATTATTAGTAATTTTGCCTCCCCATAGTAAGTCTAAATTTGATTATTTGCCATATCTACTCTTTAGTTCTAGCTTTCTCTTCATCAATTAAACAGAACAAATTCTTCTTCTACAAGACAATCCATCAAATACTTTAAAATGATGTCCTTCATGAATCTTCTCAGGGGTAACTACCTTTGGTTCCTTTAAGCAGGCCTTTTACTGTGGGAGCTCCATTCTCTTTCCCAACCTGCTTGCTCTCCTGGGGTTGCTCTCCACAATGTTCAGAATTGAGCAACTCCAGGTACATTCTGAATAGGGCAAAGCAGAGCAGATATATCTCCTCCTTATTCCTGGAAGCTATTTCTTTCTTAATATAGATGAGTGTTCATTCCCTCCTCATTCTTTTGCTAACTCCTCAACATATTTTTTCTCATATGTTTCTCAACATATTTTTCATCAAATTCTATTATACTCACCTTTCATTTGAAATCAATAAGTATTAAAGTATATGCTGACAATTCAAGGAGTCTTATTGGATGTTAGAACTTCAGCTACATTTATTTTCATGATGGTCTTTTTTTTTTTTAAACCCTTGTACTTTTCGGTGTATTGTCTCATAGGTAGAAGAGTGGTAAGGGTGGGCAATGGGGGTCAAGTGACTTGCCCAGGGTCACACAGCTGGGAAGTGGCTGAGGCCGGGTTTGAACCTAGGACCTCCTGTCTCTAGGCCTGACTCTCATTCCACTGAGCTACCCAGCTGCCCCCTCATGATGATCTTTTTGCAATTGCTTATCATGAGCACTGCAGTAATACAAGATGACCGAGTATTCCAGGAAGTTACCTGTCTTGTTGCCTTTGGTAAAAGCCAATCCTCTCGATACCTTAATTTGCCAAAAGAGTAGCTGTGAGCCATCCTTCCAGTGAACTGCATCTTCTTTTTTGTCTTTTGACTTAATTTACAGTGAAAATGTTAAGATTGAAATGTTTTATTTCTTCTGGTATGTTGTTTACTCATTGGTCATTGGGAAATAATAACTAATATTTATAATGTTCCTTTTGTTTTGTAAAATGCTTCACATATATTATTTTTCTTTGCAGGATTATTTGATAATCACAACAGCCTTCTGAGGTAGAATTTACTAATATCATTATTTTACAGATGAAGAAACTAGGGGTGAAAGAGGTTAAGTGACTGGCTCAGGGTCACACAACTAGTAAGTGTCTGTAATACAATTTGGACTCCAAATCCAGTTTTATATCCACAATACCCTAGCTACCCTAACAAAACATTCACATTTACAGCACTAAGTTGAAAAAACATTCAAATAACTAATAGTTAAATTAACAATAGAGTTTCTAATAAAACAAAACATAATTTTTCATTTAGGGTATCTTTTGCCATCTTTCCCCACCCCCCACAGGAGATACAGATGGTGGCCACACAGGATCAAAAGCTATTTTTTATTTTTCTTTATTTCATGGATTGTCATGGCCAAAGAATTCATCATATCAAAGTGGTGATAAGCCTTAGACAGGATCATCCTCAGAAAGCAGACCAGACATTGTCAGCAGGATCACAATCTAAGTCTTCCCAGAATCATAGAATCTTTCAGAGCTTTACTCGGAGAGCCCATCAATCAATGAGTCAACAAGCTTTTATTAAGTGCCTCTTACAAGCAGGTTCTTGTAATACAAATACAAAAATAAGACAATATCTGCCCTCCAGGAGTTTGCATACACGTCTAAATTTACCAGTCAGGACCTTCACTAGCTCAGCACTTGTTTGGTTGAAATGTGTACACGTTTGCATAATCCTGCTAAGAGCATCAGTGGAGAAAAATGTCATTCTTAAATCAACCAATCAGAACCTTTACGGATGTAAGATAAAATAGCCCTACATGACTTTATTAACCCATTGGTCTTTTCTTCTTCTGTCATTGAGTTCTTCCATTATATCCAAGTCTTGGGAGTGACAGCAGAGAATCCAGGACTAATTCATGCCACAGTGAAGTGTTGAAGTTAGAGTTAGTGTAATGTATGATAGTTCCTTTCAATTTATTTCCCACTTCACAAAGGTCAAAAAAATTTTTTTATAATACTGAGGAACATTAAAACTGAAGGAAGTTTTAGAAAGCTTATATATAGGTCCACAGGTCATACCAACTTACCACTCCTCACATATGTGCTGGAGTTATTTTATAGATAACACTAATGAAACAAAAATATAGAGCTTAAGGTTTCATCAAAATTCCACCCAAATGGACAATCAACCAACAATGGAGCTAGCCTTTGAACCTAAATGTAACTGAAATAAATTTCCCATTATTCTTTTTAAAAAAAATAAACAAACAAACAAGAGTTTGTTGCTTTAATAGTGGCTTAGCTGAGAGGCTACAAATTTTAGATCGCAGCTTAGGAAAGCAAACCCCACCAAGGTTGCTTCTGACTACATCAGGCAGCCATATATATATAATATATATATATATATACACACGCATTGCATCTCATTTTGCATTCAGATTAACACCTCATAAACATCCAGCTTCAGTGCATGCTGTCAACATCTCAAAAGTTTTCTAACACTTGACCGAGCCCGAGACAGCTCGGCTCACAGCTGAAAAATGTTGCTTGTTTAAGTGTCTTCATGCATCACTTACACACAAGGGATGTAAACAGACAGAACAGTCCTCCAGCTGTTTTTGTCAACACTTACCCTAGGAAAGGGGACTTTTTTTGTTTTTGTTTCACCCACTTAAGAACTACTTTTTACCACCCACCCACTCCCCCCCATACACAGCTGTTCACAGTACAACCTAGTGATTCAGAAGAATTAATAACCCAAATTGAAATACTTAAGACACAGTCAAGTCAGACTACAACATTTCCTGGATATCTGCTTGACAAATTCCCAGAAGGTAAGAACGATTTCTGGTTTTATTGCTTTATAGAGAACACAGTGCCACTAGGTAGAGAGGCTCTATAAGGATGGATCTTAGGCAAGAATATTGAGTAGGTAAAGTCTGACTTCCTTTCCCTTCAGATACCCATCTCTTCAATCGGTTGTTCACCATCACACTACTGCAGTCTTATACTATAGTCACCCAGAATTGCTAATGAAACTTCCTGTCCTGCATCAATTTCATAGGCATGAGATTGGACACGCAGTGCTGAACAGTGCTTTTTACCTGGAAAAAAATCAGGGATTTTTGATCAACTCCATACTAGACCATTTTAAGAAAAGTACAGTGTCCAGAACTAGATGATAGCACCAAGGCACAAAGCTATTTGTTTTACTGATTGAGAAGCCTTGTTTAATTGCGTCCTATGTATCAACATCTATTGCAAGGGATAAGGAAGCAAAGAACTTCTACATACTTTCAATATGACCTTGTAAATTAATTCAGAATATACTTTCATATTGAGTGACTTTAATGCAAAGGAGAAAAAGAAAAAAATTTAATGGAAAATATGGTTCAAGTATAAAAAATAAGAGGCCAAAGGCTTATAAGACTACAGGGATACCTCACACCTACAAACCATGAATTGGAGTCTTTGCAAATGAGTTCAGAAATACTAGACAAGGTAAGTACCAAAAAATATCATAAACTCACATACACACACTCACACACATACACAATGAAGTTGATTGTATTTTTCCATACAGGAAATAATGTTTCATTAAAAAATGTTTACAAAATTACATTTCTTTAGGTTCCGGATACTGGCAAGGTTGCTACCACTGATAGCATTAGAAGCATTAGTCAAACATCACAGATGGAAAAAACATGAACACCCAGGAAGCCAGCAGGGCTTGTTGAATCTCACTTGGCATTACTCTACCATGGAAAGCACCTGCCTGCTTCTTCTGTTTCACGATATTCAGAACAGGTAAAAATGGCATGGTTATAGCATCCCCAAATTGCCAGTAACTATTTTTGTTCCGACTAAAAATTTACAGCAGCATAATCTCCTAATGGTAGAAATTTGCTACCAATCTTTAAAGGAGTTTCATGTGTAGAACTCATAAAAACGGAGATAAATCAATCTCTGACACATGCAAAAGTGTCATGGTCAGTTTATCAAAGTGAACATTCATCCACAGCCCTTTAATTAGAAATGTGCACAGTGAATTATCTATGTAGGAAAACTATGAATTCAAATGAATTTTTCTATACCTGAAGTGATATCAGCCCAGGTAAAATCTTGCTTTGGGGAGAATATTCCACTGTCCCTTGGTACAATTGCATTAAAAGGAATCTCTGAGTTTTGGTAGCTGCCAGGCATAAGCTATAAAAGGAAAGAATTCCAGTTGTGATGAGCTGAGCAATGTGAGGGAGACAGCCAGCATGCTAAGCTTCTTTGGGATTGCAGTTGCTGCTGGAGACAAGAAAAAAGAGAGACAGAGAAAGAATGATAGAAACAGAGAACCTGAAAGGTCACCTTACTTGTTATTAATTATATATAATTATATTAATTGCAATTACATTAATTGCAGATACTAGAGACAGGACTTATCTTTTCTTGTTGCCTCCATGGTCCAGTCCTTTATCACATTACACCAAGTCTAGTGCACAGTTTCAGACCCCCAGAATGTCAGAGCAGGAGGGGACTTTAAAGATCATGAATTTTTCTCTAGTGAAAGCAATATGTGTTTTCTTTCACAACATGACAAGTTGTAATGTAAATATGAATTATATGATAAATACGTACAACTTATATCATATTACCTGCCTTCTTGAGTAGGAAACAGAGATGGCAGAGAGAAGATGGATTGTAAAATATCATAAAATAAATATTGAAAAATTACATTGACATACAATTTGGAAAAAGTTAAAATTTATTATAATTTTTAAAAAAAGAAAACTGAAGCCTATAGAGGTTAGGTAATTTGCTCAAGATCACACCAGAAATATGTAATAGAGTTGAGATGGACCCCAGGTTTTCCAATTCTATCACTCTTTCTCAATTAGTTTTCCCACCTGCTCTCTGCTCCATTCCATCCTGTACACCTCCACCTGATTCATCTTAAACAGTATTTTTATCATGTAATAATCTCATTCACAAACCTGCAGTGATGCTCCACAGTCTACAGAATCAGAGTCAAAATTGCCAACTTGAGAAGTAGGTTGGGGTTATGCATTGGTTTCAGACTTTTCCCCCATTGGTAGAACTCTTCCATTTAAATAGTATTTTGGAAAAACATTTGTAATAAGAATCCTCTGAAATTAGAATTTTAATGTCTATTAACAAATGCATGAGGTTTATTAAAAAAATAGAGTTCCTTGCAACACAGTTTGAGAAACAATGGTGTAATAGATAGAGAGGGTCACCTGGATTTTGCTTTAGGAAATTGTTCAGTATTTAATCAAGTCCAACTATGCATGACTCTATGGTCTTTTGTCCATTGAGTTTCCTTGACAAAGATACTGGAATAGTTTGCCTCCCTTTTTAGAATGTAAGTTTATTGAGAGTGAGAATTGTTTTTGCATTTCCAAAATCACTTAGCACTGTAGTCCCTGGCATACAGTAAATACTTAATAAATGTTTGTTGACTAATTATATATTTTCTTTATGTCTAGGTATACCCTTTATGTCTAGCTTGTAATAGATAAATATTTCTTAAGGGTGAGATCACTACAATCTCTACTGGTATATGAAATATAAATGCTTTCTCCTTGTGACCACTGTCCATATGACTTGCTCATAATGGCACTTTAGGGAAAAACTATATAAACTATATAAAATGTATTTCTCACCACTGAGAATATAATGAAATATATCTAGTAAACACACACACATCAATTAACTAATTAAAAATGGACTGTCATTTGCTAGATCTCCCTTTTCCTTTAATTTTAATAATCGTTTTTATTTTATAAGTAATATTCTAACTTATTTTTAACTTTTACTTCACACTACCCTCTACAAATCATAAATTGAGCAAATTTTTAAAATCCTGAAAAATAAATCCTTCAGTATATGTCTACACAGTCTGAAAAAATAAATTCCCACATTATCTTTTCCAAATAATACATCTCTTTATTAATTTTTAAGTTCATTATCTCTCAGGAAGGTAATTTTTCTTTATATCAATCAATCTTCTCTGATTCTTCAAAGATTTTTATAATGTTATAATTAAATTAATATCCTCCTAGTTCTCATTTCACTCTGCATCAATTCATAAAGGTTTTTCCGTTTCCTTTAAAATTATCCCATTGAACCTTTCTTATTATACAGAATATGGAATATTATATATGTTATGTATGGAATATTATCATTCCATTGCATTCATATACCATAATTTGTTTGGTCATATTTCCTTAATTTTCAATTTTTGTCTACCATGAAAATAGGTGCTACAAATATTTTAGAGTATATAAATTCTTTTCCTTTTTTATTTTCTTAGGATATAAGCCTACCAATGGCATATCTGGTTCAAAGGGCCAAAATTTGGTAATTTTCTAAGTATAGTCTAATTGCTCTCGAGAAAGATTGGATCAATTTGAAGCTCCACCAACCATGCACTAGTATATCTGTTTCACTACAACCCCTCCAATATTGTTCTTTCCCTCTTTTGTCATCTTTTTCATTCTGATGGGTATGAAGTAGTACCTTAGGGTTGTTTTAATATGCAATTTTCTATTAGTAATTTAGAGCATTTTTCCACATGATTGTTGACAAGTTGAATTTCTTCCTTTATAAACTGCTTGTTCATATACCTTTGATCAGGTAATAGTTCTTTCACTACATCTTCTTAAATAAATGCACTACAGGTTTGCTATAACCCTAGACTCTACAGAACAGGCATCAATATGTTTTGAATGCCATCAATGGGAATCAAGTTATTGAATAGCCAAAAAAAAATTCATCATAGAGGAATCTCTCCTACAAGGCAGTCCTGAAGTATGGAGTATATATTATATTAAAATTTTGGTTATAAAATCAACAGCCTTTTTTTGAACCCCCCAAAATGCTTTTCTGTAGACAAGCATAACTTTCCAGGTCTGTCTCTCATATTTAAAACAATTTGGAGCCTGCCGTTAGAAGGTCTGGATCTCAAAATCCATGTTCAGTCCTTTGGATTTTTAGTATGAGCTAAAACTAAGGCAGGTGATGGGGCATAAAACAGACAGCAAAGATACCATGATCTTTTGTTATCCAAATGACTAAAGTATGTAAATCAGCCTTCTTCCTTCAGTTTTTATTCACAGTGCACAGCTGTGTTCCCCCAGGGCCTTCTGTAAAAGGTAAGGCAGTCAGAGTTGGAGAGTTCAAGGAAAGTTCTGGTGGGTGAGTGGACATCTGTGAGTTAAGTCATATGGTTTTACTCACATAAGTAAAAGTTTACTGATTCATTCTTTAAAATAATAGATTTATGAATGTTTCTTTTTTTTCTTGTTCTTCAGCAGGCAGAAAGGAAATTTAACAGCTAGCTGCCAAAGGAGAGAAAAACTTAGATATTCATTTTTCCTGTCAAAGGAGAAAAAGTTTGTTGAAGTCTTGAGGACCACTCTATAATTATAAAGAACAAATTTAAGTATAAAAACCATCCTTATCACTTAGATACGCCATTAAACTTTAAGCCAGGCCAGTAGGCTCCAACATACATTTATTATTATTTAATATTATTAATGTTAATATAATTTAATCCTAATAATAATTGTCATTATTTATTATTGACACCTCTATACTATTTGGTGCTTTTCCCTTCCTTTTTTTACTTTTAAACCCTTACCTTCTGTCTTAGAATCAATACTGTATTTTGGTTCTAAGGCAGAAGAATGGTAAGGACCAGGCAATGGGGGTTAAGTGACTTGCCCAGGGTCACCTAGCTAGGAAATGTCTGAGACCAGATTTAAACCTAGGACCTCTCATCTCTAGGTCTGGCTCTCAATCCATTGAGCCATCTAACTGCTCCATTTCTCTTCTTTTTTGAAACAGTTTCCTTCTCCTTTGATTTCTGTCACTCTCTTTATACCTCTCAAACCTGTTCTTTTCTCTCTCCCTTCTTCCTATTCTTTGTTGAAATGGATCAAATAGGACTAGATTAGATTATTTCATTAATATCTTAGTGTTTGGTTCTTTCCTATTCGTCATCTACCCTCTCTCCTAAAAAGATATCATCCATTCCCATAACTTAAATTATTACCTTTGTTTAGGCAATTCCTAAATCTACACCTATAACTGGAATTTCAGTCCCAAGTCCCTAAATTGACTTTCTGTCACCTTCTCCTCAATATTACTCATCCTTTTTACTCCTAAATTAGCACCCTGGTCAATAGTCCAATTATCCTATCCACTTAGATTCAGAACCCTAGTATTTCCCGTTAGGCATCCAATATCTGTTCCATACTAGGAAGTCTTGTCTTTCACAATGGCTCTCCCTTTCAATTCCTTTTGTCACCAACATAGTCAAGGCTCTTACCACATGCTACCATGCTGCTATTGCAACAGTATCTCCCAACCCAAAGTATATTAGACATAAGTAACATATCTAACATCTTTTCATTGAATCATCCCATCCTCTACTATCTAGGTGAGGTAACTTGGTGGTATAGTTGGCAAGAATTAGTAAGAAGGGTACTGCTGGAGAAAGAGGGGAAAAGAAGATTCATATAGGCCTGAGGGGAAAAAAGTCAATTTTTAAGCTAATAAAAGAATAAGGACCTATAGACAATTTTGCTTGCATAACTTTTTAAAGTGTATTTGCATAAACAAAAACAATGCTTTGGGAATAAAAGGATAAATTGTCTAATAGAAAAAACAAATCATAGTATAAAATATATTTCTCTAAAGTCAGAAATGTGAAATATACAAAATTGATCCAAATATATAATACCAAAAAACATTCCTCAAACGATGTTCAATTGATCTGAATAGATTTCAGATAAATACATGAAAGATTGCCCCAAGTCATTAGCAATAAGAATTAATTGATAGCTTTGAGGTTTTATTTACTTTTACTGACACACTCATAAAATCAGGAAAAAAATAAAAATGAAATAAAGCTCTGTAAGTAATAAAATGTGTTTTTAATTAGATTGTTGGAATATATGAATCTCTTCTTTACTCACTAACAAAGGCAATTGGGTAAGAACTGTCTCTTTTAACAAAAAATACTTGAATAAAACAAACCAAAACATTGTTCATGACTGAAAACTTATCTCAGTCTGCATCGTAGTTCATCACCTCTCTGCTCAGGATGGAGAGTAGATTTTGTCAGACAGGGCAGTGACTTTTTTTTTCTTTTCTTCATAATACAGTTCCATTACTATAATACCATTCAATATATATTGTAGCAGAAACATAACTATATTTGTAGTTAGAATATCTGGGTTCATATCCCAGCATGACTTCTTTCTCCCACTTTGACTTTAGGCATGTCACTTCAAAATTCTCAACATTAGTTTTTCTCATCTTTAAATTAGGATGGGAAGTTCATGATCTCTTAATTCACTTTCATAAAATTTACAATACATATCTATGATGGTATTTAATATATGTCACAGTTACTGACACCAAAGAATTACAATCTTGATTTTATCCTTGGATTTCTGACATTTAATAAATTTTAGAGCTGAATTTCTGGAGGTCATAGGAAAGATCTATAGCTGGGCAAGAAGACTGGCAGAGCAGCCAAGGAACAATCAGCAACATTGACCAGGTTTCAGAGTAGAAAGAAAAGTCATGGGAGCTTAGATTTAGAGTTAAATGGGAAATCATATGTTATCTAGGTTATATTCCTTTTTATGTGTCAAAGATTTATAGATTCAGACATGGGAAGGACTTTAGATGTCATCTAGTTCAATATTCTCACTTTATAGATAAGGAAACTGAGTTCCTAAATGATTAAGCAAAACTTGTCCGAAGTCATACAGGTGTAAAGTAAGAGGATGTCTGTGATCAAATCTAGATATCCGTCCACTAGAATACTGGTTCTTAAAGAAAGGATTCTAAAAACTACCATATTTTTGAAAAATTCTAAAACTTATATTTCAAATGGCTGAGTTCCAAAATGCCAAGGAACTAAAAATGTGGAGAAGGTACTAAGGATGTCTAGATGCAGTTAGATGATACCTTTGTTAGAACACTGAGCTTAGAGCCAAGAAAACATGTTTGTTTGTTTGTTTTTTGCTAGACCAGGTAGCATTCCAGAAAATATGAGTATAGATTTGTACTTGAGAAAACCATTAAATTTAAAACTTAGGGGAAGCTAGGGGCTAAGTGGATTGAGAGCCAGACCTAGAGATGGAAGGTCCTAGCTTCAAATCTGGTCTCAGACACTTCCTAGCTGTGTGACCCTGGGCAAGTCATTTAACCCCTATTGCCTAGCCCTTATTGTTCTTCTGCCTTGGAACTAATTAATACACAGTATTGATTCTAAGACAGAGTGTAAGGGTTTAAATTTTTTTTAACTTATACAGGTAAATGTCAAGAACCTATTATGGTGCAAATGCTTGTGGTAATCTATGCTAACTGAAACATTATGGAAAACAAGAGATCTACCACAAAAAAGGGAAGAGAAAAAAATTGTCAGCTATAAGACAGTGTACTTGATTTTGATTCCTAGAAAAAATTTCAGGACAGGAATTAAAAGATAGCTTCTGAATATCTAGGAGAAGAAGTACTAATTAAAAAGAACTAATATGGCTTTATCAAAAATAATCTATGCCAATTAGTGGATGTTCCTTGATTAAGGAATGGCTGAAAAAATTGTGGTATATGATGGTATTGGAATACTATTGTGCTATAAGGAATAATGAATCAATGGATTTCTACAAGAACTAGAAAGACCTCCATGAAATGATGTGGAGTAAAATAAGTAGAACCAGGAGAACGTCATACATAGTAACTGACACATTGTGGGACAATCAAATGTGATTGACTTTGCTACTAATAGCAATCCAGGACAATCCTGACGGACTTATGAGAAAGAATGCTATCCACATTGAGAGAAAGAACTGTCGAAGTATAAATCCAGAAGAAAACATATAATTTATCACTTGTTTATATGGGTATATTATTCGGGGTTTAGATTTTAAAAGACTATTGTATTACAAAATTGAATAAGAAGAAAATAGGTTTTGAGTTATAATATATGTATAACCCAGTGGAATTGCTTGTCAACTCTGGGAGGAGGGAGGATAAAAGGAAGGAGACAAGACAAATCATGTAACCATGGAATATCTTTTTAAAAAAATTTAAAATTAAAATAAAAGAATAATATATGCCAGACTAAATCTATATCCTTTTGCAATGGGATTACTAAACTGATACATGAGGGAGATGCTGTGGTTATAATTTATTTTGGTTTTTGAAAAAGCTTTAAATAAAGTTCCAAAAGGCTTCTGAGGAACTTCTGGGCTAAGATGGAGGCAGAATAGAAGAAAGGGGCTTCCTCTGCTCACAACCCAGAGATACAAAGCATCTCAAAAGGACAACAATCAAAATCAGACAGGTGAAGCGGCTCTGCCATGCAGCACAGCCTTTAAGGTAGGCAGTTTGAAGGCATTTCCACACTATGAGGGGGTAAAACTAGACCTACCAAAGCAAGAGCTGATCACTCATCCCCCTCAACACCTACCCTGCCAGAGTCAGAGCAAGGGCTAGGACAATCTCTAAATTCTCAGGAGCTGGCCTATGGCACCACAGACTTACCCCCTGAGGGCAGAGTAGGGCCTTGGCATTGAGATTTGGGACCTGAGGCTGGGGAGAGCAGAGCAGAGGCCTGAGATAGGACAGACCAGGGTTGACCATGGCTGACCATGGCAGATGCATTGGAAACCAGAAAAATAGCCTCAGGGCAAAATCTTTAAAGTCCACTACACCAAGAACTGCCTATCCACTTCACTCAGACTTCTAGCTAGGAAGCCAAGATAATACAGAGAAAAAAAAAAATACAGCCATGACCACTGACATGAAGGAACTTCAATCCATAAGAACCAAAAAAAAAATAAACTCCAACAGAAAAAGCCTTTGATCCTGGATAACTTCCATGGAGGAAAAAAGCAGAGTATAGAAGCAACAGCAGAAAATGACAAACAAGCAAACACTTCCAAACTTTCCCAAAAAATGGAAATTGGTCACAAAATCTTGAGGAATTCAAAATGAAGTTCAAGAACTAAGTAAGAAAGATAGAAGAAAAATGAGAAGAAAGGTGGGAAAGAGAAATGAAAGTAATTCAAAAAGAAAATAACAGTTTAAAAGACAGAATCTCCCACTTGGAAAAAGTGCAGAAATCACATGTAGTAATAAGCAAATTGGAGACCAGAATTGACCTGCTAGAAGCCATGAAAAGCAGAATAGACCAAACTGAAAAGGAAAACCAAAAGGTTTTTGAGAGGATAGAGCACTTTTAGATTTAAATTAGGAACATCGGGTACTTATTTCCATACAGTTTATTAATAATCACTTGAAATAGTGAAAGCAGATAGACATAGATTTAAAGTCTCTTGTCTACTCTGTCTGACCATGTGTAGATCCTCCTGCATGATTTTCCTGCCACATTCAGGGAAGTAGAGAGAGTTCAGGTCATACCTATACCCTTTTATTCACATTCATGGACACAATGCTGGCACACTAAATGGAATGAACCAGGTTGGCAATCCAGGATGGGGAGGGGATGAAACTCCCTCAACACAGCACTAGGCTAAGTCTAGTAAGATGGAATTTAATGGAGATAAATGTAAAGTCTTGCACTGAATTAAAAAAAAAAACTTTCTACTTATTAGAGAGAGGAATCACAGATAGATAGCATTTGTTCTTGTAAAAAGGTCTTAGAGCTGCAATCTCAGTATCATTAAGTAGTGTAGTGTGTAAAAAAGTATAGATAGATAGATAGATAGATAGATAGATAGATAGATAGATAGATANGTAAAAAAGTATAGATAGATAGATAGATAGATAGATAGATAGATAGATAGATAGATAGATAGATAATGTTTATTTTATCTTGGACTGCTTCAAGAGAGGCATAACTTCCAGGAATGTTGTTTATCTTTTGTTTTTGAAGAGGAACAATGACAAAGCATGCTGATGACTTGATTTGTGAATGAATTGGATTTAAGTGAGGCAGAATTGCACAGCCATCAGCCTCACACTCTCTTCCAGAGTCATCAAAGTCTAGAGACAAGACAAAAGTCAGGGTGATTGGCTATGGCCCAGGATGCAGTAAATGACCTTGGCATGTTCACTGTCTGACCAAGCTCTAAGCACCCCACAATTCTTGCTTCAGTCACCATTGGAACAAATTTTTTCCTTCACCCATTCTACCAGGAGAAATCTTTACATACTTGGAGTAGACTGCCCTCTAATATATCTACAGGTTATGAGGTCAATTAGTTACTCTCATTCTTCAAGAGGTCCCAAGGGAAATGTCCTTTTATTCTAGAGAAATCCATAAAATTCCAAAGGCTCTCTACCCTGTAAAGTCATCAACCTGATCAGGAAATCCCCTTCAATAACCTCCAAAGTTATGTATTCATATATTCTTATATTTTTTGAGTTACAATCTCAGAAACCTGCTCTGGAGAAAAAAATAAGTCTGGATAGTAGGCGAGTTCTTTTTTATAACTAATACAAGCCCTTTTTCTACAGTTTGAGATGATTTATTCCCTGTTAACTTTTTCTCTGCTTAGATCACCTAAAGTGCTTTTATGTAAAGAAAATAGCTACTGTGGATATTTAATATTTTAACAAAAGACAATTTCTCCAAATGCCAGAAAGTCATTCATTATTTTGGAGTTTAGATGAAATCTGAGAATGGGGAAAGATGATGAATCCATCTCTTATATACCATGAGTCAGAAAGCCTTTTCTTTTCTTTTTAGCAACACAGTCAAAGTTTGGGTGCTTAAAAAAAAAAAAAAAAAAAAGACCTGGACTCACCACTCATTTCAGTAGCTGGCATCTGATTCACATTTATTACAGCAGATGTTAAAGCAGGAATGAACAGTAAAATGTCTTTGGTAGTGTTATAGCCTTCTGAATTATAATCAAAATGTTTGGCATTGACATGCCTCTAATTTAATGAACATTTCAACCCTAGTCATGGCCATAAAACCTGAAAAACTGCTTTCTTCCTTAACTGGAATAGGAAACCAAAATCCTAGTTGAACATGAATATATGAATACTCAAGAACACAAAAACATGTGCTTTGTTTTAATTTAGTAATATGACAATGAAGGGTAAAATTTGTTTTTCATGTAATTAAGAAAAATAAAATATTATTGAATGCACAAAAAAGGAAATAGATAATGTGGCTGCTACTGTAGACTTCCAGAGATCCTGCCTTATTTGTATTTTTTTAGTTTTCCCAGGGCTAAGTTTTACACTCACTCAAATCATTTTTGATCTTATCAGTATGAGAAGCTTCAGGAGCTGACCCAACTCCTCCAGATTAGAATAAAACTTTCTTAGGTAAATTGTATGAGATTGTTTTGACCTTTCCTTAAAAAGAAAACTAAGTAATAACATTTCATAATTTGTTATACAGTTATTTTTCCTGTTTTTTGTCTATTAAAATTGTCTATTGATCAGGTTGATGACTTTACAGGGTAGAGAGCCTTTGGAACTTTATGGATTTTTCTCTAGAATATAAGGACATTCTCCTTGGGACCTCTTGAAGGATGAAGGTCTGTGTTTGATGATTGTTCAATTAATAATAACAAAAGAAAATTAATAAAGAGAGGAAGGAAAGAAGGAAAGAGGGAAAATAAGAAACTCTTGGGGGATGGGGGAAAGGTCACAGAGATAAGATTTGAACTCAGGTCTTCCTGCCAGCTAGTTGTACACCATCTACTAATCCATGCTGCCTCCTTCCTTGTACTTAGTAGATTCTTAATTTTTAAGGAATTCTTTGGAAGACAATACTTTGGGTAAGAAAATGACACTTTATGACACAAAACATGTGGGCAGACCTTGTTGTGCCCCAAATAATACAGCTCTCTGCTCTCCTTCACAAGCTGAAAGTGTCCCTCTATAGGTAAACTCTAAACCTTTTTTTTTTTCTCCTTTAATATAAAATCTCTTCATGCCCCCTTTTTGCTGAAGGGAAATGAGGAATTTACATTTGCAGGTACCCATTGGTAATCCATTTGAGTCACCCTCTAAGAGTTGTTGTAATTTGTAATTTCTTTGAAACCCAAGCATCAATTGTAACATAAGGAAATGTGTTATTGCAATAATTTGATATAATGATGAACTTGGAAAGTTCAAGGAAGATAGCCCTGCTAGAATATGCAGATTGTTTCTATCCTAATATATTCAGGAAAGGAGAGTACTAAAATACTTGCTTTTCCCCCCTCCATTATTCTGATGTCCTTTTAATATATATGTTCATATTTCAAGTACTATTAGAATAAATGACTAAAGCAAAAAGAAGCCATTAGAAGCTTATTGTGTTGAAAAGGGGTTTTTTGTATGTGTTTTTCCCCTAGTATTAAGAGACTGAAGTAATGACCCTAATACTTATGGCAAGGAAGTGCTTCCATTCAAAGTTTATTTTTTCAGGGGCTTATAAACTCTGCTCAAGTGAATATTTTGTGTTGAAATTTCACATGATGATTCGCAGCTCCAGAGGTGATTTGTTAGTGAATTTCCACCCAGCCTGCATTTCTAACTCAAGGTAAAAATGCTTCACTCTGGAAACCTGAATGAAGGCAAAGAGAGAGGGAAGGCAATAATCAATCTGACATTTATAAACTAGAATTGCATCTTATTTGGTCAATTAACATGTATTAATACTCTAGTATGAAACAGGAATTGGATGGGGTGCTAGGAATACAAAGAACAAAATTAAAAAATCCCTTTCCTCAAATTTACATTTTATAAAGGTAAAACAAGAAGAGATTTGTCAAGAAATTTGTTCTTGTGATTTTCTTGGCAAAATTCCATTTTTCTACTTGAAAAGTAACCTTGAGCAAGTTTATGCCCTGGCTGTATCCTTTTGCCCTTATGTCAATTCCCCAAAGTTTTCCCATGTTTCAATGAGAGATGCAGAAATGGGAATTAAGAAGGATAAGTTTTTGTCTCCCAGCCAAGTGTTGGTCTGGAAAAGACCCTTCCAGGAGTACTGAGTTAGGGGCCAACAGATCCCCATTCTAGTCTCTTCTCTGTCACTAATCAGCTGTGTGGGCAAACACCTGAGTGACCTCAGTTTCCTCATTGTTAAAAAAAAATGAAAATGGCATCTATTATTCTAAAATTACTCAGTCTAAACCATAAAAAAGTAATTATTTTTTGTCTTAAAAAAAAATTTTTAGGGGCAGCTGGGTGGCTCAGTGGATTGAAAGCCAGGCCTAGAGAATAGAGGTTCTGGGTTCAAATCTGGCCTCATACACTTCCTAGCTGTGTGACCCTGGGCAAGTCACTGAACCCCCATTGCCTAGCCCTTACCACTCTTCTGCCTTGGAACCAATACACAATATTGAATCTAAGATGGAAAGTAAGCGTTTTAAAAAAAAAAAAAACTTTTTATATATTGATATAATTTTTAATCATTGTTTTCACCATGCAGTCCATGTTCTCTCCTTCTCTCTCCCTTCCCCCTAAGATAGCAGATAGAGGTGGCACATGTGTTATTGTACAATATCTATTTCCCCATGTTCTTCATGTTGTGAATGAAGACACATAGAATTTACACTAGAGAAACATTCATGGAGGAAATAAAGCAAAGAACAGCATGTTTCAGTCTGCATTCAGACTCCCTCTGTTCCTTCCATGGCAGTGCAGAGCCTTTTCCATCAGGAGTCCCTGCCAGGTGCCCTGGATCCTTGAACAGCTAATAAGTTAAGTCATTCACCACTGATCATCATAAGTTTCTGTCATTCCTTCGAACAATGCTTTCCTGGTTCTATTCCCTTTCATCACTTCATAGAAATTTTTTTAGGGATTTTTGTCTTTAATAAAAGTATACAGTCTTTTCCAAGTGCATATGCTGAGCTAACAGAGCGCTAACAGAGCTAACAGAGTGGGGACTTCACAGCCTCTGTAGGTACAACTGGTAAGCATCCTGGGCCCTGGAATCAGAAAGATCTAAGTTAAAATCCAGCCTCAGATATCTATCATCAGTCAAGTCACTTGATATCTGTTTGTCTCCCTTTAATCACCTACAAAATGGGGGTTTTATTTTATTTGAAGCCCTTATCTTCCATCTTGGAATCAATACTGTATATTAGTTCTAAGGCAGAAGAATGGTAAGGACTAGACAATGGGGGTTCAGTGACTTGCCCAGGGTCACACAGCTAGGAAGTGTATGAGGCTAGATTTGAACCCAGGACCTCCCATCTCTGGGCCTGGCTCTCCATCCACTGAGCCACCCAGCTGCCCCCTAAAATGAGGATTTTAATAGAAGTTACTTCCCAGGGTTGTTGTAAGGATCAAATAAAAAAACAAAATATAACATTCTTAACACAGTGCCTGACTCAAAGTAGGTACTGTATAAATGTTAGCCATTATTATTATTAAATAGGCCAACATAACCTCTCTCCATCATTTGAAAGATGAAAAAAATTGGATCTGAAAGTGCTTAAGGCCACACAGATAATTAATACAGTGTAATATAAACTCAAGTCCTTCAACTCCAGTTTCCTTTCTATTAACCCTTCCTCCTTCCCAGATTCAGCAGCATGGCCCTGTTGTGAAGGGACAAAGGGAACTATATTTGGAATCAAAGGTCCTGGGTTCACCCTCCATCTCTGCTGACCCTGCCTGAGTGACCAAGACAAGCTGCTGAAACACTCATGGCCTAAATGTCCTCAGCTACAAAACAAGAAAGCTTGACCATAAGATTTCTAGGGTATCTTCTGCTTCAAAACCCTGAAAAGGGCTTCCTCATTATTTGGCAAATCAATGGAACTTGGAGTTGTAGCATCAGACACAAGTAAAATGTTCCCATAACTTATTTTGGGAGAAGAGAATTCAGAATTTGAGCAGGTTAAACCTGGAAGGGATCTTGGAAATGATATAATCCAAAACTGTTACTTTGCCAATGAATAAACTGAGTCTCAGAGGTAAGAAAGGAATAAAACAAGCATTTCTTAAGGACCTACTTATGTGCCAGGCACTGTATTAATCACCTTACAAACATTCTCATTTAATCCTCACAACAATCTTGAGAGGTAAGTGTCATTATTATCCCCATTTAATAGATGACTAAATTGAGGCAAACAGAGGTGGAATGGCTTGTCCAGGGTCACAGTGAAATTGTATAGTGGAAGAAATGGAGGTGGAAAGAGATTAAGTGACTTGATCAGTCACCTATACAGAAACTGTCAGAGGCTGGTTACATCTTCCTGGCTACAAACCTAGCACTCTAGACACTGTAATACCCCAATACTAGGAAGAGGAGGAAGAAGAATAGCAGCAGCAGCAGCAGTAGTAGTGTTGTAGTAGTATAGTAATAGTAGTAGCAGCAGCAATAGTATAGTGGGAGTAGTGGTAGTTGTAGCAGTAGCAACAGTATTAGTATAGTAGTAATTGATAGTAGTTTAGTAGTAGCAGCAGTAGTAGCAGTAGCAGTAGCAGTGGGAGCAGTAGCAGTAGGAGCAGGAGCAGTACAACAGTAGCAGCAGTAGCAGCAGCAGTGAGAGCTGTAGTAGCAGTAGCAGCAGCAGTAGTAACAGTAGTACAATAGGGATAGTGGTAGTGGTAGTGATGGTGGTGGTCATGGTCTTGGTTGTGATTGAGGTCATGGTCATAGATGACTGGGGCTCAAAAACAGAGGCTCTGACTCCATATCCAATGCTCCCTCCCTTTTTATTGGCAGCCTGTCTGAGTAGCTAAGTACAAGACAGCAATCCTATTGGCAAATTAGAGAGACAAGTCACTATTGATCCTATGAGCCTCACAGAGAGTTTCATAGAAGTCCCCTTCCTAGCCAGCAGTCATATGCAATCTCTGTGGATGTAAGTGGCTTCCTTCTGGAGACTCCCTGGTGTCAGTGACTGCTGTATACTTTTCTTTAGTAATGTTTGCCAATGAGAATTGTTGTTGTGAAACCGATGGAAATAAATAAGTGGGAAAAAGAGAGTTATTCCTCTTGAAAACTGACAAGGAAGAAAGAGCTGAAACTGTTCTTTCATTTTCTCATATAAAGTTAGTGCTTTGCAGTGCCTTTCACAACCTAGGGCTGCAATCCAAATAAGACATCAGGATGATGGATTGATAGGGATATAGACACCTCAAAAAACTTCTAAGGTCCTCAAATGCCTGTGTGACTGGAGGCTGGATAAAACATCAGAAATACCAAATTGTTGGTTCAAGATGGAATTGCATGTCATTTTTTATAGTAATTTAATGTTCCTCAAAGCCATTATCACTGTAAAATATATTTTGTTTGTACAAAGAACATACCTAGCAAAGGCGTTAATGGAAGTAAAGAATTCTGCTAGGTTTTCTAATATATTGCCTTATATCCAAGAGGCTTCATCATGTAACGGAGAGAATACTAGTCTTAGAGTTTGAGGAGCTGTTTGCAAGTTCTCGCTCTGACACTTTGCTGAGTATGTGAAAGTCATTGTGCTTCGGTTTCCACATCTGCAAAATGGGAATAATCATAGTTATTCCATCTACGAGGCAGTTATATGGCAGAGTGGATAGAGTGCCAGACCTGGAGTCAGAAAGACTCATCTTTGTGAGTTCAAATCTGGCCTCAGACACTTCCTAGCGGTGTGACCCTGGGCAAATCACTTAACCCTATTTGCCTCAGTTTCCTCATCTAGAAAATGAGCTGGAAAAGGAAATAGCAAACTGTTCCATTATCTTTGTAAAGAAAACCCCCAAAGGGATCACAATGGGTCAGATAAGGTTTAAAAAAGATAACCAAGCAATAACACCTACCATGCAAGATTGGGAACAAAGTACTTTCTTGACCTTGAATGGTTATATACATTTGAGTTGTCATTATTATTCTATTGTTATCACTCTGTATTATATTATTATTATATGTCATATCATTATCACTCTAACTTGAAGAGACTCCTTTCAGGGAAGAAGGTGGATGCTTCCAGATATCCAGTTTCATGGCTGCTGCCAGGGAAGAGGGTCAGCTGGTGCTAATTGCTCTGGTTAGTTTGGATGGAGAGCGCTTGTTTACTGAGGAACTGGGCTGAGACCAGCCATTCATTGTCCAGATCACTGAGCAGATGCTTATGGCTTTTTCTCTGTGCTGACTGAGATGAGCTTCAAACCAGCAGTGACCTTCACTTTCCATGCCTATAATTAAGGATGTCTGCCATCCCCATAATCCAGTTTCAAGCTTGATTAATTTTCATAATTACAAAATACATTTCTGCAGCTGTAATAAGGGAAGACCTGACCCACAGGAATGAGAGAGTGCCATGAAGGCAAGAATAAATAACAACAATAATGTTTCACACTTATTTCGTCTTTAATCAGTATTTTTCTAAGCACTTGACATTCATTATCTAGTTATTCCTAGTGACTTCCTGGGGAAGTACCACATACTTATACTCACATTTCATGTCAATATATGAAACAAAGAAAGAGTAAATCATTCTATAAGTTTGCTTCATAGTTCATAGATCTAGAGCTGGAAAGGACCTAAGATTGAGATGTCACACACTGAGAGCCCATAACAATCCCAGTGGAAGCTAAATTAGATTAATATGTAATTGGGAAAGAGTTTAACCAAAAAAAAATAAATAAAAATACAGTAGAACATAAATAGTGTGTTAATATGTTGTTTTAAAAGTTAATATACAGCCCCAGGGATCCTTATCTATAGTTTAATAGACCCGATTTCTATTCAAGTTTGGCACCACTGCTCTAAGCAATTATCTGAGGTTATAAAATACATTAATCCAGAGGTCTAAGAGATATTGCCCAACCTTCTCCTTTTACATTTCAAAGAGTCATTGAACTAGAGTTAGAAGGCTCATCAGAGGTATCTAATCCAATCCCTTCACTTTACAAATGAAGAAGCTGAGTCCCACTGAGAAGCTGACTCTTCCAACACCATATTGCAAGTGGAAAAGGCAATGGGGAGGAAGGATATTGAATCCATGTTCTCTGCCTTGAAATCCAAAATCCTGCTCACTGTTCTTTGAAAAAAAAAGAATGATAACAAGCCCATCCTTCTAATGTATGGGTACAGAGAGATGCAGTGATCTCAATTAATAACCTCTTTGGAAGTAGACAAATTAATGACCCATTTCATGGGTGACTCATTTTAATGGTCCTTATATTTATTCTGGGTATACCAGTTAGCCACAAGGGAATTGGAAAATTACCTGTGACCAAGGTAAAGGGTTATTTACCAAGAACTTTGTTCATGACAAATTAGAAGCTACTTCTTTGCCTTTGTATTTTATTAGATGAAAAAGGCCCTGTCTCAGCATGGAAGGATAAAAACTCTCTTATACCCCTCCCTCTTCGTGCCCTCCCTATCAATCATCTCTAATTACAAAGGGACAACAATTTTATAGAAACGCATCAGTCCTGGGAACTTTGACAGTGATAATCTTTGTCTTTTATGCAATTCTTGAGGACATATGCTTCCCAGTAGCAGGGTGCAATGAGGGGGAGACAGAATCTAGCTTGATGCCAGACAAGTCAAACCACTACTGTGACCTTGACTGCCATCTCCACTAATGGAGACAACCCAGGACCTTGAATTCAAGAACCTTGGATGTAGCAATAGCCCCTAGACCACCAGAACTGCTTCCAGCATAGTCCCCACAGCCATTTTTGAGGATAGCAATCTTTGTGAAGTGGGAGGAGGGGAGCATACACCTTCTTAATCACCACCAGTAACATCTACTAGCCAATTGCCACCAAGAGGCAATTGGGCACAGGAGCCCCAGAAGTGATGACATTACCTATACCACTGGTCCTGCTTTCACCCCAGCCCTCATCAACATCATCTGGGGAAGAAATTCCTACTGAAAAGGTGCCAACCATTCCTACCAACTACCACACACAGGACAGACAAGCCATCTCAGCTGAAGCTGCAACAGGAAACAGTATGCATAAGACATATCAGAACACCACTACCACCTTGACCACCAGGTACCCTCAGATACTGATAGGGAGAGTTCAGAACCCTGAAGTCAAGAGCTTTGGAAATTACAATGCTTCCTAGTGCCCTCAGGCATCATCCTGACCAGGATGATGCATCCTATGGAAATACAGGCTGTCAGCTGTCCCTTCAGGTTCCATGGCCACAGCTACTGAAGACCCAGAAAAAAGAGTTCTTGCAACCAAGATTCTTGGCACTGTCAAATTGATCAATATCAGAAAATGATATGGTTTTATCAGAAGAAATAATGTTAAAGAACAGGCACTTCTGTCTGCTTTGCTGCTGTATTCTATGGACCATAAAATGTTTCCATCTGACTTGTAGATGAAATTTTCCATATGTGTTGTCTCTCCAATTAGAACATGAACTCCTTGAGACTAGAGACTGTTTAGCTTTTTTATTTTTTATTCCCAGGGCTTAGTGCAGTGCTTTACACATAGTAGTCATTTAATAAATGCTTCATTTCTTCATTCATTCATTTGTATCTCGCCCCTCTGATAACCAGAAGGTACTCACTGACCTTTAATAACTTGGGCCCATCCTCTATTCAGTGTGGTACTCTAGCATACAATCCAAGTTGTATAAGAATAGATTTAACACCAAAAGGGACATTATAAGTTCTATCTAGTCCAACAGTGCTCATTTTAGAGATGAATATTAATGCTTAGATAGCTCATAGGAACATAAAGTTAGAACTAGAGAGGATCTCAAATGCCATCTAGTCCAACTCCCTCCTTTTACAGATGAAGAAGCTGAAGCCCAAAGAGGTTTAAAAACTTACTCAATTTTGTACAATCAGCATCAGTATTTGAATCCAGGTCCTTTGATTCCACATCCAATGTTTTTTGACTAACTGATCATTAATTGCTCTTTCCACAGAACCACTCAATTAACAATCTTTTATTAAGCTCCTACTGCTTTGCAGATGTTGAAGATATGAAGACAAAAATGAAACAGTCTCTGCACTCAAGAAGCTTGCATTCTACTAGGGAAACAACAAGTGTGTATGTATGAATAAATATGTTTATGTGTGTGTCCATGTTTAGCTATTTATACATGTATTTATGTGTTCATATATTGGCACATATCTGTGTGAATATAGATACAAGGAGACCAAAGGGAAGGGAGGTGCTGGTAACTGAGTGGATCAGGAAAGGCTTCAGATAGAATGTGGCCCTTGAGACTGACCCTCTGCCCCAAGTCCAGTGATCGCCAGTGCTACGACATCAGAGAATAATGAGTATAATAATGGACTCTTCCTGCAGAGACACAGGTAGTCTTAGTAGTCACGACGAAGTTATTTTTCTTCAATGTTGTTATTTCTAAGATTCCTAATGAACATATTTTCACATGGAACTAAAATATGAACATGGTAACAGACTTCAGTCTCAGAATATGCAGAGAGTGAATACCCATGGAATAGATTAATTACAGTGGAAGCTAATCACATTTCTTTAATTGGCCCTAAATCATATTATAGCCATGATCCTTTAATTTCACCAGATTCCAAAACCTCAGCTTCACTGAATGATAACTATTCTCTTCCCATTCCTTAAAAAAAATAATATGTCACAGCTTGGATAATCATTCCACTGAGCCTAACTGCCATCTCCCAGCCCCTCTCCAACTTAAAAAAAATTAAAAAAAAAACTTTCCCTTTCCTATATACCCTTTCCTATTCTGTGAGATGACTGAAATTAATATGACTAAATTAATGAAACGAAGGTGCCATTTTTTGACCACTAAGTGGTTTAGGAAGACCTGAATCTGAGTCCTACCCAAGACATTTACTAGTTTGCCATACTTGGATAGTCATTTAACCTCTCTCAGACTCAGTTTCTTCAACTGTAAAATTGGAAAAATAATGGCATCAACCACCCAGGGCTGTTTTTAGAATAAAACGAGATAACATTTGTACAGCACATTGCAACCTTAAAGTGCTATGTACATTTTAGTTCTTGCTGTTGCTGCCAATTATTGGCAATGAATAAAGAGGTCATCTCAGAGTCAGGGAAATCTAGTTTCAAGTCCTGCCTCTGATATATATTTTCTGTGTGAACACTGAACAAGTTAATTCACCTCTAATTGACCCAGGAAATTCTTTCAAGCTATTAGTTGAGGAGCTGGGGCTAATCTGCACTCATGAATGAAGTTTTCACATTGGAAGCTCTCTACATGAATGGATCCAAAGACATGATTTCCCTGCCTCCTTTCTTGAAATGATCATACTTCACCCAATCACACTCATTTCCCATTTCTTCCCAATATTTACCCATTCCATTCCAAACACACAAACCCACACATACACACTCTAGTCAGGCCATTCTCCATATTATCTCCTAATTAGCTCCAAATCATTCTTCTTTGCCTTTGTTGATATGTTTTTCCTAGACCAACATTATTATCTATTTCCTCTTTCCACATTCTACCAAAAATAAGTCTCACTTCCTCCATGAAGCCTTCTTGACCATTCTATATATCCAGCCTTAGTCTCTCTCCTAAGTTAAAGTCATACATACATCCTCAACTTCTTACTGGAAATTTCAAGCTAGATGTCCCATAGGAATCTTAAACCCAACATATTCAAAAACATGTATCATCTTTTCCCTAAAACAAACTCTTCTATTTTTGTCAAGGATACTGCCTTCCAGTCACCCAAATTTACAACTGTAGTATTTTCCCTTAACCCCTCACTCTCTTTTACCCTCACATATCCAATCATATTACCCAGTGGTGACATTTTTACCTCCACAACACTTCCCATATACATTCCTTTCTTTCTATTCCCATGATCATGATATTTAGTACATGCCATCATCATCTGTTTCCTAGACTATTTCAACAGTATTCCTACTTGGGCCTCTTCAAGTGTCCCCTCTCTAACCCGTTCTCAATATTACTGCTAAAATGATTTTCATAAAGTCTAAAGCTGATCACATCACACTCATTCTCAATAAACCCATTGGTTTATTGACTCTAGGATCAAAAAACAATCTCCTTCTGTTTGGTTTTCAAAACACTCCACAAGCAGACTTTCACTGCCTTTTCCCACACTTATTAGATGGTATATTGTCCCCTTTCCATACTCTGCATTCCTGGCAAACAAGCCTTCCTGCTGTTCTTCACATTCTATATTCCATCTTCCATCTCTATGCCATGACACTGGCTATGGCCCTTACCTGGAATACCATCTTATTTCATCTTCTACTCTTAGAATCTTTTGTTTCCTTCAAAACTCTGTTGAAACATTACCTTCTACTTGAAGCCTTTCTGCATCTCCCCAGCTTCTAATGTCCTTCTTTTTACCCCAATAAATCTTTTTTGTGTTGAATAGATATGTATATGTCATATACCTATATCATATAACATATATCATATAATTATATATATCCTATATGTAAGCCTACATACATATGTAAACATTTGATATAAAGGAAATTTTTCTACATGATGAATTATGTCTTACTTATAATTATATCGATTATATACTCACTTATGTGCATTTTGTTTTATACAATAATATTTTAAAACAATAACTTACAGGTACAAATGAATTATAAAACACAATTTCAGAAAGAATTGTAAACATTTTGAACACTTGTCAATTCTCTCTTTTGGTCAAAAAGCTCTTTTGATGACAAATAAATTGTCAGATACACAATTAAAGCAAACTACTTCCAGACAAAATACAAATACAAAATACAAAAGTAGTCTGTATCTTTTTCTAGCAAACATATTTTTTCTTTTTTTGGAAGAAGGAAGAATGAAGAAAAGTAAAAGTGTCTTTTAGGTCAACTAAAAGGTTGGTCTGGGTGACAAAATGAAAATGCTTTGGATGCTGAATTTTAAAAGTAAATAATAATATTTTTTCAATATTTAAGTTCCTCAAGGGTGGAGGTTGTTTTAGTTTTTATTTTTGTATCCCTTAGTGATTATACAATGTGCAGGCACATAGTAGGCACTTAATAGATATTTGTTGATTGACAGGTTGATTGATTCTACCCTATATTAATACTACTCATCATTGATTCCTACAGTATCAGAGGATTTGGAGATGGAAAAACCTTGGAAATCTTCCAGTCCAATCTCATTTTTCCTAATGAAGATACTGAGACTTGAAGAAGATAACTGAGTTAAGGTCATAAAAATAGTAATCAGAAGTCAAATTTTGAATCCATGTCCTCTGATCCCAAATCTCATGCTCTTTTCATTGCGTCCCTCAGTCTCACTATACTCTGAAGTTTAGTGTTTACTTCTCTACTGGCTTGCTTCATTTGATACAGCAGAATGACCTGCCACCATACTGTACGTTCTTTGAAATTATTCATTCAGCTTTCTTAAGTAGGCATCAAGGTGGTAAAGTGAATGGAATAAAGTGCCTGAAGTCAGGAAGACCTGAATTCCAATATGGCTTCAACATTTACTAAAGGTGTGACCCTGGACAAGTCACCTAATCTCAGTTGACCTCAGTTTCCCCAACTGTAAAATGGGGAAAATATTAATACCTATCTCCAAGTTAGCTGTGAGAATCAAATAAAATATTTACAAAGTGCTTAGCACAGTGTCTGGGACATAACAGGTGCTTAATAAATGTTTATTTCCTTCTCCCTTTCCTGCTAAGTAATAAACACTATGTTGCATGATATCATGCATATTATATTACTTGCCATCTCAAGGAGGGAGAAGAGGAAGGAGAGAACATGGATCAAAGAATGACAGAAAACAATGATTAAAAACTTATCTACACGTAATTGGGAATATATAATTTTAAAAAACAAGCACTATGCTAGGTGCTGGATATACAAAGTCAAAAGTGCAACATCTGTTTACATTCCATTGGGGTGGAAACAATACAAACACAGATAAGTAAATACTAAATAGTTAAGAAAAACTGAAATGATTCAGAAAAAAACTCGAAAAGAAAGTGGGACTTGAGTTGAATCTTAAAGGAGATTCTGTGAAGCAAAAATGAGAAGGGAACATATTCCAGTCACAGCATGAGGAACGGCATGGGGGTGTAGAAAGGGATAGAAATTTGGGAATTAGAATGTCATGTAAAGGAAACAACAAATAGATCAATTTAGATGGAACAAAAGAGGGAGACCTGAGTCAGATTGTAAAGATGCCAGTAAAAGAATTTTGTCCTAGAGCCAAATGAGAGCTACTCTAGCTTCTTAAGAAGATGAGTGAAATGATCCAAAATATATTTAGGAATGTGAATTTGGAAGATTTTTGTGAGGATAAATTGGAGATGGGAGAAAATTTATTGTGGTTATTTAATATTTTTCAGACATATCTGGGTCTTCTTGGTAAAGATACTAGAGTGGTTTGCCATTTCCTTCTGCAGCTCATTTTGTAAATGAGGAAACTGAGGCAAACAGGGTTAAGTGACATGCCCAGGATCACCCAGTTCATAAGTGTCTGAGGCCAGAATTGAACTCAAGATATTGAGTCTTCCTGACTTTAGGCCCTGCACTCTACCCACTGTGCCAACTAGTTGGAAAAGGATGGAGTTCAGTGAGGAGGACTATTAAAAATAATTCAAGCAAGGAGTGACAAAGATGGTCAGGCAAGTGATAAGAAACAGAAAGATGGTCAGAGATGTTTTAGAAATTGAATCAATGAGACTTGACAACTAATGGAGATATATAGTAAGGGAGAAGAAAGAGCCAAGAAAGATTCCCAGGTGGCAAACAAGCAACTAAAATGATTGTTGTGGCATTCATTAAAATAGGAAAGAAAAGAAGAGAGGAAATATTTGGAAAGAAATTTTGAACATGTTGAATTTTAAATGCCTATAACGCCCCAATTGATAAATGGGCAAAAGATATGAGTAGACAGCTTTTAGATGAAGAAATTAAGGCCATACATAAGTGTATGAAAAAATGTTCTAAATCACTACTGATTATAGAAACACAAACCAAAACAATTCTGAGATATCATCTCATACTTATCAGATTGACTAGAATGATAAAAGGCCAAAACACCAAATATTGGAGGGGCATGTGGGAAAATGGGGACATTGATACATTGTTGATGAAACTACAAATTGATCCAATCATTTTGGAGAACAATTTCAAATTATGCCCAGAGAGTTATAAAATTGTATATTCTTAATACTGGGTTTGTTCTAAAGGACATCAGGGAAAATGGAAAAGAACCCATATGTTCCAAAATATTTATAACAGCACTCTTTGTTGTGACAAAGAATTGGAAATTGAGAGAATGGCCATCAACTGGGGAATGGCTGGGCAAATTGTAATATATAATTGTGATGGAACATTACTGCACCAAAAGAAACAATGAGCAGGTCAAACAAGTAGAACCAAGAGATAATGTTATATACAACTATAGAATTAATAGAATAACTTGTAAATATCAACTTCCAGAATAAACTGAAAAACAGAAAAGTGAAAGACACAATAAATAAATACATACATACATATATGTATATACATACATACAAACAAACATCTTTTTGCTAGTTGATATCTTTTATGTTGTGGGGAGGGGAAAAGGGAGCACAAATACCTGGAAATAAATTTTATTAAATAAATTTTTAAAGATGCCTACAAGACATCTGATTAGAAATGATCAATTGAGATTTGGAGATGGAATTTAAGAGAAAATATAGGGTTGGATATGATCTGGACATTGTCTACATGGTGGTGATAAGGATCTGATGATAGCACTAATAGAGAAAACAAACCACCACTGTCTTGGAGTACCCCACCCACAGAGGGAGGCCAGGAATAGTGATCCATCAAAGAGGACTGACAAGCTGGAAAGAAGAAAGGCAAGAGACAAAAACTGTTATGAAAACACAGGGCATGAGGGGGTACTCAACACTGTCAAATACTGCAGATAGGCCAACAAGGATGAAGACTAGGAAGAAGTCATCAGATTTGACAATAAAGACAAAAAAATGTCGAAATATTTGACAATAAAGTTTTTTGGTAACCTTGGGGACAGCAGATTAAATTGAGCAATTAGATTAGAAACCAGATTGCAAGGGGTTGGGAAATGAGTGGAAGAAATGGAAGCAAAGAGCGTAGGCAGCTTTTTCTAGGATTTTGGCTATGAAAGATAAGAGTTTTTAGGAAGATAACTTGAGCAGATGGTTGGGTCAAGTGAAGGATTTTTAAGAAGAGGGAACACTTGGGCATGTGTGTAGGCGGCAGTGAAAAAGCTAAAAGAGATTCTGAAAATTAGGGGGAAAGAGGAGGGAATGAAAGGACAAGTTCTCAGAGGGCATAGTAGGGGATAGGATAACGGGTGCAAGCAGAGGAAATAGTCTTGGCAACAATGAAAGATGTAAAACTGGAAGGGATTTTATAGATGAGGAAATTAAGAAACAGAAAAGGTCTGACTTACCCAAGGTCTCACAGGTACTAAGTGATGGAGCTGAGATATGAACCTAGGTCTTCTGAATCCAAATTCAATGTTTATTTTTCCAATACCATATGCTGCCTCTCTTAGGAAATAGGTTATTTTTCATTAGAGATAGGATTAAAGGAGGAGAGAACAAAAATTGAGGTCAAGAAGCTTTAAGATGTCAAATGGAGAAAAGATGGAACTCTCAGTGAGCACTCTATTTTTTTTTAACAAAATTGTATTTTTCTTTCAAACAAAGATTTGCTGTCTCTCTTCCTCTCACCTTATTATTCTTATTTATGGTATATCTTAAAATTCTATACTGAGCCCTTTTCTCTCAGTGATATCAACAGATATCTATCACCTCTATCTAGATGATACCAAATAAATATGTTCAACTCTTTTATTTTCCCTTGACTTCCAATTCCAACTGTACATTGACAATTTACAACTCTGTCTTTCCTATAAACATCTTAAACTCAACATATCTAAAAATTAATTCGCTAAATTTTCCTCCCAAATATTTCCTCTTTCTTAACTTTTCTTAACTTCCTTTCTCAAGAAAACAAGAAAAACAAGATCTCTGAAACAAACATATACAGTTCAATGAAACAAATCCCAATCTTCATCATGTATATACATACATATAAATGCCCATATTATATATACAAAATTTTGTCTCAAAGAGCCAGGTTAATGCTTCTCAATCAGAAGGTGGGCAGTATGTTTTTATTATAAATCCTCTGGAACTGTCATTGTTCTTTTTGTTGATCAGAGTTCCCAAGCCTTTCAATTTTTTTTTTTACTTTACAATATTGTTATTTTATAAATTTTTCTCTCGGATCTCCTCGCCACAATCTTCATTGTTCACACAAGTGTTCCCAGGTTTTTCTGACACCATTGTCATCATCATTTCTTACAACATAATCATATTCCATCATATTCATAAACCATAACTTGTCCAAACATTCCCCATTTGCTAAATACTCCCTTGGATTCCCTTTCTTTGCTACCACAAATGAGAGCAACTATGAATATTGTTACACATATAGGTTGTTTTTCATTTTCTTTCTTCTTTTTGGGCTATAATTCTTGTACTGGTATCATCAAGTCAAAGGGTATGCACAGTTGAATAACTTTTTTGACATAGTTCCCAGTTGATGTCCAGAATGACTTGACCCATTCACAGGTTCATGAATTGTGTATTAATGTATCTGTTTTCCTACAGTTCTTGGAGCATTTGTCATTTTCCTTTTCTTCAACTTTACCTATATTATGAGCATAAATAAGATGGAAACATAAATTTATTTTAGTTTTTATTTCTCCAATTATTAATGATAAACCATTTTTCCATAGAATTATTGATAGATTGACATAGCTAGGTGGCACAGTGGATAGAATACTGGCACTGGAGTCAGGAAAAGCTAAATTCAAATCTGGCCTTAAACAATTATTAGATTGTGACCCTGAGTAAGTCACTAAACACTGTGGTTTGGTTTTTTTTCCCCTCAGTTCCTTCATCTGCAAAATGGGCTGGAGAGGAAATGGAAAACCACTCCAGGTTCTTTGCCAAGGAAACCTCAAAAAAGTAGTTACAAGACTTCCAGGTTAAGATGGTGGCTGAGTAGAAACTGGGCCACTTTCTCTCCTTACTGACCGATATAGCATACACCCAAAGGACAAGAAAACAAAATTCAGATGAAAGAAGGGACCCCACGATAGGGCGTAGTATCAAAGGTACATGGGATTTGGGCACTTCAATGCTATAAGGGGGGGAAATAGCTCTCATCAAAACTTACCAGAGTAAGAGGCTGCACTCCAGAGTTAGAGCGAGCAGGGGTACAAAATCTAGCTCCCAGGCAGCTAGCTGGCACTACCAAGAGCTTGCCCCAGAGAGCAGCAAGACCTGAGATCCCAGGTGGCTGGAAAACTAAGACCTTGGACATGAGAGTGGGGCTAAGAGAGGCAGCAGCAGCACCCAGCCCTCTCAGACTCAGGGGAAAATCTCAGGTGGAGGAGCAAGCGTGGGCCAACTCCCAAGCTCCGGGCAGCTGGCTAAGAACACAGCGGCTCGGCCATGAAAACAGCTAGACCAGAGACCTCAGGAAGGTCCCCAGAGAAACCAAGAGACTCACAAAGTAGCCTCAGGCAAAAAACTTCTCCCTAACTCCATACAAAGAGAATCAGATTGCCTTAATCAGACATCTGGCAGATAAAACATAATGATGCCAATCAAAACCCAAGAAATAAACAAGAAGACCAAGAAAAAAGCTCAAACACTTCATAACTTCTGCACAGAAAAAACCCAGAAAACAGAGAAGGACAAACAATTAAAGACATCCAAACATTCCCCAAAAAATTGAAATTGGTCACAAGATCTTGAAAAGTTCAAATCTGAGATTATGAGAAAGATGGAAGAGATCTGACAAGAAAATAACTGTTGAAAAGGCAGAATTTTGCAAAAGAAAAGTGAGGCTCAGAAATCGAATGAATTGATAAGCAAACTGAAGACCAGAAATGATCAGCTGGAAGCCTTGAAGAACCAGATAGACCAGTTTCAAAAAGAAAACCAATCTCTAAAAGCTAGAATTGGGCAATTAGAAGCCAATGATCTCTCAAGACAGCAAGAACAAATAAAACAAAGTCAAAAGACTGATAAAATACAAGGAAACATGAAATATCTCAATGAGAAAGTGACAGACCAAGAAAAAAGGTCTAGAAGAGACAATTTGAGAATCATTGGTCTTCCTGAAAAAACAGAAATTAATAGAAATTTGGACTCCATACTAAAAGAAAGTATTCAGCATAACTGCTCTGAAGTTCTACAGCAAGAGGGCAATACAGACATTGAAAGGATCCATAGATCATCCTCTACACTAGATCGTGAAAAGACAACCCCAGGAATACAATAGCCAAATTCAAGAGCTTCCAAATAAAAGAAAAAATATTATCCGAAGCCAGAAAGAGATAATTCACATTTCAAGGGACACCAATCAGGATCACAGAGGACCTGGCAGCCTCCACACTAAAAGACTACAAGGCTTAGAATATGATATTCAGAAAGGCAAGAGAACTGGGTCTACAACCAAGGATCACCTACCCATCAAGACTGACTATATACTTCCAGGGGAAAGTATGGGCATTCAACAAGATAGAAGATTTCCAAGTATTTGCACAGAAAAGACCAGGACTAAATGGAAAGTTTGATATCCAACCACAAAAATCAAGAAAAACATGAAAAGGTAAATAAGAAACGGGGGGAATCCTTATTCTTAAATTTACCTCTTTAAGCGCTTTAATAAGATCAAATTATTTGTATTCCCATATGTGGAGAAATGTTATGTGTAAATTTCAAAAACTATACTTACTATTATAGTAATTAGAAGAATTATTCATAGGGAGAGGTTGGAGTACTAAATGGTCTAAGATGAGACAGGGTGAGGAAAAAAGACAAGAGGTGAATAGCAGATGGCATCAAGAGAAATTTGAATGAATAAGAAAAATAGGATATGCTATACCACACAAAGAGGGCATATGAAGGGGAAGGGATGAATACTATTATAAGAAGGAGAGGAAGAGAGCATTAAGAGGTAATATTTAAACCTTACTCTGAGCAAAATTAACCCCGAGAGGGAAGAGTAGCTATATCCATTGAGATATAGAATTCTATCTAACCCTACTGAGAAAGTCAGAAGGGATGAACCAAGGGGAGCAGGAGAGTGGGGAGATCAAAAAAGGGAGGAGAGGACAGGAGGGAGGGAATTCATTAGGCCTTAAAAAATAAAAAGAGGGGTATAATAAGGGAGGGGTAGAAAGGGAAGTAAATCAAGGGAGGGGATAAGGGGGACTGGTCTAAAACAAACCACTGGTTTAAAAAGGGAATAGCAAAAAAGAAGGGGTAGAACTAGGAGAGGATACCAAAATGTTAGGGAATACACTACAGATAATTATAACTCTGAATGTGAATGGGATGAACTCACCCATAAAATGGAAACAAATAGCAGAGTGGATTAGAAACCAAAAGCCTACCATATGTTGTCTACAAGAAACACATACAAGGCAGGTGGACATACACAGGTCAAAGGTCAAGGGCTGGAGCAAAATATTTTGGGCTTCAAATGAGAAAAAGAAGGCAGGAGTGGCGATAGTGATCTCTGACAGAGCCAAAGTAAAAATAGATTTGGTTAAAAGAGATAGGGAAGGTAATTACATCCTGATAAAAGGCAGTATAGACAATGAGGAAATAACAGTGTTCAATATGTATGCACCAAACGGTATAGCATCCAAATTCCTAAATGAGAAACTGGCAGAGCTCAAGAAGGAAATAGATAGTAAAACAATACTAGTGGAAGATCTAAATATTCCTCTTTCAGATTTAGATAAATCAAACCAAAAAATAAATAAGAAAGATATAAGAGAGGTAAATGAAATCCTAGAAAAGTTAGATTTAATAGATATGTGGAGAAAAATAAATAGAAACAAAAAGGAATACATCTTCTTTTTCAGCTACACATGGTACATTCACAAAGATTGACCATGTAATACGGCATAGAAACATTGGAAACAAATGCAAAAAACCAGAAATAATAAATGTAATCTTCTCAGATCATAATGCAGTAAAAATAATAATTAGTAAGGGCACGTGGACAGGCAAATCAAAAACTAATTGGAAATTAAATAATATGATTCTCTAAAACCAATTAGTCAAAGAAGAAATCATAGAAACAATCAATAATTTCATTGAAGAGAATGACAATGATGAAACATCCTACCAAATTCTGTGGGATGCAGCTAAGGCAGTACTCAGGGAAATTTATATCCTTGAATGCGTGTATTAACAAATTAGAGATGGCAAAGATCAATGAACTGGGCATGCAAATTAAAAAACTAGAAAGGGAACAAATTTAAAATCCCCAGGAAAACACCAAATTAGAGATTATGAAAATTAAAGGAGAAATCAATAAAATTGAAAGTAAAAGAACTATTAAATTAATGAATAAGACTGGAAGCTGGTACTTTGAAAAAAAACAAACAAAATTGGCAAAGTACTGGTCAATCTAATTTTTAAAAGGAAAGAAGAAAACCAAATTATCAGTATCAAAGATAAAAAGGAAGACCTCAACTCTAATGAAGAGGAAATCAAGGCAATCATTAAAAACTATTTTGTGCAATTATATGGCAATAAATATAGCAATCTAGGTGAGATGGATGAATATCAACAAAAATATAAATTGCCTAGATTAACAGTAGAAGAAATAGAATACTTAAATAATCCCATATCAGAAAAAGAAATTGAACAAGCCATCAAAGAACTCTCTAAGAAAAAATTCCCAGGACCAGATGGATTCCCAAGTGAATTCTATCAAATCTTCAAAGAACAACTAATTCTAATACTATACAAACTATTTGACATAATAAGCAAAGAAGGAGTTCTACCAAACTCCTTTTGTGATAAAAATATGGTACAAACACAGGAATTATACCAACACAACTACAAAACACTTTCCAAACAATTAAAACTAGATCTAAACAATTGGAAAAACATTGATTGCTCATGCGTAGGACAAGCTAACATAATAAAAATGACCATTCTACCCAAATTAATTTACCTATTTAGTGCCATACCTATCAAACTACCAAAAAACTTTTTTACCGAATTAGAAAAAACTATAAAAAAGTTCATTTGGAAGAACAAAAGATCAAGAATATCAAGGGAAATAATGGAAAAAAATGTGAAAGAAGGTGGCCTAACAGTACCAGATATTAAACTATACTATAAAGCAGCAGGCATCAAAATGATATGGTACTGGCTAAGAGACAGAAGGGAGGATCAGTGAAATAGACTGGGGTAAGCGACATCAGCAAGACAGTGTATAATAAACCCAAAGAGCCCAACTTTGGGGACAAAAATCCACTATTTGACAAAAACTGTTGAGAAAATTGGAAAACAATATGGGAGAGATTAGGTTTAGACCAACATTTCACACCCTACACCAAGATAAATTCAGAATGAGTGAACGATTTGAATATAAAGAAGGAAACTATAAGAAAATTAGGTGAACATAGAATAGTAAACCTGTCAGATCTATGGGAAAGGAAAGATTTTAAAACCAAGCAAGAGTTAGAAAAAATTACAAAATGTAAAATAAATAATTTTGATTATATTAAATTAAAAAGCTTTTGTACAAACCAAAACAATGCAACCAAAATCAGAAGGGAAACAACAAACTGGGAAAAAATATTTTTAACAAAAAGCTCTGACAGAGGTCTAATTACTCAAATATACAAGGTGCTAAATCAATTGTATAAAAAAATCAAGCCATTCCCCAGTTGATAAATGGGCAAGGGACATGAATAGGTAATTTTCAGATCAAGAAATCAAAACTATCAATAAGCACATGAGAAAGTGTTCTAAATCTCTAATAATTAGAGAAATGCAAATCAAAACAACTCTGAGGTACCACCTCACACCTAGCAGATTGGCTAAAATGAAAGAAGGGGAGAGTAATGAATGCTGGAGGGGATGTGGCAAAATTGGGACATTAATGCATTGCTGGTGGAGTTGTGAACTGATCCAACCATTCTGGATGGCAATTTGGAACTATGCTCAAAGGGCTGTAAAAGATTGCCTGCCCTTTGATCCATCCATAGCATTGCTGGGTTTGTACTCCAAAGCGATCATAGATAAACAGACTTGTACAAAGATATTTATAGCCACGCTATTTGTGGTGACAAAAAACTGGAAAACTAGGGAATGCCCTTAAATTGGGGAATGACTGAACAAATTGTGGTATATGTTGGTGATGGAATACTATTGTGTTCAAAGAAATAATAAACTAGAAGAATTCCATGAGAACTGGAAAGACCTCCCGGAATTGATTCAGAGTGAAAGGAGCAGAGCCAGAAGAACATTGTACATAGAGACTGATACACTGTGGTAAAATCGAATGTAATGGACTTCTGTACTATCAGCAATGCAATGACCCAGGACAATTCTGAGGGATTTATGGAAAGGAACACTACTCACATTCAGAGGAAGAACTGCAGGAGTGGAAACACAGAAGTAAAACAACTGCTTGAACACATGGGTTGATGAGGACATGGTTGGGGATGTAGACACTAAACAACCACACCAATGCAAGTGTAAATGCATGTGGGATATGGGAGGGGGGGATTAAAGGGAGGGGTGAAGGAGAAAGTAAAAATAAGAATCATGTAAAAAAATAAAAAATAAGTCTATGGGAAAAAAAAGTAGTTACAAAGACTGAAGAAAACAAAACTCAGTAAAAGGAAAAAGAGAGGGGCAGTGTTAAAATCTTGAAAAGAAAGATTGGTAAATTCCATCTTGTACAGGAGACCTTTCCTGTCCTCTCCTTCCCTCTATTGCTAGTGTCTTCATTCCAAAATTATCTTGCATTTACATTTATGTGATATATGAATGTATATCTTATATGCATAAATTTTTTCTCTGTTGTCTCCTCCAAGTCTCTCCCTCTCCCTCTGTCTCTGTCTCTTTCTCTCTCTGTCTCTCTTTGTCTTTCTCTGTCTCTTTCTCTCTTGCTCACTTTCTAATATATATGCTATATATACCTATACATTCCATACATATATAGTATATGTGTATTTATATTATATATTCATATATACATTTTGCACATACAAAAATTTTTGTTTGTTGCCTCCACTAAAAGAATTTGAGCTCCCTGAGGGAAAGCTGTTTTTGCCTTTTTATGTGTTTCCTCATCACTCAGTACATAGTAAATATTTTAAAAAAAGAAAAAACTGGATGACTCAGTGGATTGAGAGCCAGACCTAGAGACAGGAGGTCCTAGGTTCAAATCTGACCTCAGACAGTTTCTGGATGTGTGACTCTGGGCAAGTCACTTAACCCTCATTGCCTAGCCCTTACTGTTCTTCTACCTTGGAACCAATGCATAGTATTGATTCTAAAATGAAAGGTAAGGGTTTAGAAAAAATTTTAATTAAAAAAAAACAACCTTACCTTCTGTCTTGGAATCAATACTGTGTATTGTTTCCTATGCAGAAGCATGCAAAGGCTAGGCAATGGTGGTTATTAGCTAATCTCATCCCATTTGAGTAAATGGGTTCTCCTTGGTCAGTTTGGCTAGAAACATTCACCTCTTCTATCCCTCTTCTTATTTAAGTTTCTAACCTACCTTTCTTTGCTGGCTGGTTTTCTTATATGCGTAGCACTCTCACCTACTGATACTCAGTTTGGAGCAGAGGTTTTCAGCCCTCTCAGAGGGACTCAAAACAGAAAGATAACAAATTTTTAGATGATTGGAGTGTGTGTGGGGGGGGGGGGCTGTTCTTTCCTGTTCACTTAAGTCACTAATGCCATCAGCTTTCCAAGTTCACATGGATTCCTTATCACTCAACTCAGCTGATATCACAGAATATGTGTGTGTGTGTGTGTGTGTGTGTGTGTGTGTAATGGGAATTACTACACTTTGCCACCTGCACTATCACACCCACTGAGTGAGATGCCATCATTTTTCTAATTACACATGACTCTTCAATTAATAAAAATTTATTGAGCATCCAAAAAAAAAAAAAAGAAAAGATTGGTAAATTCCACCTTCTACAGGAGACCTTTCCTACCACCTCTCTCCCCCTATTGCTAGTGTCTTCCCTCTCTGATTAACTTCCACTTACATTATATGATATGTGAATGTATATCTCGTGTGCATAAATTTTTGTGCATATAATTTTGTGTGTACAAATCATTATCAACTATTTCAATCATCACGTAAAAACATGTTTGTGTATATATACATATACCCACATACACATATTATACACTCACATATTTTTATCTCAGTCTACAATCAGGCTATCGCTTCTCTATCAAGAGGTGGAAAGTATGCTTTCTATTGAGTCCTCTGGAATTGTCACTGTTCTTTGTGCTGATCAGAGGATCACACAGCTAGGAAGTGTACCTGAACAGCACTTGATGTAGAACTGAGCACATATTACATACTGAATAAATGCTTGTTAATTGTTGATTGAAAATGAACTAATAACATATAAAATCATTAGTAGAAATAAAGAAGAAAGATAAAATTATGTTGAATTCTAAATGACTGCAAAAGCCAATCTTATGCTGGAGAATAAATGTTGAAACATAATAGATACCTAAAAACTGAGAGGTCGATAAACTTAGTTTCTCTCCTCTGTAGAGAGTGAAACATAGTGGCAGAATGCTATATATTGCCAAATGGGCCTTTCTAACAGTTGTGGTTTTTTTTTTTAACGGTTTTTCTTTATTTTAAGAAAGTGTTTCATTCCAAATGGTAGGAAAGGGGATAGGTAAAAAAAGTAGATATATCTGCAAATTACAAAGATGTAAAACAAAAAGCTTCAATAAAATTAAATTTATTTCTTTATGGGGAAAAAGGGATAAGGGACTGGACCTCTGAATTCATTGATATAGGAAATTCCTGCATGAGGGAACTTTCTTTGCCCAGGAAGGTCAGACCTTTCTCTATAATTTAGAGTTTAGAAGTTGTTTAGGACACTGAGAGATTAAACAATTTACCCAAGTAGGTATATAATTTGATAAAGTTGCAATCATAAGACATTAACAGAAGATGTAAGGAATCTCTGCATGATCTAAATTTTTGTCTACTTTATTTGTAAATTATTTACGCTCATGTTTTAGAAAATAGTTTCTGATTTTTTAAATTGTTGGACATATGCAAACAGTATTACAGGTTAGCAGAGATAAAAGATTATAATAATACATTTTGTAAATTGTAAGCAAAAGGTTATTTTTATATTATGTGCTATTTAATTGTCAATCCTAATTTGTCCTGGTTTTCATCTAGTTACAGAGATTCAGTAAATGCCTTGGAACAATATTGAATTCTCTTAGCTCATGTATGTTACTTTAATATTTACATTCAACTGGGATTAGAAGACTATCAAAATGTCTATGTTTTAGAATATTTCACTTGCCAATAAAAAACAAAAGCAATTCCACAAAAAAAAAAAAAAAAAAAAAAAAGCCCAGTATGGGTGAGAAGTGGGTCTTAAATTCAGATCTTTCTGATTCTGAAACAGGCTCTCTATACCACACTGCCTCTGGGATAAAAAGAAAGGAAGAAAGTATATGAATAAGGTTTATCCTCCCTCTTGGTAATAATTTCATGTTTAATAGCAACTTTAAGTGCCTTAACCAAAAAGAGCAGGTAATGTAATAAATTTATACACGATCAATGGGGGAGATAGTTTTAATCCATCTTGTGTTGTCCCTTATTTTAAACCACACACAGTAGACTGGATGTCTATAATACCCATTGATAAAAAGAGGTCCATCTCGAAGAGAGTTTGCCTTTGCAAATGAAATAATCGCTGTGGTACTGTGATTAACGAGGGTCACAGAACCTCAGCATGATTGATTATCCTGACATTATAGCCATTCTCTGACAATACAGTGTGAAATGTTTCATTGTCCTCATAATTAGCAAGCATAATTATAACTTTGACTTACAGGACACACATCTTCGGCAAAACTTGAAATGCTTGCAATCATTAACAAAGGACACTCAAAACCTTTTCTTCCCTTTCATCCTCCCCTTAGAATTAATGACAGAATCATCTCATGTACTAGAATGTAAACTCCTGGGAGTGAAGACAAAGGACTGTTTCATTCTTTACCTTTGTAACTCCAGGGGCTAAAACAGTGTTTGATGTATAGTAGGTTCAATAAACATTCAATAAGTATTTTTTAAACCCTTACCTTCTATCTTAGAATCAATATTGCATATTGGTTCTAAAGCAGAACAGCAGTAAGGACAAGTCAATGGGGTTTGAGTGACTTGCCCAGGGTCATACAGCTTGGAAATGTCTGAGATCAGATTTGAACCCAGGATCTCCTATTTCTAGTCCTGACTCTTAATCCACTAAGGCACCTAGCTGCCTCCTCATTGAGTATTTACTAGTTACCAGGCACTGGACTAAGTTTTAAGGATGCACAGAAAAGCAATATTCTGAAGGGGCTCATAATTTAATAAGAAATACAGTATGCAAAAAGAAAAAGTTATATGTATGTAATAAAGACTACTCTGGTTCCTACTGTCTGAAGGCCAGGAATATCACATTTCACCCTTCCTCCAAGCTTTTCTGGTACCCTTAAAAGTGCTTGAAGGGTAGTTAATCTCTCTGCTGATGACTTTGGCTCCCACTGATGGTGTTTCTTCATGTGGGTAGGGGGCAGAACCTGCACTCTCAGTTCCATTTATCCAGTAATGATCACATAAGCTTTCACAAAGGATTATTTACTTCAAGAGTTATAATAATGAATAAGCAAACATAACCTACAATATGTGAGAAGTATAATTCTGTCTGGCCATCTTGCCTCTATCTCTGAAGAGGAGAGAATTGTATCCATGATTTACTATTCCCTTAGAGCACTATCTCAAATTCCAAGTCCAAAATGCCCCTTAGGCTCATTTGCCCCAGACATCCTAACCCCTCTGGCCTTTGGACTGGCTGTAACATCCCACCTGGAATCCTGGTTCCAAGGGCACCATCTTGGTAGGGATTAGCTTCTGGCAAACAAAATAAACCAGAAGCTGAAACTCCAGGCTCATTTCTCAGGGCCAAGGAGTAAAAGTAAGAGCAAGAAAAAGAAGTCCTTCTTTTCCCAAACAGTTCAGTTTGTGTTTGAGATGTCTTCAGGACATGCAGTTCAAGGTGTCCCAGAATCAGGTGTGATATGAGACTAAAGATCAAGAGAGAAGTCAGGGCTAAAGAAATAGTTCTGAGAATGCATAGAGATAATAATTGAACTGATATGAGCTGATGAGGTCACAAAGTGAGATAGTAAAAGAGCCCAATGTAAATGCTTAATAAATGCTTATTGAATTTAATTAAATTGACTTCCCTGGTCCTGAATTTCCTCATCTGTAAAATAAGGGTGTTCAACTAGATGGCTCCTTACAGCTCAAAAATTTTATGATTCTAATTAGTGAGCATTAATGACTAATGAAGAGTGTTGGTATCAGCGAGTCTTAGAAGTGACAGATGGGAACTGTCCTCCTAAGTAAGTTAAACCTTTTGTTAGTTCAGCTGTGAAGTCTGCAGAAATGTATGGTTCTACAGAGGCTATAGACTTGGCCAGACTAGGTTTGCAGATGGGACAATATAAAAGCAATGCTTCACTGCTATTTTAGATCAAGATTTTGTACCTCTTATTGCTACAGCTGGTGACCAAGATCCAAGTTTAACAGACAGATGGCAGAATTATAGTGGACTTGCTTTCTAGCACACTTAAGTGTATTTTGTCTTAGCACTAAATTCAAAAACCAAAAGGTAGCTCATGCAGTGCAGAGGAAAGAAATGCAAAGAGATGAGACAAAAACCTAGAAAGCAATGCAGATATGACTAAAAAGAATAAACTACATAGTGAAGTCTGAAAATAAATTCATATTGGGAAGAATCAGAAACAAGGTAGACTCCCATGAACATAACAGAACATGACTGTGCTCCAAGAAATAAAGAACACTATGAATACAGAGAAGCGATGAAAGACTTGTAAGAACTGATGTAAAATGAAATACTCGGAACCAATCAATCAGCATGCACAATAATTAAAACAAAATAAATGGAAATAAAATTAACAACTAAATAATCAAAACTAAATGCTATAAAATTATATTGGCCAAATCTGGCCCTCAAAAAGACACATTGGTGTTTTATAGAACTATTTTCTCCTTTTTATGTCTCCTTTTTATTTTTTTAATAAGGAATGACTCCCTAGAGGTTAAGGAGAAATATATTGAGAAATGTAGGTGATGTCCAAACAAAAATGGAACAAATTCATCTTTTTTTTTTTAAAGAAGGGAATAAATCCACAAAATTCATGTCAGATCGAAGTAAGATATCTAGGCTGCTATTGTGTAAGTAAAAGCCATATATTGGTATGAATGCCATATAGATGGCAATGAAATATATACATATATATATATATATATATAGTGTGTGTGTTGTACATGTATTTATGTGTAACATGTTAAGAGCAGCTAAGCTACACAATGGATAGAGCAATAGGCACGGAATTAGGAAGGCCTAAGTTCAAATATGGCCTTAGACACTTAGTTATGTGACCCTGGGCAAGTCACTTAACTACTTGCCTCAGTTTCCTCATCTTTAAAATGAGCTAGAAAAGGAAACAGCAAACTACTTCAGTACCTCTGCCAAGAAAACCCCAAATGGTATCACAAAGGGTCAAACAAAATGGAAAATGACTGAACAAATAATATATTAATGCATGGTTTTTATATGGCAAAGCCACAAGGGCCCTTTCCTCTCAGATCTTGACTTTCTTCTATACTGTAAATATTAACTAAGAGTTGTCCTTGATGCTCTAGTTTTCATGTTGTGGGGGAAAAGACAGATATGTGGATCTGATTCCAAAAGTAGAATTCAAAATAATCTTATCACCTTTGGTTAATCAGGAACAAGAGCTTAGGACAAGAAGATAATGTGATCAGAAATAAATCAGAGGCAACTGCTCAAACTCACAGAAAATTCTCATTTGAATATGTCCTAAAACACTGGAAATATGGGGAGGACAGAGTCACCATCCACACAGAGCCTATACCTGCTGCTGTCTCTCAAATAGACTTTGAACAATGATGCTTAGCCCTCAAAACTGCTGCCAAGTAAAAGAATAAGTAAGATAAAGTCACACACTACAAATTTAGTTTTAATTGAGAAATAAAACTTTCTATTGTGACAATTCAAATTTTAGGAGGCAATATTTTGGGGTATTTAATCAATCTATTAGTTGTTCAGTCAAAACAAATTAATAAGGTCAAATGATTCTCTCAATAATCAAAATCCCAATGCCCATTATCACCACTATTATTTAACATGGTACTAGAAACACTAGCAGTAGCAATTAGAGAAGAAAAAGAAATTGAAGGAATTAAAATAGACAATGAAGAGATCAAGCTATCACTCTTTGCAGATGATATGATGGTATACTTAAAGAATCGTAGAGAGGGAGCAGCTGGGTAGCTCAGTGGAGTGAGAGTCAGGCCTAGGGACAGGAGGTCCTGGGTTCAAACCCAGCCTCAGCCACTTCTCAGCTGTGTGACCCTGGGCAAGTCACTTGACCCCCATTGCCCACCCTTACCACTCTTCCACCTATGAGACAATACACCGAAGTACAAGGGTTAAAAAAAAAAAAAAAGAATTGTAGAGAATCAACTAAAAAGCTAAGGGAAATAATCAACAACTTTGGCAAAGTTGCAGGATAAAAAAATAAATGCACATAAAACATCAGCATTTCTATATATTTCCAACACATCCTGGCAGCAATAGTTAGGAAGAGAAATTCCATTTAAAATCACCTAGACAATATAATCTATTTGCCAAGACAAACACAGGAATTATATGAACACAACAAAACACTTTCCATACAATTAAAACTAGATCTAAAAAATTGGAAAAACATTAATTGCTTGTGGTTAGGATGAGCTAATATAATAAAAATGACAATCCTACCCAAATTAATTTACTTATTCAGTGACACACCTATCAAACTACCAAGAACCCTTTTTACTAAATTAGAAAAAACTATAAGAAAGCTCATTTGAAAGAACAAAAGATCAAGAATATCAAGTGAAATAATGGGGGAAAAGTGAAGGAAGGGGGCCTACCAGTAACATATCTGTACTATAAAGCAGTAGTCATCAAAACAATATGGTACTGGTTAAGAGATAGAAGGGAGGATCAGTGAATAGACTTGGGGTAAGTGACTTCAGCGAGATAGTGTATGATAAACCCCAAAGATCCCAGCTTTGGGGACAAAAACACACTATTTGACAAAAACTGCTGGGAAAATTGGAAAACAGTATGTAGAGATTACATTTAGATCAACATCTCTCACACCTTACACCAAGATAAATTCAGAATGGGTGAATGACTTGAATATAAAGAAGGAAACTATAAGTAAATTAGGTAAACACAGAATAGTATACCTGTCAGATCCTTGGGAAAGGAAAGATTTCAAGACAAAGCAAGAGTAAAAAAAAATAAAAAATGTGAAATAAATAATTTTGATTACATTAAATTAAAAAGGGTTTGCACAAACAAAACCAATGCAACCAAAATTGGATGGGAAGTAATAAATTAGGAAAAAATCTTTATAACAAAAACCTCTGACAAAGGTCTAATTACTCAAATTTACAAGGAGTTAAATCAATAGTACAAAAAAAAAAAAAAAAAAAGCTATTCCCCAATTGATAAATGGGCAAGGGACATGAATAGGCAATTTTCAGATAAAGAAATCAAAACCATCAATAAGCACATGGAAAAGTGTTCTAAATCTCTTATAATTAGAGAAATGCAAATCAAAACAACTCTGAGGTACTGCCTCATACCTAGCAGATCAGCTAACATGACAGTAAAGGAAAGTAATAAATGTGGGAGGGGATGTGGCAAAATTGGCACACTAATGCATTGCTGGTAGTGTGAATTGATCCATTCTGGATGACAATTTGGAATTTTGCCCAAAGGGTTTTAAAAGACTACCTAGGGGGCAGCTGGGTGGCTCAGGTCCTAGGTTCAAATCCGGCCTCAGACACTTCCCAGCTGTGTGGCCCTGGGCAAGTCACTTGACCCCCATTGCCTACCCTTACCACTCTTCTGCCTTGGAGCCAATACACAGTATTGACTCCAAGATGGAAGGTAAGGGTTTAAAAAATTAAAAAAAAAAAAAAAAAAAAAAGCACAACCTCCCTGCCCTTTGATCCAGCCATACCACTGCTAGATTTATACACCAAAGAGATCATAAGGAAAAAGACTTGTACAAAAATATTTATAGCTGTGCTCTTTGTTGTGGCAAAAAAAAAAAAAAAATTGGAAAATGAAGGAATGTCCTTCAATTGGGTAGTGGCTAAACACACTGTGGTAACTGTTGATGATGGAATACTATTGTTCTCAAAAGAATAATGAATTGGACAAATTCCATGTGAACTAGAAAGACCTCCAGGAATTGATAAAGAACGAAAGGAACAGAACCAGGAGAACATTGTACACAGCAATGGACACACTGTGGTACAATCGAATGTAATGGACTTCTCTACTAGCAGCAATACAATAATCCAGGACAACTATGAGGAACTTATGAGAGAGAACACTTTCCACATCCAGAGAAAGAACTGTGGAAGTAGAAACACAGAAGAAAAACAACTGCTTGATCACATGGGTCGATGGGGATATGATCGGGGATATAGATTCTAAACGATCACCCTAGTGCAAATATCAACAATATGGAAATAGGTCTTGATCAATGACACATGTAAAACCCAGTGGAAGTGTGAGTTAGTTAAAGGAGAAGGGTAGGAGAAGGGGAGGAAAAGAACATGAATCATGTAACCACAGAAATATTTTTCTTAATTAATCAATTAAATAAAACATTTTAAAAAGAGAAAGTGAAAAAAAAATTAATCAAAATCCCAAACTCCTCTAGTGCCGGTCCATAAATATAATTTGGGGAGGTCATTATTCAGTTCCTCCCTTGAACCTACCAAAATATCTCTAATGTAAAGAATTAATTGGCAGGCTGTCCATCAAAACTCTCAGCCCCTTCCCTATTCCATGTATTTGACAGGAAGAACATTGTCTCCCCTATCAAATCATCAGGTTTTATTGGGGGGGGGGGGGACATTTCTGCAAGTTCCTAAGAACAAAGGAAAGATAAAAATCAACAGACTGATTGGAGTCTCTAATCTGGGACCCAGATACAATACATAAAAAAATTAATTCTTACACTATTACAACAGCAAATAATAAGTGGCAGATCTATACTGGCCTAATAGATGAATGTGAGGATTGCTCTCTAGATTATCCAGACGTTTTTACATCATAGATAGATAGATAGATAGATAGATAGATAGACAGATAGATAGATAGAAGATAGACAGATAGATGGATGGATGGATAGACAGATCGACACAGATAGAAAGATAGACAGATTAGATAGATAGATATACACATATATGTGTGTATGTGCTTATATATAGGACATATATAAATATACATGCATACATATATTCCTATGCATATGTATTATATATACACTTTATTATTGTTTTATTTCTATTATTGATTCTATGAAATTTGTACTAAATGTATGAATTCAATCATATGGCAACAAGGTCAAATTCCAAAAGAAAGTAAGTTAAAAGATGCTCTTTTTTTTCCAGTAAAAAGCCATTTTAGGTCACCAAAAATAAAAATAAAAACTTGGAAATCAAAATTAAATAAAGAGACAACACATTTACTGAAACAGATGGTAGAAGAAAATAGAGAAACTCTGTAATGTAACTTTTTCCTTCAAGTTGAGGTTTTGCAATTTTGAGGTGATTTAAGCAAGCTAATTTCAGAGGACTAAATTTTAGGCATATTGAAATTATAAGTGCACTTCTCCACATGCAAAAATTCAGTAACTGGAAACAAAATTAGTTGCTTGACCTTATATTCAATGGTTGATTTATATACCTACAATTTAAATGCCCCTTGGACATATGATATATAAAACCTAATAAAACTCAGTATAGTGCCTAAAATAGTCACTTAACTTAAGATTACTGCCATAGCTAATAGCAGTAAATATTGTGAATTATTGCTAGAATGGACTATTCAGGGAAGTTTGGTATGTATGTGTGTGTGTGTGTGAGAGAGAGAGAAACAGAAGAAAACAGAGAAAGAAAAAGAGAGAGGAGAGAGAAAGAGGGAAAGAGAGAGAGAGAGAGAAAGAGAGAGAGAGAGAGAGAGAGAGAGAGAGAGAGAGAGTGAGAGAGAGAGAGAGAGAGAGAGAGAGAGAGGTGTCTTTAGTTTCTCTTCATTTTCTTAAATTCCACTGACTTAAATGATCTTTCTTGATTATTAATGTTTTCGAATTCAAGGAACAACTTGGATGTGTTTGGGAAAGAGAATTGATTAATTGAAGGAGTTATTTTGTTTTTGCTTTATTTTATTGTTCAATTATTTTCTGAATATATTTTTGGCAATATAAGCACCATGAAATGAACTGCTTTGATACTTCCAAGTAAAGTGTAACCAGAGAAGTGTATATGGCATTAAAAATGAAGGCATAAATTATATCATGGAGAGTAAATAGGTACTGCTACATCAGTGGTTTCTCCCTTGATTCTTTATTGGTAATTAAATTGACAACTTTTTTCCTTTCTCTAATAGTTAAAAATCGAAAATAATACAACTAATCCTACTGCGTAGCAGTATGTTTCCATCTAGTCAACCACTTCTTCCTCCTATTCATTTTCATTTATCTCAAGAAGAGTATGGCTAGTAGAAAAATGTCTATTACCCCTCTACCATCACGTTATTTATAGGTAAAATGAAGAATGGAAAGGATGGATCAATCAAGATTCTCTCTCAGTGAATAAATTAGAAAGCTATCCCTCAACTCCAAAATCATGCGTTCTAAAATCCAAATGTGAATTGCTTTTGATTTCCAATCCTATTAAACAAGCATTTTATAAACCCCTACTATGTTCAAGGTGATCTGCTAGACACCGAGTATCCAAAGGTATGTCTCTTTTTCAAAATATTCTTTCACAATTTCTTTTTCTTAGTTTAAATTTGCTCATTCCATTAAAATACCAAATTAGTTCCCACTCTCCACTTCCTCCATTAAAGAAGGCATCATCTGACAAAAAAGAATAGATATATGTGCATCTAAAACTGTCTTCTTTCTGCTTGTCAGTTCTTTCTCTGGACATGGACTTATACAAGTCATTCTTCAAATAATTTTTCTACTTTTTCTATTGCTATATATAATGTTCTCTTGGTTCTACTCATTTCAGTCTTCATAATTTATGTAGGTCTTTCCATTTTTTTTCAAAATTAACCTGTCCATTATTTCTTATTATAGCCCAGGAATATTCCATCACAATCATATGCCTTAATTTGTTTAGCCTTTTCCCAATTGATGGGCATCCCTTAAATTTCTAGTTCTTTGCCACTACAAAATAAATATTTTAGAACAAATATGTTCTTTTCATTTTTCTTTGATCATCTTAGAAAATAAGCCTAATATTCGTATTGCTTAGTCAAAAGGCATTCACATTATTACCACTCTTTGAATATAATTTTAAATTACTCTCCAAAATGGTTAGATCAGTTCACAGTTCCACCAACAGTGTATGTGTCCCCATTTTTCCATCATCCCCGCCAACATTTGTGATTTTGCCTTTTTATTATTTGAACCAAGATTATAGATGTGAGATGATGAGAGTTGTTGTGATCTGCATTTTGCTAATCAATAATAATTTAGAGCATTTTTCATATGTATGTAGTTGTATATAACTTTGATTTCTTTATCCAACAACTGCCTTTTCATATCTATAAGGTAACTTAGGTGATGCAATGGATTGAGCACTGAGAAAGGAGTCAGGAAGAACTGAGTTCCAATATGGCCTTAGACACTTATTTAGCTGTGTGACATTTAACCTCTGTCTGATCCAGCATATACTCTGCTGCAAAATGGGGATCATAATAATACCTACCTCCAAAAGTTATTGTGAAGATGAAAAAGGAAATATTTGTAAAGTGTTTAGCAGTGTGTCAAGAACTTGTAGGTGGTTAATAAATGTTTGAAATGGGGGCAGCTGGGTAGTTCAGTGGATTGAGAGCCAGGCCTAGAGATGGGAGGTCCTGGGTTCAAATCTGGCCTCAGACACTTCCTAGCTTTGTGATCCTGGGTGAGTCACTTAAACCCCATTGCCTAGCCCTTGCTGCTCTTCTGCCTTGGAACCAATACATAGTATTGATTCTAAGACAGAAGGTAAGGGTATAAATAAATTTTTGAAATGTTTGTTCCCTTCTACTGCCCCCATAGCAGTCATATGTAATATTAGGAATAGAAGGAACCTTGGAGGTCATCTGGTCATAGATGAAAGGAATCTTGAGAATCTAAACCCCTCATTTCACAAACTGAGAAAAACAGACCTCCAGGGAGGGGAAAGGACTTGCTGGAAATCACATACACATATACTCCTTCATTTTGTAGATAAAGCATCTGAAATTCAGAGAGAAGTAGCAGAGATATCAGGGGAATAGATCTGAAAAATAAAACCGATTTTTTGCATGTCTTGTAACAGTAGCATTCAGTTTGGATTTTAAAGTGTTTGCGTTAAAAACCACAATTCAAGAGTAAAAGATAATACTAGAATTTCTGCAACTCAAATTTTACTTCCTGGTATATGAGAGATAAAGATTGTGCAGCACCTGTAGTCTATTTTATATTCTGTTCTACGCTATTTGTAGTATTTGGGCAGATTTCAAAAAATCAAGTATTATATTTAAGAATATATTAAGCCCTTAAATCCATGTATGGTAAGGAAGATATTTTCTGAAAAAAAAAAACATGACCTTGTTTGCTGTATGATTCAATAACTGTCACCTCAGTACCAGCTTGAATGATGATATTTTAAAATATTCTGTGGAATACACAAAAAAAGTCATCCATTGTAAGAGGCCATGGCTTTATACAAACTCTGCTTTACTGTATTCCAAGTTCTTGAGCTCTGAGGTCTATTATCTACAGACTGGAAACCTGTACTAATACCTATACTAGGTATGAATTTCTGTCTATCCTAAAATCCACAGGTCAAATCGTTTCTTCTCAATTTCTTCAACTGAGAAATGGAAATGGCAAAAATGGTAATGGCACTGTGTAATGGCAAAAAACACTTGTCTTAGAAACCTCAATTTGAATCTTTCTTCTTCTATCTTCCAGCTATATATTCTTTGAGAAATTATTTGATCTTTAAATATCAGTTTCAGGAACATCTAGGTAGCTCAGTAGATTGAGTCAGGCCTAGAGATGGGAGGTTTGGGGTTCAAATATGACCCCAGATACTTTTTTCTTTTTTAATTCAAAGACATTTTTATAGGTCATTTAAAAGATAGTACCAGTGGCAGCTAGGTGGCTCAATAGAGTGAGGGCCAGGTCTAGAGATGGGAAGTCCTAGGTTTAAAACTGGCCTCAGACACTTCCTAGCTGTGTTACCCTGGACAAGTCACTTAACTGTCAGTGCCTAGCCCTTATCACTATTCTACTGTGGAACCAATGCACAGTATTGATTCTAAGACAGAAGGTAAGGGTTAGAAAAATAAATAAATAAGCAAACATCAGTTTCTTTACTTGTATAGCCCACAGAATCCTCAGTTCAAGGTACTTTTTTAAACCCCATTTTTTATTTTTTTGAAAATTTTTATTTAACTAATTGATTTAGAATATTTTTCCATGATTACATGATTCATGTTCTTTTCCTCCCCTCCTCCAACCTTCCTCCTCCCCCCATAGCCAACAAGCAATTCCACTGGGTTTTACATGTCTTTGATCAAGACTTATTTCCATATTGTTAATAATTTCATTAGGGTAATCTCTTAGAGTCTACATCCCCAATCATGTCCCCATCAATCCATGTGATCAAGCAGTTGTTTTTCTTCTGTGTTTCTACTTCCACAGTTCTTTCTCTGGATTAAACCCTATTTTTTAAAAATAAGTTTATTCTTAAACTTATTTTAAACTTAAATAAGTTATTATTTTAAGTTTTTAAATAAGTCCTTAAAAGTAAGAGCTAGACAGTGGAGATTAAGTGACTTGTCCAAGGTCACAGAGCTAGGAAGTATCTGAGACCAGATTTAAACCCAGGACCTCTCATCTCTAGACCTGGCTCTCAAACCCCTGAGCCACCTAGCTGCCACCGGTACTATCTTTTAAATGACCTATAAAAATATCTTTGAATTAAAAAAGAAAAAAAGATCTTAAAAATCATTAATAAATAAAATAATAACAACAAATGCTAAAAAATAAATAAACAAGTTACTTATAAACACAGTTTTCAATCTACTAGAAGGTCTGTGACTGGTAAGTCTTTCCCTTGTAAAGAAGACTAAAGCTATCTTCATTAAGCATCATCAAACAGTTGTCATGAACCTTGAATCCAACTCTCTTTCAGAGTTGTCAGCCAATAGCTGTAAAGCTTTCTGCAGCTTAGTTTATCAGTTCTTTCCACCAATAACTATGAATCTTGCTTCAGTTCTCTCTCAAGATTCTCCACCAATAGCTGTGACTATCCCCAGCTTCCCCAATCATCTCTCCATCAGTAACTACTAAGCATTGAGTCTCCTCAGCTGGGCTCCAGCAGAAGGCACAGATGCCCAGGTGAGAACAGGTCTGCTTTTTGAATTCTTCTTAGAACTCTTCTGTTAACTGCTTCTCTGAACTGACAGGAACTGTTCTGCCTCCTCCTGGTCTCTCAGTCCAACAGTCACCTAACTTCTGGTAGAATCCCATCTTAATTATCAGTTTGGAGGTCTTAGCATACCCTCCCACTGAAGTAAAGCTCCCCAGGGCTCTACTTTATCAAATAGAAAAGGAATTTGAGAGATGTTATGGTTAAAACAAAACAAAACAGATAACCTCATTCCAGAAGCTCCTCTCTGTTATGCAAACTAGTAATGGCTGGCTAAACCAGCTAAAGAATTCTGAAAGGCTGTTGACCTTGATTCCATGTTCCCCTTAGCAATACATCACTCAGCCAGGTTTCTTTCTTTGACTTCTCTGTATTTTCAAAATATGAATGATAGCACAAGCACTACCTCTCTTTTACTGAAAAGCATTATAGAAAATTGTATAAATGTTTGTAAGGGGCAAGGGGAGAAGGATGAGGGATCTTTCCCTTAGCATAAAGAATATCTGGAAAAAGTTGCCAGTACCTTCTGGTAGTGTAATGGAGCATGAGGGTCATTTACAAGACTAGTTACTGATTACATGGGCTGTAGAGAACTAAAATTAGGATTAATTGCATTGACAATCTATGATATATGCTCTTGCTTTGTGTTTTGCTCTTTTTTCTAAACTTCCTGCTTTTCTTTAGCTTCTTTTATTTCATGTATCCTTTCCCTTCATTCCCCAAAGATCAGGCCCCTACCTACTACTTGTCCCAGCCCCTGCTTTCATTCTGAAGATTTTTTTTTTTAGTACGACTACCCCAAAAAAGATAAATCATGTCCTCAGGCTGGGAGCAGATTTATTGGCACTCATGTCCAACCCATTCCTTTTTAGGATGATAGATGGTGTGATATAAATTGTTTCTCTTTTTTTAAATAGAGCCCTCATCCTGTCAATAAGTAATAGAAAGATTTGTTGATGTATATACTCCTCTGCCTACCTAGAAAAATCAGGAAAGTAACCCTCCTCTCCTCATTGACCTAGGGATCACTGCAGTCCCCTGAGATATTCAGCATGGGACAGTTGGACACTTGGAGTCTGAACTGCCACTACCTCAACAAGTGATGTATCTAGAGAAGTTGGCATTACCCTCACAGACATTTCTGGTCCAGCTAGGTATGTTGAAATAATACCCTGCCTATTACATTCGATATCAGTGGAGCCTCCGACATACCTCAGAGTGCAGGAAGCTGAGATTCGGGACTGACCATGCTGAATGATAGGAACTGCACTACATCGAGACTCCTGGAAAAAAATCCCAGAGCTACTGGTTTCTACCTGATCCTATTTATCCTTCAAAAAACTCTCTAGCATTGTAAGTCTCCCTCATGTAGTCATTTCCAGCACCTTGTAATTTCAACCTGAGCACTGATCAGTCCATTGAACTAACATAGGGGGATATGATAGAAATTGGATGGACAAGAGGACAGAGCTGTGAGTGTTTATCCTCACCCTCAGAAAGAGACCCCCTGCCTAAACCTTAATTAAGGCTGGGAAGTGGTCAGGGGAGTTCATTCATGGTAGGTGTAGCACAAACTCTAGCTCTCCTAGAGTTAAAGACTGGAAACCTTTCTCAGGGACTAAGGAATAAGTCCTTGCTCCTCCAAGTGGCCCCTTTTCGGTGCCAGCTGGCCAGAGACTGTGGGTAGGACTGCTATTTATCAACAGAGCTGAAGACATGCTGACTAGTGCAAAGCCTGTGGCTATGGTGGTTTCACACTAAAAGAATAATCACACTTCCCCAGTGCGAATAGCAGCGGGAAGAAGATAGCGGTGGCAACAGAGTAGTCACAGCGAGACCTTCTCAGCCATGACAAGAGCAGATGTAGGACAAAGCCAAGACTCGGCAAAATGCTGGGGTTCCCACAAAGGATGAGAGGAATCAGAGACACGAGGCTGCGAAGAGGTTTTCAAACTGCATTGTGAAACAGGCAGCACTAAAGACGAAACTCTTCTCCCTGTGGAGTTCCCAAGAGAGTTGTTTCATTTTCCCAACCAATTCAAGAGTCCAATGGAGATGGCAACCATTTATGGATAGAAGGAGGGAAGATGGGGCTGAGAATGATTCAGCTGCTTAATTTTACATTTTTTCCTTTTCTACCTCATCCCAATTAAATCATTTCTTACTTCATTTCTGGTTCCTTTCTGGTCTGTTGGTAGAAAATACACTGGACAGAGCTCAAGAACAATATGCCCCATCATATCAAAATCAGATAGATGTGGAATTCCTGAGGTAAGTGGGATTCCTCTGTGTGTATATGTATGTATGGGTGTATATGTGTATATATTATATGTAGATACATAAGTATGAATGTCTACATTATATATGTATATATACTTATACATACCCATATTCTCATTTTATTTTTTTCTGATGTGTGTGTGTGTGTATCATTGTACTCACTAAAGGAACAAAGGACCAAAAAAGAACCAAAATGACATCACTGGTAATATATTTTGACTCGAGCATAAATTGAATTTAAGTGAGGCAGAGTTGTACACACTCATCAGTCTCACTCTTCTAGAGCCATCAGAGCCAGTGATGAGACAAAAGTCAAGATGAGTAGTGATGGTTCAGGATGACTTTGGCTTCCTTAATGTCTCATCAAGCTCTAGGTGCGCCATAGTGCTTTTTTCCATGGCCATTGGAACAAAGTGTTTTCATCCACCCCTTCCACAAGGCAAAGTCTTCACATGCTTGGGGCTGAGACCCCCCTAACTCACAGACAATTTGAAACTAGGTTGTGAGTAAACAAGTTATACAAATACACATATGTACATATATGCACATATATGTATGTATACATACATGCAAATATACATACATGATATTATTTTGAACTGAACCTACCTATGACTTCATCAGCATAGGGAACTCTACATGAAGAAACTCCCTCTGTCAATGCAGATCAGACCTGTTCTCCAAACTTGCAGCCTACAGAATTATCTGAGGCACTGAGAGGGTGATTTACCCACCGTCATTAAAGGGTTGGAGACAGGACCAGAACTCGCCCCCCTGGCTTGGAGGCCAGCTTCCCATTTATTATACCACTCGGCTTTTCATGATATTATTATTCAACCATGAGAATATAAAATGCTGTAAATGTTTTTATATTTTATATATATATATAGTTTTATACTTTTATTTTTGTATATACTATTTTATATCCCTTGTATATTTTCCATTTTTAATACAAAAATGCAATTTCTTTGCCCTAGCTTCAGTATATTTAAATAGTATTCATCGGGTTTAAGACCATGCCATGAGTAGGGAGATGTGGCCACACCTGGCATTGTCCTATAACCACTTTATTCAATGATGGGTGTTTAATAGCTTTCAATGGTCTGTGGCACAGTCGTGTGAATAGGCCTTGGTTTTTTGTTTTTTTTTTGTAGTTTCTAGTCCCTGAGATGTTTTATTTCTCAGTGGTAAACCAAACAAATCTCTTCCTCAAAATTTGAAATATATATATATATATAGTGTTTGTGAAACTCTGACATATCGAAATGTTGAACAGGAAAAAAAAATGTTTTGCTATCTAAACATTGAACACTTTTGATTTTTCTTTTTTGCATTATTTTTCCTCTTCCTGAAGAATGAAAACTGGCAGGCTCATTAAACCTGAGGAATCACAGGCAGTAAATGCAGCAGCAACAGAAAAGAGCCGTTATCCACGCAGTAAAGTGAAATAAAGTTCTCTCCGAGAGCTACATTAAGCAGCAAAGAATGCTCACTTCTGGTAGCTTTTATGCTCTGTCAGCTTCCAGACAAGCCATTAAAAGATGAGGGGGGATGGGGAGGGGGAATACAGAGTGAGGAAAGCATCATAGAGATGAGGCCTCAAAGCACTTTGTCTAGGTTATTCTTAATGAGTGATTCTTGTGTCCTGTGCAAATTTCTACAAAGCCAAGTAGAGTTCCCTTGGATGGAATTTCTGATTCCTGACCTGGAGGTCATGATGCATAGGAAGGGAGGGTTTATTAAAGACCAAAAAAGAACACACTGGTGTACCTGAATGGAGAAATCTTTCTTTTGAAGGACATGAGGTGGCTTTAAAGATGTGAGACAGACAGCCCCCTCTTATGCAATATGATTTATTGGTTTAAGGGAGCTGGACTGCTAATCTGGGGTCAGAGAAGTGTTGGACCTGGTTTCCCTTTTATTCAGACTGCCACAAGACTGCAGTTGTATCAGGGATGTTAAAGTACAGGATGTCCCCAAAATCGAAGAGCATTTTAAGTTTTAACAATTTAATTTCTTAAATTTTATTAAGTTAAAATAATTAAATTGTTAATAATTTAACCATTTAAAACTGCATTAAGAATTTTAGGAAATCCTATATAACCTCATGAGCAACTCATGATGAAATAAGCGTTTGAAAGATAAGACCCAGACAGTAGGGATGATAGAATGAAATTGCCTCCATTTTTCCTTCCCCAAAAACTTTGTCTCCCAGGAGGGAGCTCCCACCTCTGGGGGATAAGCTGTACAAGATGACTTCATTATTTTGTAACAAGAGCACACACACACACACACACACACACACACACACACACACATCAAATACAACAACCTTGGACCTGTTCTTACAGGACTGGACTCCCATATCTACTTTGCCTACCTGAGGCTATGAGGGTATCCCTTCACAAATAGCCATTATCAGTGTACACAAAATTCCTTTGGAGTGGGACCCCTTGATTCTCACACAACTGAATAGCATAAAGCAGTGGTTCCCAAACTTTTTTGGCCTACCACCCCCTTTCCAGAAAAAATATTACTTAGCACCTCTGGAAATTCATTTTTTTTTAAATTCGAATATCAATTAATAGGAAAGATAAATGCACCTGTGACCATCACCACTTCCCTGGATTGCTGCAGCACCCACCAGGGGGCAGTGGCACCCACTTTGGGAATCACTGGCATAAAGGAAGCAGAAACAAAAAGGGCGAAAGTCAAGTCAACATTTGGTAAACCCATCAAAGTATCTTAGTATATATGTGTGTGCGTACAGGTTAACATATCTTGCTATTATTTGACCCCTCCAATGAAGAAGGGCACACTGCTCATATTTGACATAGAACTTAACTTGATAAATTTAAATTTGGCCTTTTAAGGGCCTCATATGTCCTTTCCTCCTACAAAGGCTTTGCATAGTGCATAATTACATAGCACATTATTTTTGAAGAGGACCAATGGCATTTGAGTCACATGTAAATTAGATTTAAGTGAGTCAGAGGTACACAAAGTCCTCAGCCTCACTCTCTCTTCTAGAGTCATTGAAGTTCAGTGGCAAGACAAAGTCTGAATGACTGGCAATAGCCCAGGTTTCAGAGGATGACCATGACATCTTTGATGTCTGACCAAGCTCTAAGCAATCCACAGTACCTGCTTCAGCTGCCTTCACAGCCACTGGAACAATTATCGTCTTCCATCTTTTCTACTAAGAGAAATTTTCATATGCTTGGAATAGACATCCCCTAACTCACCAACAAATTTGAGGAATCTTCATTACTCTCATCCTGGTTTATCTAGCCAGCTGAGACAGTTTTATCACTGTGTAGCCACTGCACATGTCATGGCTTCTTGAAGTCACGGGTGAGAGTGGGAGAAAGATAGACATCAAAAGTGGATGAGCAGCCCTAAAAAGGACTCAGTAAACCCTCCGACCCAAAGTGCTCATCTTCTCTGAAGACCCCATACCACCCTGGAACATTTAGTCACTTCATAAATGATTGTTGATTTGACTCCTATCTAGACAAAAGGCCCCAGTCTCTAGAACAAACAAATAGGAAGAACTTTCCCATTTGTACTTTAAATGCTCACAAAAAGGATCCATTCATTAGGTCCATCCCCAGATGCATCAATGTTAACCAAACTTTCTCTTGCCTGCCACCAGAGGGGCAGAATTTCATTACATCTGAAAAATCACACTCATCTGTCATTTTTTTTAAATCTATCCCTCACCAGATTTCTCCCTCATACAAATACTAATGGATAGATTTCCTTGCCTTCTCAAATCATTCAGTCAGTTTTCACATTTTCTGGATCATTGTTATGTTCTACTAGGCAGCTTGGTGGCCCAGAGGATAGATTGCAAGGTCTAGAGTCAGGAAGACCTGAGTTCAAATCATATCTTACATACTTATTAGCTGGGTGACCCAGGGCAAGTCAATTAACCTCTGTTTGCCTAGTCTATTGGAAAAGGAAATGGCAAACCACTCAAGAAAATCCCTTTTTTCACAGGAACTGAAACACTGTGGCACAATCAAATGTAACAGACTTTTCTACTAGAAGCAATGCAATGATTCAGGACAATCCAGAGGAATTTATGAGAAAGAATGCTATCCACATCCAGAGAAAGAAATGCAGAAGAAAAATAGATGATTGATCACGTGGTTTGATGGGGATAGGATTGGGGTTTTGGCATTAAAAGATCACTCTACTGCAAATGTGAATAACATGGAAAAGGGTTTTGAACAATGATACATGTTTAACCCAGTGGAACTGCTTGTCAGCTCTGGAAGTGGGGAGGGAAGGGTAAGAGGCAATCATGAATCATGGAACCATGGAAAAATATTCTAAATAAATACATTTTTAAAAAGAAAGAAAATCCCTTATGAAGAATTTTATACCACTGAATAACTTAACAACAATGTTTTGTTACTCTTCTTATTTCTATTAAGCTTCTGTGTGTCAGTCTATCATCTCTCCTTACACATTCACTCCTCTAAGATGAAGGCTAGCAGTGTTCTGGAATCTGCCCCTAATTAGTTCTGTGAAGCAGATCTATCAGGACTACACAGCTTGGCTAGTGTGCTTCTTTTTACATGCTAATGCAAAGTCAAGAAACTGAATATCTGATCTCCACCCCTCATCTCAATCTCTGTCTGTCTGTCTGTCTGTCTCTCTCTCTCTCCACCCTCTTTCTCTTTCTCACAGATAAACTGGTTGTCCACTGCATATGTGACCTTAGTACATGAGACTTTCATGGCAGGAAAGGTCAGGGTTCTCTTTGGAGAATTTTCTCTTTTCTCTAGGATCCTAGGTCCCTAACCAAGAAATCTAGGAACTCTATTAATGGTGCTTTCTGATACAATGAGATCAGTTTGCCTCTGTCAGGCACTCAGGTCACACTGGTAAAGACCAAAGTAATATTCAAAGGAGGAAGAAAACAAAATAAATATTCTTGAATAAGCAACCATTACTTCCAAAGTTGATATATAATTTATAACTCCCTGAGCCACAGCCCTTTTTATGATGTTTGTTCAAGTCCAACCTCAGCTTACCTCTGCCCATCAAAAGCGGCCGTTGGGTTTTTAGTCACTCTACAGCTTTGCCATTCTTCATTACTCTCATTATTTCTATAGCACAACCATTCTGTCAATGTAAACAAAAGTAGACAGTATCAAGAATTCTTGATTAGGTGTCAAGTGGGTTGAGGTTCCTCCCAATGTTAATATTTAAATTAATTAAATTAATATTTAATTAATTTGATAAAAATTTTAAAACAAGTTAATATTTAAATTAGTATTTAGTAATTTATTTAAACCCTCAAGTCTCTACCACTCTTCTAAATTAGTGGAGGGGGAAGAGAGAGAAAAGACTCCAACTAGATTACAGTAACAGTAAAACTTGGCCTATATTTTTTTTGTTTAGTACTAGATTGGTGATTTCATTGTTATAAGAAATTCATGGCATGGGAATTCCCTTTGCTGATTCAGATTGGCAACTCATGTGTAATACATAATCTTAGGGAGTTTCCTGGAACACTAAAAGGTGATGTGTCTTTCCCATATTAACGAAGCTAGTATGTACCAAAGGCAGAGCTGGAACCCAAGCACTTCTGTCTCCAAAACTCATTTTCTCTGTCCATAATGGTACTATACCAGACCAATAATCCATTTTTTTGAGTACTTTTCTAGACCTCAGTGTGAAAGGCTCACTCTCTCTCTCTGCACAGGTGGGACAATTTGCTATTTGCCACCAATTATTAATGAAGTTAGCCAACTGTCATCACAGATTTTCTTCCAAAGCAGGCAAACTTGCAGATAATTTTACTAATCTTTTTCCATATAACTTCTTGTTACAGAGAAGGCAAAAAATTTTGTTTGTAACCACCAACCACTATACCCTTCCAGTGAAACAACCAAAAGTAAGACATCAACCAATTCGCATTGAATGCTAGATAAAAATAAAACAAGCATGGAGAAAATATGATAGCACCAGGGAAGTGCTAGATCCCACTCATATGGGCTTAGCTCAAGACCTGATTGTTAAATTTTCAGTGTATTTACTCCTTGGAAATTGGCAAATTCTACAAATCATTGCTTGGTTTATCATTTTGTTTATTGCCTGAAGTCTAGACCATAGTTGTAAAAGTGATGAAAAGTGTTAATGATTCAAATTAAATCTTAAAGTGCCATGCATGGATTTTTTTTTTCAGAGAGCTATTTGTTGAACATTTACCAGCATACCAATAGATGGTAACTTTATTTTATCTAGAAACATATGGGTTTCTCTATAAGAAATTCAGTTAGGTAGTTCAATGAATAAAGATTCAAAAGAACCAACTTCTAATCCTTCAGTTTCAACACTTGCTAGCTATGTCACTCTAGACAAGTCAATTAACCTCTTCCTCAATTTCCTCAACAATAAAATGGGGATGATAACTGCACCTGCCTCTCTGGTTGTTATGAAAATAAAATGAGATGTTTGTAATGCATTTTGAAAACCTTAAAGCATTATGTAAATTTTATTGTTATTATTTATTATTGTTCATTCTTTTTAGACCTGTTCAACTCTTTGTGATCCCATTTGGGTTTTCTTGGCAAAGATATTAGAGTAGTTTGTCATTTTCTTCTTGAGCTCATTTTATAGAGGAGAAAACTAAGGCAAATGAGGCTAAGTGATTTGCCCAGGAATATAACTAGTAAGTTTCTGAGGTCAGATTTGAACTCATAAAGATGAATCTTCCTGACTTTAAGTCCAGCCCTCTATCCACTATAAATTCATTGATTTTGAAGATTCTCCTGGCATATTTCAATGTTGTTCTAATCCACCACCATAAGACTCTTCTCTATGTCCACCCATAAGCTCACCATAAAGAGTGCATCAAATGTGCTGGAAACTTTCTTCTCTTTCTGACATCATATCAGAATTCCAAGAGAGCAGTCTTGCTGTCCTGCTGCCCTAGTCTTATCATACAATTCCTTAATGACATCTTTTACTCTTGTCTTTTTCAAAATTCCATATTGATTATATATTGTCATCTGTTCACACCCACTATGGAACTTTCCCTTGCTTGCTATATGTTAATTCAACAGTAGGACTCCAATATTATGAAATTCAACTTATTTCCACTTTGCGTATAAAGTGAATCCGGTCCTATCAGTCCTGTTCTAGTTTTGAACTTTATCAGTATGATAGTATCTTGGAGGCAAGATGGCGACTTAGAAGCAAAAGTCAACTCCTCTGTGAAAACCCTTCCACACCAATCAAAAACAAAGCACTTCGAGGGGGACACAAAAACAAATTCAACAACAGGGTAGAGCCGGGGTATCCTCCTGCTCCATTCAACTTAAAAGGTACTCAGAGAAGGTTGAAGTCTTGGGTTTAAGGAAAAGAAAGAAGGTCCCCAATCCCTCCCCACCTACTGTGTTGAGACTCCAGCGGTTGTTGGCAGTTGCTGGGATCTCAGGGCCAGAGAGCTCCAGCCCAGAGGGAGTGCCTTGATGCTGCTGCATGGGAAGCTCTGACCATGGCTGGCAGGGAAGCAGTTGGAAAAGAAGAGAAGAGAGGAGACCAGCTTGGTTGAAGGCTTCAGCCACCACTCCTCCATCTTGGGCTTCTGCCTCTGGAGGCTTTGGCCTCAGGGCACATCCAGCTCTACCAGAACAGCATGGCCAGGTTTAATCCAAACCAGCAACAGTACAGATAAGAATCTTACACAGGAAAGGCAAGTCCAATCTCCAACATCCCACCCCCATCTACTGCACTCAGACCTGCTGTAAGAATCCGGCTGACTGGGATCCCAGGGCAAAGCTTGTAATTGCAACAGAGTACCTTAGTGCCAGGACTGGAGACTTGAGCTCTAGCCAGGCAGCCTGCAGGGAGGCAGCTGGCAAGGGGAAGGAGAGGAGATCAAATTTAACTGCCCTTCAGCCTCTACTCCTTCCCCTTCCCCTTTCCCTTTTGACTTCTGCTGGCAGCTGGGGATGATCTGGCCTCAGGGCTCATCAATACAAAAGGCCAACTGCATCAACCTAATCCAGTTAGTCTGCAGAGCAGAGAAGAAGCCCCTTCAGGACAGAATAGCTCAAACCCACACATCCAGTAAATAAACAGAGGAGCAAGAATAGAGCCAATGTCTGGGGGGGAAAGAAGGAAAAAATTTGAATAAACAACAGAAAAAGAAAAAAGAAATTATGATGGGCAGCTTCTATCCAGGTAATGAACAAAGAACAAATGGAATAGAGAAGGACCAATGAACACCAAGCAAAAACTCAGGAATTCCAGCGAATTAGACACAGGCTTTGGAAGAACTCAAAACATAATTTAAAAAAACAATTAAGAGAAGCTGAAGAAAATTGGGAAAAGAACTTAAAAAGCAAAATGGGTCATCTAAAAACAGAGGCACATGAACTAAAACAAGAAAATAGTGTTTTGAAACAAAAGTTGATGCCCAAACACAGAACCCAAGAGAATCACTAAAAGGTAATTAAGAAAGTGGGGGGGGGGGGGTTAGTGGACCCAATAAGTTCAAATGATTTATATTCCTATAAGAAAAAATTATATTGGTAACTCTTAAAAAATTGTTATTATCATCAGGGTAGCTAGAAGAAGTATACTTAGAGGAAACAGTGACAAACTATATAGGATAAAATGTCAAATATATATATATATATATATATACATTAAAAACTAGGGGTAAAAAAAGGATAATACTAAGAGAAATGGGAAAAGAGATAAAAGGGGGTAAATTTACATTTCATAAAGAAGCACATGGGGGGAGGAGAGAAGATCAATACAAAGGAAAGGTGAAAGAGGTTGGAGACAGGTAATACTTAAATCTTATGCTCATTGGAATTGACTCAGAGAGGGAAGAACAAACAGATCCATTGGGGCAGTGAATTGTATAATGCTCTTTAGAGAAGTAGAAAGGTAGTAAATGGGCTGGTGGGGAGAGGAGCAATATAAAGGAGGGAGAGGGTAGGGGATTGTTCAAAAGGCACTATACTAAGAGGGAAATCAATAAGAGGGGAGGTTCTAGGAAGGGGAGTAACATTAGGGAAGGGAAAGTGGGGAAACTAACTAAAAGCAAAAAGTTGGAGGGGAGGGCAAGAGGGATAAGAAAAAAAGACAGAAAATAAAGACAAAGTCAAAATGAAGGGAAATACACAGACAGTTATCATAACTATAAATGTAAATGGGATGAACTCACCAATAAAAAGGAAGCTAATAGCAGAATGGATTAAAAATCAGAATCCTACCATATGTTGTCTACAAGAAACACTCTTGAGGCAGGTAGACATACACAATGGAATTGCTTGTTGGCTACTGGAGGGGGGAGGGAGGAAGGGAGGGAAAGAACATGAATCATGTAACCATGGAAAAATATTCTAAATTCATCAAATAAATAAATAAACTTTAATAAAGGGGAAAAATATGTTAGTATAGAAAAAAGATACATCAAATTAAAGGATGTTATTGTTGCTCAGTTGTATCCAATTCAGTGACCTCATTTGGGATTTTCTTGGTAAAGATACTGGAATGGTTTGCTATTTCCTTGTCCACTCATTTTACAGATGAGGAAACTGAGGCTAGCAGGGTTAAGTGATGAGGTCACACGACTATTAAGTGTCATAGGCCACATTCGAACTCATAGATTCTAACTCCAGCACCCTACCCACTGGGCAACCCAGCTGCCACCAAACAAAAAACTATAGTATCATAGATTTAAAGCTAAATACATCAGAAGCCATCTAGTCTAACATTTTATTTATCTGATACCCCAAAATGTTAAGTGACTTGCTCAAGACAAAGCCACAGTTCAAACTCTGACTCCAAAACCCAAAGCTCTGTTCCCTTTACCAGGTAAATACAGAATTATTCACTTTAATAGACTTCCCCTTTAGGATTGCCTCCCAATAGCAGTAGACCTGTTCATAATAAAATGAAACTTACTCATTCTTGCTTTTCCTCTGTGAAGATAGGATTAACTCTCCCCTGCCCATTTTTAGATTTAATCACCAGAAGTGTAAACACCCCATTTATCCCTAAGTGGGGGAAGTCTTTGACCCACATGTGCAATAATGGGTGATGAATTGGTACACATAAAGTGGGGAAAGGCACAGGAAGTGATGAAAGGAAGGGTCTTTAAAAGTGGCAAGAACTTCCTGTGATACTCTCTTTCACCTTGAATTGGACCCTGGAGGAGTTCCCGCTGAGGACCTTGAACTACTTTCTATTTCTCCTTAGAACTACCACATGGGTGAGTGAAAAAGGCTGACTCCCTTCCTTGGCCTTTCCTGCAGGTATTAACCTCCAGAGGGGTCCATGTCTGGAAGGAGGCCTTGTAGCTAAAGCTTTTGTTAACTGACCCCTAGCCCCTCTGGCTGGGTCTACTGGAGCCCTGCTGAAGTAAGCCAGGGCTTGAGCACACAGTTTAGCTTGTTAAGCTAGATCTCTTGCTCTGCCCTCTTTCCCATTTCTCTACTTTCACTCTTTCTCTCTCCTTTTGTAAATAAATTACCATAAAAATCATTAAGGAATTGAGTAATTAATTCCTGGTGACCATACTATTAAATAACTTAGTCCAACCCTCTAATTTTAGCCCCTTACATTACTTCCTCCCCTTTACACCTCCTAATAAGGAGAACAGCATCCAGAAAATGGAGTAGGCATAAATGAATGGAGAAGCATTTCTTGAAGTATCCTTTGCTGCTCTCTTGTTAGAGAAATATTCACATTTTTAAGTGGCATGAATAATTAAACAAGCACTTGCCACCTGCAGAAAATAGAAGGCAAAGGGATGAGATCAAGGTCTGCTGCATTAACTCCATGAAAAGCCAAAAACTCCAGATCCACAGCTCTGGAAATGAAAACCCTTAGTAACTATAGCAGAAATGTTCCTTCTGTGTCTTTTTCACATTTCCAGGTGTCATTTGGGATAGGGCTCCACCCTTCTTCCTTTTGAACACAATTTTTCCCATACCTCTCTCCCCTTCATGCATGCAGACATAGCCAGAATTTTCAAACCTGTTAAGTGATTATGGAAAATAGACGGGGAGTCAAGAGACCTGGATTTTATCCCCAGATCTGCCACTGACTGCACAGCCTTAGGCAAGTCACTTTATTTTTCATTTAATTTAATTTTTAATTTATTTTTTTTGCAAATATGCCTAGCAGCAAAGCAATGGCTGTATCATACTAATATAAAAGATAAGTAAACACATGCAAATATGGTTTATGCTCATGGATATTCTTCTAGAAAGTAGGTACATTTAGCCATATCCTTTACTGGCACAATCTAAAAGATGAACACATTAATAAAGTGCAGATGTGTATACACCAAATGTTTGTTTGGGGGTGGAAAGAATAAAGGCCCTTTTTAAAGGCAGAAGACCTAGGATCCTGACATAGTCTTGTTATAGATTTTATAGAGTATAGAGATGTTGATAGAATTAAAAATTCTGAGAAATTGGATTCCAGGTAAGAAAATCAATTTATTGATCAGACTAGCAATAACCAAATTTACTTTGGTCAGCGATCACTTTCTGTGATCAAAAACAAAGAAATTCTACCTCTTGGATCATTAAATACAAATTTGGAAACTCTTATTCAGCTCTCCTCTGGACATCCCACGACATCTTTAATTGGTGGACAGCTAATGAGGATGTGGTCCATCAGTTCCTTGGTTGGTGATGGAGAATCACATGCCTGATCCCAGGTTACAGTGTCTAAATGAATAAATCAGATTTTGCCTGCTTGGGAGTGACTTTATTCAATACTTTTCAATGCAAGATTTAAGGACTTTGACCAGTTGCTCATAAACACACTTGGCCTAAGCTGGTTTTTATTTACTGGGCAAGAAAGAACCCACAGACTTATGAGAAAGAATGCTATCCACATGGAGAGAAAGAACTGTAGGAGTAGAAATGCAGAAGAAAAACATATGATTGATCACTTGTTTATATGGGTATAGGATTTGGGGTTTTGACTTAAAAAATTACTCTATTAAAAAAATGAATAATATGAAAATAGGTATTGAGTGATAATATAGGTATAACCCAGTGGAATTGCTTGTTGGCTCCAGGAAGGGGGGAGGGAAAGGACAAGAATCATGTAACCATGGGAAAATACTTTAAATAAATAAATAAAAATTTAAAATAAAAGAACCCACAATCTCATTTTTCTATCACTCTCAAAAGGAGATATTCTACAATGGAAATATTCCTTAAATTTGATAGGACCAAAGGAATGAATAAAGAGATTTGAAGGCCAAATCTCATCTCAAATCGAAACCCAGAAATAGAAATAATTCAACATATTAGAAATAAAGCTTCTCAATAAAAGGGACCTTAGAGATCATCTAGACTCCACATTTTACAGATGGGGAAGATAAAACCCAGTGAGATGAAACAAATTGCCCAAGCCACACATTTACTAAGGAGTAGAGCTGGGATTTAAAATCAGGTAATCTGGTTCCAAATACAACACACTTTCCATTATACCAAGATTGTCTGGCCAATCATAATAATGTCTGTGCTACCTATATGTAGGTGGTATGGTGGAAAGAAGATTAGGCCTGGATTCAGGAAGATCTGGGTTCAAATCTGACCTTAGACACTTTCTAGGTTTAGGACTCTGGGTCAGTCGATTTATCCCAGTTGTCTAGCCCTTGCTGCTCTCTTTCTTAGGATTTATACTAAGACAGAAGGTAAGAAGGGTTTTTAAAAAAAGACATCTGTTACCTGCCAAAGCATGATGGGGTTGTGGTCTGTGATATAAGTGGCCCATGGTCATTAAAATCCTCAGTTTTCAGAAATAGCCCTACATCATTGCATGAATGTTAACTATTACCATAATGCAAAGAAGCCTAAGATACAGTTCCTGCCCAAAAATTGCTTACATGAGAACATTCATTAATTTTTAAATGCACAGAATGGAGCCATCACTAGAAAGTTGTATACCTGGAACAAGGACCTAAAAAATGGCCCAAAGTGAACAATATTTAGGAAGATTGATATTGATTCAGTCCTAGGGAGCGGATGAGTGTGAGACAGACAGAGACCACAAAGTGACACAATGCTGCCCCTAAGATGCTTACCTACCACTCACAGAAGAAAGAGCCAATGTCAAGTTTCCTATTTAAATTTTCCTTAGTAGATAGTTGTCAAACCTGACAAGTTGTTTCTTTGCTGTTGGCATTCAATGATGGGTTAGTGGAGGTTGGAAAAATAATTTTTATTGCAAAAGGATAGATGATTTTGGGTTTTTTTGTTTTTGTTTTGTTTTGTTTTATTTTTATTTTAAATTTTTTTTCATGATTCATATTTTCTCCCTCCCCTCTCCTAGAGTTGAGAAGCAATTCCACTGGATTATACATATATATTCTGATAGATGATTTTGGCAAAGAGCCGAAAGGTGACCTTGAATTCAACTTCCATTCTCTGCCCCATCAAAGAGTCACGTTAGAACTTTAAGGGTGCAGCTAGGAAGTGTAATGGATAGAGGACATGGTTTGGAATCAGGAAAACTCTTCTTCTTGAGTTCAAATCTAACCTCACATTCTTATTAGATGTGTTACCCTAGGCAAATTATTAAACCATGTTTACCTCACACCCTCATCTGTAAAACGAGCTGGAGAAGGAAATGGCAAACCACTCCAGTAGCTTTGCCAAGAAAAACCCAAATTGGGTCATGAAGAGTCAGCCATACCTGAAAAAAAAATGATTGAAGGCAAAAAAAGAGGTTATCTAATCTGACTTCTTAACTTTACAGAGTAGACAACTTGAGGTGTCAGAAAGAAGGAACTTGCTCAAAGCCACATTATCTCTTTCTGAAATTTAAGTTGAACTGAGATGGAATCAAATGAAACCCAAATCTCATAGACTCCAAAATCTGTCAGAGTTGGAAATACTTCAAAAATCATTTTATTCCATACTTTCTTTTTATAACAGAGGAAGCAGAGACCCAGAAATACTCTCAGAAGAGGGATTAGACCTATTTCTTCTCATTCCTAGGCTGGCTCTCTTTCAATCAAGTTTTTAAAAAATGTAGTCACTCGCAGGGCCACATGGGAATGATCCCTTTCAGAGTACCCTTGATCTTATCATGTTTGTGGCAAGCAGCTAAGCTAGAAAGGTTCATTCTTGCCCAAGGTCACACAAGTGGTAGAGACAGGACTTGAGCACAGTCCTTTGGATCCACAAATCCAGTGAATGTTCTTTCCACTTTAAAGAGAGACAAGTTACAAACTGATATGATTCAAAACATTTTATTTTTTTCCAAATAAGTTTAGGGAAACATTATTTTTGGGTAGCCTTCCTTTTACAGGAATATTTCTACTCTTCTCTTGATTGTCATATTTTCAAACTGGTCTTCTTATCCAAACTGTGCTCTCAGCCTCAAGAAATGAGAAGCTGAAGAGGGCAAAAACTAAGGGAGGAAAAAAGATTCCTTGGGTTCAGGGAGGCAAAGGTATACCCAGGAAAGCAGCATTAATTCCCTTTCTCCTGCTTTGTCCTTTTCCAAGGAGGGTTGGTAGTATGCAAGGAGGAAGAAAGGGAACATTTCTCAATCAATCTCTGGCCTGAGATCTGCTCTTTCTTCCTGGACAGCAAGACTTGAAAGGTCACACACATTTTATGAAAATATTGGCTCTCTGGAGCAGAGCTAATGTCTCCCACTGCTCTGGGCCAAAGCTAGGGGTTCATTCGCCTCATCTTTTATACTCTTTCCAAAGGAAATCTGAGATACAAATAAGATAAAGATGCTGCCCCTCCCACTTCCCTTTTAGCAGTCTAACCATAAGCTTCTGCCCAGCCACAGTTTCCCTTTTTCCCCACTGTCTATCTCTTTCCCTTTTGTCTTCCTACTTAAGAGAATGCAATCATTTCTTAGTCTGTCCTATTAATTTCCTTAACCTGGGGCAAACCTCCCACTGTTGGGCAATTCCTGATCAGTGGTAAAGGATAGAAGTTAGTGAGAGAGAGAAGTATAGAGAGACATAGAGGCATACCTACATACACAGAGGGATGATAATTTGTATTCAGGCTTACTAAACCCCAGGCGTTGTGCCAAATTCTGGGGATACAAATTTACAAACAAGCAAGACAGTAACTGCCTTCAAGGAGCTTACATTTCTAATAGAGAAAGGGGTGGGGGGGAAGAACTGGAAATCTGGGAGGAGGGATCAAAAGATAAGGGTGAACCTATGAAGGTGCAAGGAAGCAGGTGAAGATATGAATCTAGATGGGAATGAAGTGAACACGGCAAACAGTCCTCTAGAAAAGATGATCCAGGCTATGGAATTATCAGTCCCAAGAGTGGGAACTCAGGACAGTGTTCCAAATAGTACTCTCCAAGTAGCTTGGACAAGCCAGGTCATCTAAAAGTAACATAGGAAGCAAGTGACCTTGAAGGTAAACTGAGTATTAAATTAAGTGCTTCTTTGTATTTATTTTTCTAATTATTAAAGGAAAAAATAGGAAAGAAAACATTGAAATGAGTTGAAAGAAGATGAAAATCCATAATTTTTATATTGTGTGTCTGAAATTAGCAATATGTAATTTTAATAAGCTGAACAGATAATTTGAAGAAAAAAGGCCAGATTGAATTGCTATTTAACTTAACCAGAATTTGAGAAGTAAGGATAAGGAGGAGATAGAATTCCTACTGATTATTTATCAGCAGATGATTCAGCATTTAATGCTAATTCATTTCTTAAGGGCAACTGTGCACAGTAGGTATATGCTTCATCCTTGAGTTCAGCATCAGAAAAGATGTCTGCTATAGAATCAAATCTCTCTTAGTTTATCCTGCCAGAGTCTTTTAATAAAACTTATATAAATACATAAGCAAGAGAGGAAGGCAGAGAGACTCTCATTCTTTTGTGATATCAGGTGAAATATGCATTTTCTAAGTATAGGGCTGTTTCCATCTTAGCTGTATTTGCATACACCCAAAACTTTCCCATTCTACAATTCAAGGTACATGGTGAGCATGGTACCATTATTTTCCCAAGGGGTAAACTGCCACACTAGACAAAGACATAGAGGGAGGGAGAAAGGAAGGAAGGAAGGAAGGAAGGAAGGAAGGAAGGAAGGAAGGAAGGAAGGAAGGAAGGAAGGACTGCCATAATATTTTCCCATTTCTCTAAACTATTAATAATTTTATCACCTATTTCTAATTTTTCTTCTTCAAAAAAAGACAGGGGGCAGCTGGGTAGCTCAGTGGATTGAGAGCCAGGCCTAGAGATGGGAGGTCCTAGGTTCAAATCTGGCCTCAGACACTTCCCAGCTGTGTGAACCAGGGCAAGTCACTTGACCCCCATTGCCTACCCTTACCATATATACATACATAGTATTGACTCCAAGACAGAAAGTAAGAGTTAAAAAAAAAAAAAAAAAAGACAAAAAAAGACTCCCAGGATCAATGCTTTTGAATTCAGTGTCTTTTAAAAGTGGCAAGCACACACCACTAAGAAGTTGTTTTCAAAGTTTAGTCTCTAAAAGAAATGTATTTTTCTTCTCTAGTCAAAGGAAATTAAATTGTCCATTCTGTGGTACTATTAGCTGGCATTTGCCAGCTGAGATTGCCACTCCTCATCACAACAGGCATTTTCTTTATGTTGCATTATTCATGGTATACAGCATGCATTCTACTACTAATTATGTTTGTTTACTGCAGACCTGAAAAAAAATCATTTAATATGTTTGTTTAGAGCTTCCTACCACAGACTGTTTCCTTTTGATGGGTCTTCAGTTTCAATAAGAAATAGGCTTGTCTGTAGATGAATTCTGTAGGTTATTGGTTCTTTCATTTCTATTGCATAGTCCAAATGGAAACCTTGGACCTTCAATTAAATCATTCCAGAAGCTGCAGAAGTGTGAATTTGCACAAGAGACAATGTGTATCATGTAGGGGTTGGGAGGCTGAATACTAACAAACTCAGCCTATCAATTCACTGGAACTTCTTGCCAATCCTATAATTCCAAAGTTAACCCTGAAGTTTGCATTGCATTTGGTCACTCTCTAGGAGTCTTCACCTTTGTCAAGGAGAGCTATACAACTTTTTAAGTTAATGGCAGCATTAATCCTTAAAGACCTAAAATTAAACAGTCCAAGCCAAGCAACAGCTTTGTTAATATGCTAAGTTTTCCCAGTGGTACATATATTTTTGGCCTGGCACAGTTTTACTTCTTAATTTCTGTTCTTTATTAATGCATTCTAAGGTTACATCTATATTCAGCTTTTTTAAAGAAAAGGTGTTATATAGATTCCCCAAACAGCACTTTAATTGCACCACGTTTTCATTTCCCTTTTGAAATCCCTTTATTCTATCACATTAACTAAATGGCTATGGCAGCCTCATATTATGGTTGAATCCGGCTGTAGCAATCTTGGATATGGTTCTTAAATCATATTCAAAATTTGACCAGTTTTAGACAGAGCTGGACTCTTACATTTACAATTCAAATCTCCTCTTTCTCTCTCCTCCATTAAAATGTGCATTATCTTTCAACTTGTGTTAAGAAGAACTAATGGGAGAGTGCTAGTAAGCTCCCCTCTGCTCCAGGTAACATGGATACATTTTAATAATAGCTTGCTTGAGACTACCAACATCTGCTTTTGTTGTTTTGAACAATGGAGTGCTCTTAATGGGAAACCTTTTCAGCCAGGTGAACTCTGTGCTGGGGAAGGCTGAGAGGGGAGTTATTTTGAGGAAAGGAAGCACCATCTGGGAAAGGCACTTTGGTAATGTGGAAAGAGCACTAGGTCTAGAAGCAAAGACCAAGGGTTTCATTTAGTCTTGTGTACCCCCAGTCCTCCACACCATACCTGAATAAATTTGTCGTTGTTCAGTCATTTCAGTCTTTGTGACCCAATTTGGGGTTTTCTTAGCAACAATACTGAAATGGTTTGCCATTTCTTTCTCCTGTTCATTTTACACATTAGGAAACCGAGGCAAACAAGGCTCAGTGATTTGCTTAGTGTCACACAGCTAGTAAGAGACTGAGGCCAGATTTGAACTCAGGAAGATGAGTCTTTCTGACTCCAGGCCTGGCACTCTGGTCTTTAATAAATGCTAGTTGATGATTGGCACCAGCAGGGACTGAGTAAAGACAGAATTTTATAAGCACCATTGTAGACATGAACCTAAAGGAACTTTGCCTAATTATATATTGAGAATGAATACAGGAACCTTTTTCCTTGGCCTGGTTTGTCAGTAAAGGGCTGTAGGTTTATAGGACACTGGAGGTCCCCATATGATGGGGTCTCAAGAACGTAAAATGATCATCCAAGTTAATCTTACATTGGATCCAACAATTCATAGGAATAATAAACTAGGTAGAAAATGAGTTACATATTCAGAAATATTGTTAGAAAAATGATTTGTACATGTCTACCTCCACAGAAAGATCTGATAAATAGAAACAAGCAACGCAGTTTTATACATACATATATCTTTTTGTCAAATGATGCCTTCTCTAGTGTGTGGAGGGAACAGAAGAAGGGAAATACCTAGAATTTTAATGTAACAAACAAATATTTTTAAATGCTAAAAAAAATGACAATTATAGGGGGAAAAAAGAAGGTGTTAGGTAGAGATGAAAAAGGACCATCTTTGCTCTCAAGGAGGTTACAGTTTTGTAGAGAGATAAGGTATAATAAACTCACATAACTATAATATAAACGAGAACTTAAAAAGCTTATAGGAAAGCCAGAAATGGAGGAGAGATTGAGAACAGATTAGAAAAATCATCATAGAGAAAGTAGTACCTGAATTGTATACTCAAGAAGAAATAGATACGATAGACTGGACCTGTGACTTCACTGATATAGCGAACCCAGGTGAGGAAAACTCATCGCAGGTTGTCATGTTCTCTATAACTTAGCTTATAGAATGACTTAGGTGGCTGAGAAATTAAGCAACTTTACGAGGGTTACAAAGCCTGAAAGTGTCAGAGGAGAGGCATGAACTGAGCTCTCTCTGGCTCTGAGACCAGCTCTCCCCTCAATGTGCTTCACAAAAGGAGAAACATGCTTAGAATTCTATCCAGGTGTGCATAGAGATGGGAGAAGGCAGGACAAGATCAAGCAATGGGGGCTTTGTAATTTGGTCTGAACTGAACCACTGATATATGAATTGTATCATGTGGAATAAGACTGGGAAAAGTAAATAGAAGATACATTATAAGAAAGCTTGAGTACCAAGATGAAGAATGTGTCTTTTACAGAATTTGAAGTCTGGAGTCAGGAAGACTCATCGTCCCAAGTTCTCATCTGCCCTCAGACATTTATTAGCCTTGTGACCCTGAGCAAGTCTCTTAATTATATTTTCTTCAGTTTTCTCATCTATCAAATGAGCTGGAGAAGGAAATGGCAAATCACTCCAATGTCCTTATCACAGAAAGTCAGACATGAGTGAAACAACTGAATAACAACAGTGCACACATATGCAGACGCATATACATACATATATATACACGTATACAACATATGTACACGTATATATTTATAACACATTTTTTATTTTAATCTGAATCACTGACATTTTCTGTATAGTTTTATTAAATCTAGGCAACTGTCAAAACAATTAATCATACCCTGATTTGTAAGCTGCTTTTTGAGGTATAAATGCTCATACCAAAAATTTTACAATCAGCTCTAGAGAGTCAGTTTAAGCAAGCTCACAATCCTGAAGATGACAGACTTGCCTATTTGAAAAATTCTTTTGGTAGTGACCAGAAAGATTAATTGTACACGAGAGATTCTAGAGACATGGGGACCAGTCAAGAGGTTAATTCAATAGTTCAGATGAGAGGTAATGAAGGTATGAATTATAGCGATAGCACGAGGTTTGATCAAACCAAGGTTTGGAACCTTGATGGCAGGAGGCAGCACCTCTAAACAACCCTTCACTTCAACACTGTGGCCATCCCTAATTAAGGTGTTATCCTAAAATGATGCCACGTAGTCAGAAGCAGCATGGCGTGTTTACAATACAGAAAGAAACAAAGCATCAAATATAATACCTTGAACAAAAGAAAAGGAGGAGGTAAAAACATAGAAAAATGCTGATTCAGAGAGAAATCTGAATCTCTCAGGCATCAGGGCCATAGCTAAGTTGTGACAATTTTCTGAATAATATAAGAAAGACTGAAGACTTTACTTTTACATGAATTTTCTAGAAAATCCAGGCTAAAAGAATTTTTTAAGGCTGAATTATACACATTATCATGATAAATATTAGTGGAGGGAAAAGGTATGAAAGAAATGGAAGCAAAAGAAGAGATTAGGACAGAGAAGAGGAATATGAGGAGGCACAGGAGAATAAGTAGGACACAGCAACCAAGAGGGAATATGCCTGGAAACTGATCCTGCATTACATGACTTTAATTTAAAAAAAAAAAAAGCTGAAAACGTATCATAATAACCTTTCTTTAAATAGGAATTAAAACATAGAGAGAATAATAGAGAAAGATGTCTCAAAGTGGAGACAACACAGATACCCTTTCCTTCTTTAGCCATTCTGCTTAAAGCTGGATATAATTTAAACATTTAAGATCCTGGGTATATTGACAAGCATTGACTCAACCTTTGGGAGTTTCCAGAAGAAGGCTATTGTAAATATGAAAAAGAATGTGAAACTGAGAAAAGGTAGGGAAGAAAGATGGAAGAGTTGGTCAGAATTATCTGGGAAATGTTATTTCCATGAGTAAATATTAATTCATTTAACTTGAAGGTAGGCATTTTAGTAGCAATTGTGATAATGATTTAATCCCAAACTGCACCCCAAAAAATAGTATAGCATTTCTTTTCAGACTTAAAATAGAATTAAAGCATATGCCATTTCTCATTGCCAAAACAAATTCATATCAAATTTCAGCCATATCATAGTATCCTCTTTTTAAATTAAGGGTTATTAAAACATGTATACAAAGCAATGGAATACAGAATACACCCTCCTATTTCAAAGACTAATAATAACATGACTTTTTTTTTCATCTTCTGTAAAAGCTTAAAGCTTTACAATCATGTTTTATTAATCTGCTTGTTGACTTTAGGAAATAATAGAATAATTAATCCTGTTTTTCAGATGCAGAAACTGATGCAACCTGATTTGAAGGAGAAAAATGATTTAGATATTAATTCTATTCATTTCATCTTTAGCATTAAAAATTGTTGAAATCATCACCTCTTTGACAAAGCTATGACATAAACTGGAAGATGGGTAGTGAAAATGAAAATATCGTTTTTTTAAAGAATTTATAAGTGTTATGTAGGCATTTGGAGTCAATTAGATGGCACAGAAAATAGAGTTCTGGCCCTAAAAAAACAGAAAACCCCCGATTAAACTCTGGTCTTGGGTACTTACTAGCTGTGTGATCCAGGGCAAGTTGTTTAATCTCTGCCTCAGTTTCCTCAGTTGTACAATGAAAATAATAGTTCCTGCTTCATAGGGTTGTTGTAAGGATTAAATAAGATAACATTGGCAAAGTGCTTAGCACAGTGCCTGGCACACAGAATAGGCCCTATGGAAATGCTTATTCCCTCCTCTTCCCAAATGTTAGAAACATAAAGTTCTTCTATTTTAATATTTTTATCTCCAGAAACCAGTGAAGACACTTAAGCACAGAAACTACAGGTTAAAAGATCTAAAGGCTAGCAGTGAGGAGAGGAAAAAGAAAGATGTGTCAGATGTGGAGTTGAATTTATACATAATACTTCAAAGATGGCAGCTAATAGAAGCTACTGTAAATTTTAAGGAGGTGCCAGCAGAGGGTTAAAATACCTTAGATATTTCAAGAGTACAAATAAAAGAGCTCAACTACTTTCCACCACACACCCCTCAAAAAATATGTAGGCAATTCACTCTAAAGAAAGCATCATTGTAAAGAAAAAAATATCTTTGTTTTGAGAATGGATTTCCAAACTCAGGTAACTAAAGTGGCTAGTTACCAACCCAACTCAACCACTACACTGCATAGATTTTTTTTTATGAGCCTTGTTTTCCATCTTAGAATCAAAACTATATCCATTCCAACACCGAAGAGTGGGAAAGCTCACCTAGTGGAGCTTCAGGTGAGAGATCCCTTAGCAGCAGAAGACTCAGCATTACTGTAGCCAAGAGTTTGCTATAACCCTTAAAAAAAAAAAAGATTACTAAATTTCATTTTGCTAGAAGGATAGAACACAAAGATCAAGAAAAGAATCTACTGAAATTTCAGAGTTAACCAATAGAACTATATATCTAGCACTGGAAGGGATTTAGAGGTCATCTAATACAAACATATCCTTTGCTTTTGAGTTCCCTTTGGATTTGCTTTACTTCTTTCTCTTGATTTTTTTACTATTACTATTTAATGTAATAATTGCATTTATTATTCTTATTCTCTTTTCATCTCCATATATTTGCTTATTTTCTTTATATTTCTAATATTTATCATTTCTAATAACACACAATAATCCATTACATTCAAATATCACAGTATTCAGTCATTTCTCCCAGTCATTACATTTGTGTTATTTCTACTTATTTTGTCATTACAAACATAGCTTCCATGAATATTTTCATATATATAGAGTTTTTTTGCCCGCTTGGTAACACCCTTAGGTAATGCCCCTAATTCTAGTGATGGGATCCCTAGGTTAATGAGCATGATCAGCTTTATTGCTCTTGATGTATATTTTGATCTTGTTTTCTAAAAAGTAGTTCACAGCTACTCTAGCAATGTAATATTAATCCCGTTTCTCCATGTTTGTATCTGGCTCTAAGTTAATATACATTATTACCAAAATCTTATTGAGCTTGATTGGTCCTTGGGCAGCAGACACAATCTGTTGCCAGGACGACACTCTTTCCAAAACCAAGTCTTTCCAATATAGTCATACTCAGTGGTACATTTGTTCTAATACCACAACCCCTTAAGAATGCAGCATTACCTCCATAATATGACAAGTGTTCAAGTAAGATTTTTAAAGAATACTTATGCTATCACACCAGAAACTATGTTTGGATTGTATGTATGCTCAGGCTTAGATCTAATTCTAGCCTCATGCAGATGTGTGGGGGCTCTCCAGATATTTATTGTATTTAACTTGTCTGAGGTTCTATCCATTTCCTCAACTTCTTTTTTTTATTTTTTTTTTTTTTGGTTAGATTTATCTAGTTCGGAGAGAGGGAAATTAAAGTTCCCTGCTATTATTATTTTGTTATCTATTTCCATCTGTATCTCATTCAATTTTTCCTTTAAAAATCTGGATGCTGTAACACTTCACACATACAGATCCAATATTGATAATTCTTCGTTATCCATAGTACCCTCTAATATAACATTGTTATTTTATTCATCCTTTCCAATTATATACATTTTAGCCCCAACTATGTCAGAGATCTGTCTACTACACCTGCCTTCTCTAAATCAGCTGAGGCATAGTATATTCTGCTCAAGTCCATTACCTATACCTTATTTATGTCTCTCATTTTCAGTGTGTTTCTTGTAAATTACACATTGTTAGGTCCTGATATTTTATCCTCTCTACTACCTATTTTTCTTCCCATTTATGAATTCATTCCATTTTCAATCAATATCATAGTTACTAGCTGGGCATTTCCATCTACTCCATTCTTCTTTACTGTTTGTCCCCCTCTTCCTTTCTTTCCACCTTATCCTTCCTCAGATATCCAATTTCCTTTGAACAATGATTCTCTAATTCATACTTCTTCCCAAAAATTCCATAATTTGCCTAGGGTAACATATCTAGTAAGAATGTGAGATTAGATTTGAACTCATGAAGAGGAGTTTTCCTGATTCCAAGCCACGTGCTCTATCCATTACACTTCCTAGCTGCCCTCTTAAAGTTCTAACATGACTCTTTGATGGGGCAGAGAATGGAAGTTGAATTCAAGGCCATCTTTTGGCTCTTTGCCAAAATCATCTATCAGAATATATATGTATAACCCAGTGGAATTGCTTGTCAACTCTGGGAGAGGGGAGGGAGAAAACATGAATGTTCCACCAGAGACCATGGGAAGTTCTGCCACTGCAATTGCAAGCATCCAGTCCACTTCCCCCCCTGTGGCAACGACCAGAGACGCCACTCTCCTGGGAGTAACCACAGCTGACAAGGGCCCAATCCCTCAGCAATCATACTTACTAGGGAGCACTACTTTCTCACTTCTTCTCTCCTATTGTCCAACCTGGAATAGAGTAAGTATCTAGTCCTGATTTCATATTCCTTAAGTCTCCAAAGTCCCTCGTTTGTTAGCAGTGAGACTTGAGTTCCTGCCCTTAGGACCTGGTGCTTGTAGACTCTATGGTGTCTGCTCCTTCATTCCCAGATGTGGGCCAGAAGAGTCTCTGAGCCAAGGCCACCTGCAGATTCCAGTGGTATCCTTGGGGATATAAGATCTGGGTCTCAAAAAACAAGGTGAAGTTACCAGTCCTGCCTTGTTGATTCCATTCTGTTTGCTCTCTTCCTGCTCTGACTGAGGCTAGAAAAGTCAGAAACCTTCCTCCTTAGTTATCCCCAACTATTCAGTTTATTCCCAAGTCTCATCTATTTTTGCTGCCTTTAGATTTGATTCTGTGGAGTTATTTTTGACTCTTTGTAGGGGGATATTAGAAGGAAGCTTCATGTCCTAATCCTTCATCTTCCCACAACATATCCCACCAGTGCCCTGTATTTTTGGAGCAGCAGAATATGGGTTCAGAGAGTTACAGGCAAAATGAAGAAGAGACTAGACCTTTACAAGACATATTAAAGCAGCCACGGTGTCTGAAGGAATTCTTGGCCCTCACCCTTTCATGAGTGTTTTCTTTGCCTCTGGTTTTGGAAGGAGGAGATAGGGAACCACTAGCTGAAACAGACAGAGAGCATATTTCCATCTTTGTTTGCTTTAGTGGAATGTAGCAAGAGAGCAAGGAAAGAAAGAAAGAAGAGAAAGAGGAAAGGAGTCATTATGCTAAATACTCAAGAAGCTTACTTTGTAATGGAATGTCACAATGCATACACAAGAATGGTGGCAAGTCATTTCACATTTTTTAAAACCCTTACCTTCCATCTTAGAATCAATACTAAGTATTGTTACCAAGACAGAAGAGCAGTAAGGCTAAGCAATTGAGATTAAGTGACTTGCCTAGGGTCACACAGCTAGAAAGTATCTGAGGCCAGATTTGAACACAGAAATTCCAATCTCTAGGCCCTGCTCTCTATCCACTGAGCCATCTAGCTGCCCAGGATCATTTCTTTTTGTCCAGAAAGTTACAGAGATAGCCAATACATAGGAGCATGTACTGGAACAATCCTTCTAGGAGCAAGGGTAGGTTGGGGAGGCTAGTTGTGTAGTGGTACAGCTGTGGGCCCAAGACTAGAGGATGATATGAGGATTATCAACAAGCCTGCCTGAAATACTGGGCTGGGTGAGGCAATCATACCTCCAGGGCATGGTTTCTGGTCTAAATGGCAAGGCTGTGCAAAATACCTCTGGTAACTGGGGGCAACCCTTGGTAGGTACTACAATAATTCCTCTAGACCCCATGAGTGAACCAGTACAGAAGGTGCTGTGCAGAAAGTAAGGCATCTGCCTTCTAAGAACTTAAAATGTAGTTTAAGGAATAAAACCTTACTGCAATATCTTGCCAAAAATAGACAAAAATAAGAGCCAAAATCTATCACTTGAATGGCATCTGTAAACTAAAATAGTTGTTGAAATAGTCATGAAGAGGTATATTCCCCACCACTTGGCTTCCTTGGCTATTGATTCTAATCAGAAGCCTGTAATTTGTCTGACTGAGGACTGACAAGGTCAGTCTGGGCAACCCTTCTGCAGAGCTGCTTGACTCCATCAGTGTCCTGGCAGGTATTCACTCCTTTTTTCTACCAGCCCAAAAGAAATGTCGTGAATCTGGATGCAAGAGCCTAATAGCTGACATCTTGAGGGGCAACATTGTAAGCGTTTAATATAATGGCTAAAACAATTCTTAAAATGTGTTCTGTGTTCTCAAACACCAGTTGTGGACACCACAAATTGTTCTGGCCAAGATGAAGAAGAAAGGTAATTACCTGTAAAAGGCATAAAAGGTATATTGTTTACTCATCGTTAACTCTGAACATCTTTATGCTAATGGATAGAACATGACTTTTTCTCAGCAATGACTGGACAGGCAGCCAGAAGGTCACTAAGTTCTAATTTAGGCCAAGGATAAGTTAACTCATTGTGTAGTTTTGGAAAATTCCTGTGACCCTCAGAACCTTGTTTTGTCTGTGTAACAGATAATTCTGGGATAACAGAACTACCATCTGTGTTATCCTAACATGTCTCTATAATATTAAATGTTAATAGCAAGATCTACCTTAGTGAATGAATGAATGATGAACAAATGAATGGGGAAAAAGGCACTTTAAGCATTATATTCTAAGCCATATGAGAAATGAAGTGACAAAGAAAATAAATGGCATGATTCAGACTCGGTCTCAAATGATAATTACTAGCAATTTTATGCCTGAGACAAGCACATATTGGTGGCAGAAGACACATTTGCTCCTCCAGTTTAGTTGGGATAGAGTGATGTGGTCCAACTATTATGCCAGCAAGTAGTAGTTTTGATGGAAAAGAAGTTCAGAGGGGCAGGGAGGTGGCTCAGTAGAAGAAAATCAGGCCTCAAGATAGGAGGTCCTGGATTCAAATTTGACCTCAGACATTTCATAACTGTGTGACCCTAGAGAAATCACTTACCCTAGCCTATATCGCTATTCTGCCTTAGAACCCATATTTAATATAAATTCTAAGACAGGGAAAGAAAGAAAGAAAGAAAGAAAGAAAGAAAGAAAGAAAGAAAGAAAGAAAGAAAGAAAGAAAGAAAGAAAGAAAGAAAGAAAGAAAGAAAGAA